>NW_028318798.1:919847-1226462 GCF_062004578.1 Staurois parvus
CAGCATGAGGAGGCGGTATATAGGGGCCCATGGCAGATTAGGGGCCTGGCAGCAGCTATGTGAGGCCCGTAATCTGCCTGCACCCTATGTCAAAAAATTTAACACACCAGCAGTGTGAAGAGACCTGAAAGTGGCACATGGCAGCAGACTGTGGCGATGGAGACAGCAGCAATGGGAGGCCGTACAGGGACCATGACAGACTCTGGACTTGGCAGCAGCATGAGGAGGCGGTATATAGGGGCCCATGGCAGATTAGGGGCCTGGCAGCAGCTATGTGAGGCCCGTAATCTGCCTGCACCCTATGTCAAAAAATTTAACACACCAGCAGTGTGAAGAGACCTGAAAGTGGCACATGGCAGCAGAGTGTGGCGATGGAGACAGCAGCAATGGGAGGCCGTACAGGGACCATGACAGACTCTGGACTTGGCAGCAGCATGAGGAGGCGGTATATAGGGGCCCATGGCAGATTAGGGGCCTGGCAGCAGCTATGTGAGGCCCGTAATCTGCCTGCACCCTATGTCAAAAAATTTAACACACCAGCAGTGTGAAGAGACCTGAAAGTGGCACATGGCAGCAGACTGTGGCGATGGAGACAGCAGCAATGGGAGGCCGTACAGGGACCATGACAGACTCTGGACTTGGCAGCAGCATGAGGAGGCGGTATATAGGGGCCCATGGCAGATTAGGGGCCTGCCAGCAGCTATGTGAGGCCCGTAATCTGCCTGCACCCTATGTCAAAAAATTTAACACACCAGCAGTGTGAAGAGACCTGAAAGTGGCACATGGCAGCAGAGTGTGGCGATGGAGACAGCAGCAATGGGAGGCCGTACAGGGACCCATGACAGACTCTGGACTTGGCAGCAGCATGAGGAGGCGGTATATAGGGGCCCATGGCAGATTAGGGGCCTGGCAGCAGCTATAGGAGGCCCGTAATCTGCCAGCACCCTATGTCAAAAAATTCAACACACCAGCAGTGTGAGGAGACCTGAAAGTGGCACATGGCAGAGTGTGGCGATGGAGACAGCAGCAATGGGAGGCCGTACAGGGACCCATGACAGACTCTGAACTTGGCAGCAGCATGAGGAGGCGGTATATAGGGGCCCATGGCAGATTAGGGGCCTGGCAGCAGCTATGTGAGGCCCGTAATCTGCCTGCACCCTATGTCAAAAAATTTAACACACCAGCAGTGTGAAGAGACCTGAAAGTGGCACATGGCAGCAGACTGTGGCGATGGAGACAGCAGCAATGGGAGGCCGTACAGGGACCATGACAGACTCTGGACTTGGCAGCAGCATGAGGAGGCGGTATATAGGGGCCCATGGCAGATTAGGGGCCTGGCAGCAGCTATGTGAGGCCCGTAATCTGCCTGCACCCTATGTCAAAAAATTTAACACACCAGCAGTGTGAAGAGACCTGAAAGTGGCACATGGCAGCAGAGTGTGGCGATGGAGACAGCAGCAATGGGAGGCCGTACAGGGACCCATGAGAGACTCTAGACTTGGCAGCAGCATGAGGAGGCGGTATATAGGGGCCCATGGCAGATTAGGGGCCTGGCAGCAGCTATGTGAGGCCCGTAATCTGCCTGCACCCTATGTCAAAAAATTAAACACACCAGCAGTGTGAAGAGACCTGAAAGTGGCACATGGCAGCAGAGTGTGGCGATGGAGACAGCAGCAATGGGAGGCCGTACAGGGACCCATGAGAGACTCTAGACTTGGCAGCAGCATGAGGAGGCGGTATATAGGGGCCCATGGCAGATTAGGGGCCTGGCAGCAGCTATGTGAGGCCCGTAATCTGCCTGCACCCTATGTCAAAAAATTAAACACACCAGCAGTGTGAAGAGACCTGAAAGTGGCACATGGCAGCAGAGTGTGGCGATGGAGACAGCAGCAATGGGAGGCCGTACAGGGACCATGACAGACTCTGGACTTGGCAGCAGCATGAGGAGGCGGTATATAGGGGCCCATGGCAGATTAGGGGCCTGGCAGCAGCTATGTGAGGCCCGTAATCTGCCTGCACCCTATGTCAAAAAATTTAACACACCAGCAGTGTGAAGAGACCTGAAAGTGGCACATGGCAGCAGAGTGTGGCGATGGAGACAGCAGCAATGGGAGGCCGTACAGGGACCATGACAGACTCTGGACTTGGCAGCAGCATGAGGAGGCGGTATATAGGGGCCCATGGCAGATTAGGGGCCTGGCAGCAGCTATGTGAGGCCCGTAATCTGCCTGCACCCTATGTCAAAAAATTAAACACACCAGCAGTGTGAAGAGACCTGAAAGTGGCACATGGCAGCAGAGTGTGGCGATGGAGACAGCAGCAATGGGAGGCCGTACAGGGACCATGACAGACTCTGGACTTGGCAGCAGCATGAGGAGGCGGTATATAGGGGCCCATGGCAGATTAGGGGCCTGGCAGCAGCTATGTGAGGCCCGTAATCTGCCTGCACCCTATGTCAAAAAATTTAACACACCAGCAGTGTGAAGAGACCTGAAAGTGGCACATGGCAGCAGAGTGTGGCGATGGAGACAGCAGCAATGGGAGGCCGTACAGGGACCCATGAGAGACTCTAGACTTGGCAGCAGCATGAGGAGGCGGTATATAGGGGCCCATGGCAGATTAGGGGCCTGGCAGCAGCTATGTGAGGCCCGTAATCTGCCTGCACCCTATGTCAAAAAATTAAACACACCAGCAGTGTGAAGAGACCTGAAAGTGGCACATGGCAGCAGAGTGTGGCGATGGAGACAGCAGCAATGGGAGGCCGTACAGGGACCCATGAGAGACTCTAGACTTGGCAGCAGCATGAGGAGGCGGTATATAGGGGCCCATGGCAGATTAGGGGCCTGGCAGCAGCTATGTGAGGCCCGTAATCTGCCTGCACCCTATGTCAAAAAATTAAACACACCAGCAGTGTGAAGAGACCTGAAAGTGGCACATGGCAGCAGAGTGTGGCGATGGAGACAGCAGCAATGGGAGGCCGTACAGGGACCATGACAGACTCTGGACTTGGCAGCAGCATGAGGAGGCGGTATATAGGGGCCCATGGCAGATTAGGGGCCTGGCAGCAGCTATGTGAGGCCCGTAATCTGCCTGCACCCTATGTCAAAAAATTTAACACACCAGCAGTGTGAAGAGACCTGAAAGTGGCACATGGCAGCAGAGTGTGGCGATGGAGACAGCAGCAATGGGAGGCCGTACAGGGACCATGACAGACTCTGGACTTGGCAGCAGCATGAGGAGGCGGTATATAGGGGCCCATGGCAGATTAGGGGCCTGGCAGCAGCTATGTGAGGCCCGTAATCTGCCTGCACCCTATGTCAAAAAATTAAACACACCAGCAGTGTGAAGAGACCTGAAAGTGGCACATGGCAGCAGAGTGTGGCGATGGAGACAGCAGCAATGGGAGGCCGTACAGGGACCATGACAGACTCTGGACTTGGCAGCAGCATGAGGAGGCGGTATATAGGGGCCCATGGCAGATTAGGGGCCTGGCAGCAGCTATGTGAGGCCCGTAATCTGCCTGCACCCTATGTCAAAAAATTTAACACACCAGCAGTGTGAAGAGACCTGAAAGTGGCACATGGCAGCAGAGTGTGGCGATGGAGACAGCAGCAATGGGAGGCCGTACAGGGACCCATGAGAGACTCTAGACTTGGCAGCAGCATGAGGAGGCGGTATATAGGGGCCCATGGCAGATTAGGGGCCTGGCAGCAGCTATGTGAGGCCCGTAATCTGCCTGCACCCTATGTCAAAAAATTTAACACACCAGCAGTGTGAAGAGACCTGAAAGTGGCACATGGCAGCAGAGTGTGGCGATGGAGACAGCAGCAATGGGAGGCCTTACAGGGACCCATGAGAGACTCTAGACTTGGCAGCAGCATGAGGAGGCGGTATATAGGGGCCCATGGCAGATTAGGGGCCTGGCAGCAGCTATGTGAGGCCCGTAATCTGCCTGCACCCTATGTCAAAAAATTTAACACACCAGCAGTGTGTGAGGAGACCTGAAAGTGGCACATGGCAGAGTGTGGCGATGGAGACAGCAGCAATGGGAGGCCGTACAGGGACCCATGAGAGACTCTGGCACTGGCAGCAGCATGAGGAGGCGGTATATAGGGGCCTATGGCAGATTAGGGGCCTGGCAGCAGCTATGGGAGGCCCGTAATCTGCCAGCACCCTATGTCAAAAAACTGAACACACCAGCAGTGTGAGGAGACCTGAAAGTGGCACATGGCAGAGTGTGGCGATGGAGACAGCAGCAATGGGAGGCCGTACAGGGACCCATGACAGACTCTGGACCTGGCAGCAGCATGAGGAGGCGGTATATAGGGGCCTATGGCAGATTAGGGGCCCGTAATCTGCCAGCACCCTATGTCAAAAAACTGAACACACCAGTAGTGTGTGAGGAGACCTGAAAGTGGCACATGGCAGAGTGTGGCGATGGAGACAGCAGCAATGGGAGGCCGTACAGGGACCCATGAGAGACTCTGGACCTGGCAGCAGCATGAGGAGGCGGTATATAGGGGCCTATGGCAGATTAGGGGCCTGGCAGCAGCTATGGGAGGCCCGTAATCTGCCAGCACCCTATGTCAAAAAACTGAACACACCAGCAGTGTGTGAGGAGACCTGAAAGTGGCACATGGCAGAGTGTGGCGATGGAGACAGCAGCAATGGGAGGCCGTACAGGGACCCATGAGAGACTCTGGCACTGGCAGCAGCATGAGGAGGCGGTATATAGGGGCCTATGGCAGATTAGGGGCCTGGCAGCAGCTATGGGAGGCCCGTAATCTGCCAGCACCCTATGTCAAAAAATTCAACACACCAGCAGTGTGAGGAGACCTGAAAGTGGCACATGGCAGAGTGTGGCGATGGAGACAGCAATGGGAGGCCGTACAGGGACCCATGACAGACTCTGGACCTGGCAGCAGCATGAGGAGGCGGTATATAGGGGCCTATGGCAGATTAGGGGCCCGTAATCTGCCAGCACCCTATGTCAAAAAACTGAACACACCAGTAGTGTGTGAGGAGACCTGAAAGTGGCACATGGCAGAGTGTGGCGATGGAGACAGCAGCAATGGGAGGCCGTACAGGGACCCATGAGAGACTCTGGACCTGGCAGCAGCATGAGGAGGCGGTATATAGGGGCCTATGGCAGATTAGGGGCCTGGCAGCAGCTATGGGAGGCCCGTAATCTGCCAGCACCCTATGTCAAAAAACTGAACACACCAGCAGTGTGTGAGGAGACCTGAAAGTGGCACATGGCAGAGTGTGGCGATGGAGACAGCAGCAATGGGAGGCCGTACAGGGACCCATGAGAGACTCTGGACCTGGCAGCAGCATGAGGAGGCGGTATATAGGGGCCTATGGCAGATTAGGGGCCTGGCAGCAGCTATAGGAGGCCCATAATCTGCCAGCACCCTATGTCAAAAAATTCAACACACCAGCAGTGTGAGGAGACCTGAAAGTGGCACATGGCATGAGACACTGTGGACCTGGCAGCAGCATGAGGAGGCGGTATATAGGGGCCCATGGCAGATTAGGGGCCTGGCAGCAGCTATGGGAGGCCCGTAATCTGCCAGCACCCTATGTCAAAAAACTGAACACACCAGCAGTGTGTGAGGAGACCTGAAAGTGGCACATGGCAGAGTGTGGCGATGGAGACAGCAGCAATGGGAGGTCTCCCATTGTCCCAACATGGCCCAAATAGTCCCAACATGGGCCCCCTGGCCACGCTTGACTTTCTGGCCACATAGTCGACATACGGCTACGTTTACTTCCTCGGGCGGCTTGACGAAATATTGCCACACCGCCGAGTAGGAAACTTTGCCCCCGATACTCCTCACTGGCTGACTGCTGCTTCCTCCGTGCACACCGGCACCACTACTGGCCGTGGTGGTAGGCTGCAGTGGAGCTGGTGCTCTACTCCGTGGCCGTTTGGCTCCACTGACACTGCTTCCACTGACACTGCTGCGACCCTGCTGCTGTCTCCTGGGCAACCCACCGACTGTTTCGCTCACTGCCAAGCTGCCACCCTCTTCTCCTGATGATGCGGAAGAAATTGCCTGATGACGACGAGGCTGCCAAGTGCGATCAACCTCCTCATCATCAAGTAGGGTCTCCGCCTCACTACTAGCCCCCTCGGCTGCGTCTGGGTCAGGAGACAGACCTGTCTCCAGACCGGCTACCGGGCCACTCTCCTCGCCACTACTTCTTCGCCTAGCTGCTGAAAAGGCGGATGTCTCCCCCCGTTCCTGACCGCCCTCTGTTAGCTCTTCCTCACTGTACAGTGGGGCTGAGCCCACAGCATGCGATACTTCGCTTGGTGAGGGAACACCAAAGGACAGGGGCAGGTAGAGGACACGTGATTTCAGTGGGCTAGGTCCCGGGCCATGCCAACTAACGTTTGTGTCTGACGTACCCACCGACCGTTGGCTGTAGGTGTCAGAGGTGACCTGGAAAGAGGAAGACGACCGAGCGAACCAATCGATAACGGCAGGGTTGTCGGTGGAGACACGACCGCTGGATGACACCGGGAGCACTGGCCTCTGGCTGCGAATAGTGCTGCCTCGACCCCTTCCTCTGCTGCCACGTCTGCTCGCTCCTAAAACATTGCCTCCTCTGCCACTCCTCTGCATGTTGTCTGACATACTATTTAATTCAACGATTATGTGTCCCTGAGTAACAATTCTGTGTCCCTGAGTAACAATTCTGTGTCTGTGCGAGTAACAATTCTGTGGCCCTAAGTAACAGTTCTGTGGCCCTCAGTAACAATTCTGTGTCTGTCCCTGAGTAACAATTCTGTGGCCCTAACTAAAGTTTCTGTGGCCCTAAGTAACAATTCTCTGGCACTCAGTAACAATTCTGTCTGTCCCTGAGTAACAATTCTGTGGCCCTAATAACGTTTCTGTGGCCCTAAGTAACAATTATCTGGCACTCAGTAACAATTCTGTCTGTCCCTGAGTAACAATTCTCTGGCACTCAGTAACAATTCTGTCTGTCCCTGAGTAACAATTCTCTGGCACTCAGTAACAATTCTGTCTGTCCCTGAGTATGAATTCTGTGGCCCTGAGTAACAATTCTGTGTCTGCGCGAGTAACAATTCTGTGTCTGTGCAAGTAACAATTTTGTGTCTGTGCGAGTAACAATTCTCTGGCACTCAGTAACAATTCTGTCTGTCCCTGAGTAACAATTCTCTGGCACTCAGTAACAATTCTGTCTGTCCCTGAGTAACAATTCTCTGGCACTCTAACAATTCTGTCTGTCCCTGAGTAACAATTCTCTGGCACTCAGTAACAATTCTGTCTGTCCCTGAGTAACAATTCTCTGGCGCTCAGTAACAATTCTGTCTGTCCCTGAGTATGAATTCTGTGGCCCTGAGTAACAATTCTGTGTCTGTGCGAGTAACAATTCTGTGTCTGTGCAAGTAACAATTTTGTGTCTGTGCGAGTAACAATTCTCTGGCACTCAGTAACAATTCTGTCTGTCCCTGAGTAACAATTCTCTGGCACTCAGTAACAATTCTGTCTGTCCCTGAGTAACAATTCTCTGGCACTCAGTAACAATTCTGTCTGTCCCTGAGTAACAATTCTCTGGCACTCAGTAACAATTCTGTCTGTCCCTGAGTATGAATTCTGTGGCCCTGAGTAACAATTCTGTGTCTGCGCGAGTAACAATTCTGTGTCTGTGCAAGTAACAATTTTGTGTCTGTGCGAGTAACAATTCTCTGGCACTCAGTAACAATTCTGTCTGTCCCTGAGTAACAATTCTCTGGCACTCAGTAACAATTCTGTCTGTCCCTGAGTAACAATTCTCTGGCACTCAGTAACAATTCTGTCTGTCCCTGAGTAACAATTCTCTGGCACTCAGTAACAATTCTGTCTGTCCCTGAGTAACAATTCTCTGGCGCTCAGTAACAATTCTGTCTGTCCCTGAGTATGAATTCTGTGGCCCTGAGTAACAATTCTGTGTCTGTGCGAGTAACAATTCTGTGTCTGTGCAAGTAACAATTTTGTGTCTGTGCGAGTAACAATTCTCTGGCACTCAGTAACAATTCTGTCTGTCCCTGAGTAACAATTCTCTGGCACTCAGTAACAATTCTGTCTGTCCCTGAGTAACAATTCTCTGGCACTCAGTAACAATTCTGTCTGTCCCTGAGTAACAATTCTCTGGCACTCAGTAACAATTCTGTCTGTCCCTGAGTATGAATTCTGTGGCCCTGAGTAACAATTCTGTGTCTGCGCGAGTAACAATTCTGTGTCTGTGCAAGTAACAATTTTGTGTCTGTGCGAGTAACAATTCTCTGGCACTCAGTAACAATTCTGTCTGTCCCTGAGTAACAATTCTCTGGCACTCAGTAACAATTCTGTCTGTCCCTGAGTAACAATTCTCTGGCACTCAGTAACAATTCTGTCTGTCCCTGAGTATGAATTCTGTGGCCCTGAGTAACAATTCTGTGTCTGCGCGAGTAACAATTCTGTGTCTGTGCAAGTAACAATTTTGTGTCTGTGCGAGTAACAATTCTCTGGCACTCAGTAACAATTCTGTCTGTCCCTGAGTAACAATTCTCTGGCACTCAGTAACAATTCTGTCTGTCCCTGAGTAACAATTCTCTGGCACTCAGTAACAATTCTGTCTGTCCCTGAGTAACAATTCTCTGGCACTCAGTAACAATTCTGTCTGTCCCTGAGTAACAATTCTCTGGCACTCAGTAACAATTCTGTCTGTCCCTGAGTAACAATTCTCTGGCACTCAGTAACAATTCTGTCTGTCCCTGAGTAACAATTCTCTGGCACTCAGTAACAATTCTGTCTATCCCTGAGTATGAATTCTGTGGCCCTGAGTAACAATTCTGTGTCTGTGCGAGTAACAATTCTGTGTCTGTGCAAGTAACAATTTTGTGTCTGTGCGAGTAACAATTCTCTGGCACTCAGTAACAATTCTGTCTGTCCCTGAGTAACAATTCTCTGGCACTCAGTAACAATTCTGTCTGTCCCTGAGTAACAATTCTCTGGCACTCAGTAACAATTCTGTCTGTCCCTGAGTATGAATTCTGTGGCCCTGAGTAACAATTCTGTGTCTGTGCGAGTAACAATTCTGTGTCTGTGCAAGTAACAATTTTGTGTCTGTGCGAGTAACAATTCTCTGGCACTCAGTAACAATTCTGTCTGTCCCTGAGTAACAATTCTCTGGCACTCAGTAACAATTCTGTCTGTCCCTGAGTAACAATTCTCTGGCACTCAGTAACAATTCTGTCTGTCCCTGAGTATGAATTCTGTGGCCCTGAGTAACAATTCTGTGTCTGTGCGAGTAACAATTCTGTGTCTGTGCAAGTAACAATTTTGTGTCTGTGCGAGTAACAATTCTCTGGCACTCAGTAACAATTCTGTCTGTCCCTGAGTAACAATTCTCTGGCACTCAGTAACAATTCTGTCTGTCCCTGAGTAACAATTCTCTGGCACTCAGTAACAATTCTGTCTGTCCCTGAGTATGAATTCTGTGGCCCTGAGTAACAATTCTGTGTCTGTGCGAGTAACAATTCTGTGTCTGTGCAAGTAACAATTTTGTGTCTGTGCGAGTAACAATTCTCTGGCACTCAGTAACAATTCTGTCTGTCCCTGAGTAACAATTCTCTGGCACTCAGTAACAATTCTGTCTGTCCCTGAGTAACAATTCTCTGGCACTCAGTAACAATTCTGTCTGTCCCTGAGTAACAATTCTCTGGCACTCAGTAACAATTCTGTCTGTCCCTGAGTAACAATTCTCTGGCGCTCAGTAACAATTCTGTCTGTCCCTGAGTATGAATTCTGTGGCCCTGAGTAACAATTCTGTGTCTGTGCGAGTAACAATTCTGTGTCTGTGCAAGTAACAATTTTGTGTCTGTGCGAGTAACAATTCTCTGGCACTCAGTAACAATTCTGTCTGTCCCTGAGTAACAATTCTCTGGCACTCAGTAACAATTCTGTCTGTCCCTGAGTAACAATTCTCTGGCACTCAGTAACAATTCTGTCTGTCCCTGAGTATGAATTCTGTGGCCCTGAGTAACAATTCTGTGTCTGCGCGAGTAACAATTCTGTGTCTGTGCAAGTAACAATTTTGTGTCTGTGCGAGTAACAATTCTCTGGCACTCAGTAACAATTCTGTCTGTCCCTGAGTAACAATTCTCTGGCACTCAGTAACAATTCTGTCTGTCCCTGAGTAACAATTCTCTGGCACTCAGTAACAATTCTGTCTGTCCCTGAGTAACAATTCTCTGGCACTCAGTAACAATTCTGTCTGTCCCTGAGTAACAATTCTCTGGCACTCAGTAACAATTCTGTCTGTCCCTGAGTAACAATTCTCTGGCACTCAGTAACAATTCTGTCTGTCCCTGAGTAACAATTCTCTGGCACTCAGTAACAATTCTGTCTGTCCCTGAGTAACAATTCTCTGGCACTCAGTAACAATTCTGTCTGTCCCTGAGTAACAATTCTGTCTGTCCCTGAGAATGAATTCTGTGGCCCTGAGTAAGAATTCTCTGGCACTCAGTAACAATTCTGTCTGTCCCTGAGTAACAATTCTCTGGCACTCAGTAACAATTCTGTCTGTCCCTGAGTAAAAATTCTGTGGCCCTAATAACGTTTCTGTGGCCCTAAGTAACAATTCTCTGGCACTGAGTAACAATTCTGTCTGTCCCTGAGTATGAATTCTGTGGCCCTAACTAGCGTTTCTTTGTCCCTAAATAACGATTCTGTGGCCCTCATTAACAAGTCTGTGTCCCTGAGTAATGGTTCTCTGTCCCTAAGTAACTTCTCTCTGTCCCCAATTCTCGTTTCTGTGGCCCTAACTCTGTCCCTGTCCCTAGTACAGAGCGGTCTGCCTCTGTTCAATGACTGCAGGCAAATGAAGATTTCCAAAATGGCCGCTATATATACCTCGACCATTACACAGTGCTGGCTGGCTGGCTGCTGATTGGCTGATGCGATCACATGTCGTTGAGGAATGCATTATGGGGCAGCGCGCCTTGTCTGCGCGCCTTCCCCGACATCCCCGCTCCGTCGCCGCACATGTCAGCCGATTTCGATTCGCGCGTCCGAATTAGGCTGTTTTTCGGATTCGGCACGAATCGAAATTTTTCCGATATTCGACTCGAATTCCACTTCGGATACTTCGATTCGCTCATCTCTACTTATAATCTTCTTAAATTGATCATAACTGCTCAGCATATTGAATTCAAATATCTTTGAGTCATCTTTAAAAATAGATATCTCCTGTATCACAAGTTTGGTTGGTTAAAGCCCCATATGGATAATAATGTGTAGTCCAAAGGAGGATATCTTGTATACATTGTAGTTCATGGTAACCTCCCTCTTACACTGAAATTGTAGCCATATAGATATCTCATTAAGGACAAACATTGAAAATATTGAAATGATCCCAGATTGGTTTCCAGACTTGGATGTAATCCAGAGGTGGAAATAATTCAACTATAGAAGTCCTTACCTCCCTCTAGCACTTATCAATTGGGAGCGCCGTCCAGGGGAGGATTGGTATAAAGAGCTGTGACCTCGCCCAAAGGTTAGTGTGCATTGCTGTGAAGAGTCTGACCCAAACAAACAAACAAACAAACAAACAAACTCATGGGTCATCAGTTGCATTTCCAAAAGAAAAGAGATGCAATCCATAAACATGTAATAGTCAGGAAGTTCCTCAGGAGTAGAAGAGTTCAGAGCAGTAAAACAGGGTCATAGTAAAGTTGGTAATGATACTTATCATGCTGTTGGCATCAAGGCAGATCCCATTAGGAGACCAAGGAGTGTGGAAGTAGCCTTCCTGATCAGTTTCACCAGTGCATCCGGCTGCCTCAGAGGGAGGCTCAAGTTTGTTTCCGCATCAGGACCCCTGTATTTCCAGATGTGATCAAAGAGTGTCAACCAGGGGTTTCAGGCAAAGAATAAAAAGCAAGGGGTACAGCGGCCATCCCTGTCTGGTGCCATTGGCCATGGGGAACCTGAGCAACAGAAATGAAGACAAGAAAATGAAGTAAGGAACAATAAAGATTCAACACGTGGGGAGCTATAAGGGGCAGGAAAGTTTTATAGTAAGAATATGGGAGGCCTTCAGGGCCAGGAGAATTATGAAGTGAGAGATCTTCAGGGGAAATAGTGACAGCGGGCAAGATTTTCTAAGGAGGATCACCACTCCGCCCTTCCCAGACGTTTCTGAGGAGACATAGGAGGTAGGAAAGTGTTTGGAGGCTAATTAGAATGAACCACCAACATGGAAGTGCTTTTCCTGGACTAGGACTATATTTGCCCATGAGGACTTAAACTCTTTCAAGGCCAGCCATCTTTTTTTAAAAGAATTCAAGCCCTTCACATTGCAGGAAAGAAATTTCAGAGCCAAAAAAACTATATAAAATAAAGGCAAATATGGCATAATAAAAAGGTGAAGGGTTACTGGTGTGTACATAAAAGTCTCAGCACAATATGACATACCAAGAAAAAAGGAAAAAAAAACATAATGAACAAGGTAACAAATACAGACCCAGGGAGGGTCTGAAAAAATTGTAGGAACAAAATGATTATACCTGAGAGGCACCGTGACTCAGGATTCCAGGGCCACAGCAAAAGAAAAAAACAGGGAGACATGGCTATCTCCAACAGTGGGGAAGGAGAAGGTCCCTGTCGGTTCTCCATTTTTTAATTCCATGGGTATGTGAGGGGGCTCCTATGAAAGCAGCAGAGGAAGGCTTCTTCATCTCCGGTTTAGCGGGAGTCCAGATCCTGCTAGGTGTAGAAAGAGGTGGTCATGAAGGAGGAAGCAGAGGAAGCAGCTCATCATCTGGGAGTAGTAAAAGGCCCAGGCTTTGGATAAAAGCTTCACCTTCTTGTAGGTCCTGCATACTGAGTTGGACCCCCTCACGAGTGACAGTCAAGTGAAAAGGAAAGCCCCAGTAATAAGGGACTTGGTGAGTCTGCAGGTGGGACATGATAAGAAGTAGTTGTTGATGCTTAGCAAGGGTGATGGGGCTAAGGTCACTGTAGATCACCCTTATAATCAATCTGCGACTTGTTACGGGTTGCTAGGGTGAGAACCCCTGTCATAGCCTGCTGTCATAGTAGTGGAACTGGACAATTGTTTCCCTAGGTTGCACTCCCGCAGGTGTTTTAGGGCCCAGGGATTTGTGGGCACAGTCAAGGCACCAATCAATATCTGCTATGTTAGGAGCGAGAGCGTTAAAGAAACCAAGGAGTTGTAGTTGATAAACAGTATGCTTTAAGGCAGAGTTCTCCTTTTGCAGAGCCTGAACCTATTGATCTAACTCATCAAAGTTTGTTTCCAGTGCATCTGTACACTCACTAATCTTTGTGATTTCCCCACGTAGTTCTAGGGAGAGTTTCCCTACTTCCAGGGCTATATTGCTTGTTAATTGGTGTAAGAGGATCTTCAGCTTTTCATCCAGCATCTCAGGGGTTAACACTGATTGTGTAGCAGGCAAGGAAATAGCCTCCAGGTCATGCACAACGGTCCCGGAGCTTAGAAAAGGGTCCGCAGGTGAAAACAGGAGGGTAAAGCACTTACCTCCTTTGCTTTGTAGATGGTGAGAGGTGGAGTGGGGGTCACGGAGAGCAGACTGGGACTAGAGACTAGAATTAAGTGTCTGCCATAGCTGGGAGCTGCGCATGCACCCCATGGTGAGTTTTTTTAGTTGTATTTTCTTTGGAATTCTTTGAATTCTTTGGAAAATAAAGCAATTAAATAAAATTTGATTTTGTATTTTTTTCACAAAAATGTCATATTAACATGTTATTTCTCACACATGGCATAGGCATACTTGCAACTACACACCAAACACATTCTGTTATGTCTCCTGAGTACGGCGATACCACCGTAGTGACTTTTTCAGTCTTACCATATAGAGAGGCTCAACATCCAAGGAGCACCTTCAGGTATAATCCACTTTAAGTAAATCAGTATTTTTGCTAGAAAATTACATAGAACCCCAAAATATTATATACATTTAGTAGAGGCCCTAGAGAATAAAATGGTGGGTTTTTAATTTTTTATGTCCAATGGTATTTGCACAGCGGTTTTTCTAATGCAATTTTTTTGAGGAAAAAATACACTTTAATGAATTTTAATGCCTGCAAGCACAATATAATACCCAATTTTTTTTGTAAGCTATCAAATATGGTGTTGGACGAGTAAATAGATACTAGATATGTCATGCTTTAAAAATTGTGCAGGCTTATGGAATGGCACCAAGGTATTTAGAAATCTCCATAGGCAACGCTTTATAAGTTTTTTAAGATTACCCATTTAGAGTTACAGAGCAGGTTTGGTGCTCAAATTAATGCTCTCGCTCTGCCGTTCGTGGTGAGAGGAGAGGCTTTACATTTATTTTATTTTATTTTGTTTACAAACAATTTTATTTTTCAAGAAATAGACTGTAAAATTACATTACAGCTTCAAACGGTATGTAAAATAGTAACAAGGCACAATTGAATTGTACATTTCAAAAAGGCACAATCATATAGAGTAAAGAAAAAGTGAAGAGAAAAGAAGAAGAGAGAATAGAGTTTAAGTACATGAGAAATATAAATAAAGAGGTAGGCAGAGTTATACATCCACCAACAGAGTAAGTCAATCAACCCACATATGGAATGCCCTTAGTCATGTAGTAAATGTCTATGAGTCTTCCAAATTTCCCATTTTCTATTAAATGAGTGCATCTTGTCCAGTAAGGTATAATGAATTTGTTCCATGAGCATCACAGCATCAACTCTACAGTATGTAGAACAGAGGCCAATGGTACTGTGATAGATTTCCAGTGTAGGCCAATAGCCCACAGGGTGGATATACAAATAGTATGGATTAGCCTCATAACCTCAGTCTGAACCCCCGGGATATGCCTAATAGGCAGGATTGCATAGTCATATGTACCCACCAGTGCAGAAGCTGCCTCAGAGATCCTGCGCCACACCAAGGAGAGGATTGGGCAAGCCCAGAATATATGCACCAAAGTACCGGTAAGGCCACAGCCCCGGAAGCATAGGTGGGACGTCTGTGGATACAGGACGTGTAGTCTAGATGGGGTATAATACCATCTGGTTAACACCTTGAGGGCTGTTATCCACCATGGAATCCCAATCCTCATCCAAAAAGGTGATACCACTATCAGCTTCCCATTTTTGTCTATATAGAGGGGGTGTGGGAAAGGAACTAACCAGGAATTGGTGATACAAATCAGAGATAAGACCCTTTCCCCTAGGAGAGTCACGGCTAATGCGTTCAAAGAACAAAATTGGAGATGAAGGTATAAGGCCAAAAATGTTATTTTATTTTTACACTGTTTCTTTTACATTTTTAAATCACTTTTATTGCTGTCACAAGAAATGTAAACATCACTTGTGACAGCAATAGGCAGTGGCAAGTACTCTTTATGAAGATATCTGGGTTCTATTAGACCCCAGATGCCTCCTCTACCCTAAAAGTATCTGATCACACCAAGATCATTGTGTTCAAATGCTTTCCTTACAGTCCACTAGGGACACCAACAGATGTTGATGTTGCAATGGGACACTAGTGCAGATGTCGATGGGACACTGGTACACTGTGACAGATGTTGAAGGGACACTGGTATATGGTGACAGATGGTAATGAGACACTGGTACACTGTAACAGATGTTGTTGGGACACTGGTACACTGACAGATGTGTTTGTCCACTTATATAAGACACTAGTACACCGTGACAGATGATGGTACACTGGTACTCTTTGACAGATAGTAATGAGACACTGGTACACTGCAACAGATGTTGATGGGATACTGGTACACTGACAGATGTTTTTGTGCACTTGTACACTGTAACAGATGTTGATCACCCACTGGTGGACACTAAAAGGTGTTGACTGTCCCCTAGGGACACCGACAGATGTTAATGTTGCAATGAGACACTGGCAGATATTGATGATGTTGCAATGGGACGCTATTGCAGATGTTTATGGAACACTGGGACACTGACAGAAGTTGATGGGACACTAGTACACTGGGGCAGATTTTCATGAGACACTGGTACACTGACAGATGTTTTGTGCATTTGTATACTTTGATAAATGATGATGGTCTATTAGGGACACAGACAGATGTTGATGTTGCAATGGGAAACTGACAGATATTGATGTTTCAATGGGATACTATTGCAGATGTTGATGGGACACTAGTACACTGTGACAGATGTTTCTGTGCACTGGTACACTGTGACAGATGTTGATGGGGCATTAGTACACTGACAGATGTTTTTGTGCAGTGGTGCACCTTGGCAGATGTTGATGGGGCACTGGTACAGATGTTGATGTGCAGTTGGACAAGGGGCAGATGGTGCTTGTCCCACCTGGCTGTTTATGTTCAGTAGCTAGATAGGAAGTGGTTAATTAGATGTAAAAATAAGCAAAACCTTCTGCGCTTGAATGGATACCTACAATGAAGCTGCTATCACCTGACCTGACTTCAATAGGTAAAGGGCAATATTGTGATAAATGGTGAAGCGCTACCAGAAACTATATAATAAGACAGAGAATGGTGACATATATAAAAAAAATAAAAACATAAAATAGTAATCACATCACATATATAAACTGTTTAATATACCACTCAATATTCTGATCCAATTGGCTCTAATAAAGTGCAACTAAAGTGAAACAGGTAGAACCTGTAACGAAGGAGCGTGGACCCTTTTTCCTAATGGAAAAAACTCAGCCTCCCCCCTGTCCACATAGGGGACTAATAGTGAATAATGGGTGACCCAGTGGCAGTTGTGAATAAATGAAAGTGAACACTCATATATGCACATGCATAAATCTGTATAAATGTCCAAAAACACAGAGACTAATAACTGCAAGCCAACACACTGGTGCGCGTGATAAGGTGGTCTTCACTCAGGTGACAGGAATCCTAAATGGCAGAAATGCCCCCTCAGCTCCCAGCATTGACCACAAGGGCCAGCTCGCCTTATGGATCACACCATGATCCCAGGAAATGGAACTCGTCCTGGCAGAGATGTTGATCTGGTGATCACAGTTGACCTTATATAGTGTGTAATATGCTAATCAATTTATGGAGGACGGGATAACAGTGGCCATTTTGCCGAGGTCCGCATGCGCAGGTTAACGATGGCCATTTTGCCGTAGCCCAGATTCAGACAGATAGGGAAAACTGATATGTATTCAGAAAACTTGTGTGCAGTAGAAACAAACGTCCACATAACTTCAATCAGCCTACATGTGTGGTAACACTAATGCAGCTTAATGTTAATCCAAAATAAAACCACAGGCAAGGTGGATAAAAGTGTAAGTTCTCTAAGAGAAATGTGTGTAAAAGATAACAAATCAGCCACATGTATAAAATATGCAATGTGATAAGAAATATGACTAATAAACAACGATTGTCAGTCATGGGCATGTAAAAAGAGATACAAAATACTAAAAATACTAATATTAGGTAATAAAACTATTATTAAATAGGTGTGATGGATAAATGAAAATAAATATTATATATGATAAAAATATGAATAAAAACAGACAAAAAGGAAAAAAACAGGGAAAAGCATATAGATATGGGAAAAAAACTAAAAATGTGAACAGGAAGCGGGTATGAACCACCCAAGAACATGCGCCATGCAGATGCACCAATACCATGTGTTTACATCAGTAAACCTTATGCCAATGAATAAAAAACACAAAACCACAAAATCATGAGTCACTAATGAAGCAGTTTAAATCGAATTCTACATTCAGGCCATTCGGTACTTGTGTATGTAGATTGTAAATCCATTTCGATTCGGCTTTACTTAGGGACCTTATCTTATGACTCCTCCTCCAATGTTTAATATATTTTTCAATGCCCCAGAATTTTAGGCAAGATGGATCCTTATTGTGATATAGTGAGAAGTGTCTCGAGACACTATGCTTTTGGAACCCCTTTTTTATGTTTTGTACGTGCTCCCGTAGCCTTTTCCAGAGTGGTCTCTTGGTCCTCCCTATATACAAAGACCGCATTACACTCCAATCCATAGACCACCCCGTTGGTCCTACATGAAATAAAGTCCTTAATGGTGAATACCGTTCCATCCCAGTTACTTTTAAACTTATTTCGTGTGCGATTATGGCCTTTTGTTTCCCTACATGCATAGCATGTTTTGCACGGGAAAAAAACATTTAGGTCAAGAAAAGTGACCTTTTTTTATTATTAGGTGGGTCCAATACATTTTTCACTATTTTTGTGTTCTGTCAATATATTAGTTAAAATGGGGTCTGATCTTAAGATGGGCCAATGTTTTCTAAAAATCTTTTCTATTTTTTTGTAATGAGCATTATAGTCTAAAATGATGGCTATTTGATTGTCAAACTTATCTTCCTTTGTTTTGTCATTGAGCAATGTCTTTCAGTGTTACCCACTTCCAATATTTTTTTGGTGATTTCTTCTTTTGGGTAACCCTTTTGGATGAACCTGTCACCAATTATTTTGGTTTGCTCCATAAATTCTTCATTTAGGGTGCAGTTTCTTTTCAGCCTAACAAGTTGTCCTTTGGGGATATTGCACAGCCACAGTGGGTAGTGGCAACTGTCAAGTGGTATGTAACCATTTCGGTCCACCTCCTTGAAGTATGTTTTGGTAATGATACTATTCTTCAATGGTTTAATGGTGACGTCAAGGAAATTGATCGCTTCTTTATTATGTACCCAAGAGAACCTGATGTTCCAATCATTATTGTTCAATCCCTTGAGGAAACTAAGTAATGAGTCCTCATTACCTTTCCATATAATGATAACATTGTCGATGTATCTTTTGTATAGCATCAATTCACCTGGGGGTTGTAGATAAACCTTCTCATCTTCCCAGTGTGCCATATATAGATTTGCAACACTGGGCGCAAATTGAGCACCCATTGCAATGCCTTTTACTTGCTGGTAGAACACCTTGTTGTGCCAGAAGTAATTATGTGACAGGCAGAAGTCTAAACAATTGAGTATAAACTTCCTCTGTGCCCTGGTCAGGTTACTATACTTCCTAAGGCCCCACTTAGCTGATTTCATGGCTCCATCATGATCAATAATTGTATACAAGGATGTCACATCTGCACTAGCCAAAATGATGTCTGAATTCACATTAACTTCACCCAATAACTAGCGGTTGTAGGTAGATGTGGATACCTACAATGTAGCTGCTATCACCTGACCTGACTTCAATAGGTAAATGGCAATATTGTGATAAATGGTGAAGCACTAACAGAAACCATGTAATAAGACAGAGAATGGTGACATATATAAAAAAAAATAAAAACATAAAATAGTAATCACATATATAAACTGTATAATATACCACTCAATATTCTGATCCAATTGGCTCTAATAAAGTGCAACTAAAGTGAAACAGGTAGAACCTGTAATGAAGGAGCGTGGACCATTTTTCCTGACAGAAAAAACTCAGCTTCCCCCCGTCCAGATAGGGGACTAATAGTGAATAATACATGACCCCTCGGGGGGTGGAGGACACAAATCAATGTGACCAGTGGCAGTTGTGAATAAATGAAAGTGAACACTTGTAATGTACAGCGCTGAGCAAACTATTGGCGCTTTATAAATACTGTATAATAATAATAATAATAATAATAATATATGCACATGCATAAATCCGTATAAATGTCCAAAAACACAGAGACTAATAACTGCAAGCCAACACACTGGTGCGTGTGATAAGGTGGTATTCACTCAGGTGACAGGAATCCTAAATGGCAGAAATGCCCCCTCACCTCCAAGCATTGACCACAAGGGCCAGCTCGTCTTATGGATCACACCATGATCCCAGGAAATGGAACTCGTCCTGGCAGAGATGTTGTTTTAAGATCCTTCCCAATATCACTCTCAGGTCATATTCCCATCAGGACCATGTTATTAGAAACATAAGCAAAGACATCCTCCATAGTGAAATTTGTTTATTAAAACAATAGGTAATAGAAGATAAAAATGCCCACTCACATTCAATGATTGATAAAATCGCTTTTTCACCACATTATATTGGTGTACTGCATGGGACTGTAAGAATATCCAATATGGCGTCCAACCGAAAGTGTGTCACCGGAAATGTCGTACCGACACGTTGTGTCACGCTATCACGTGACTTCCTCATTGTATACGCCCTCTGGTGATCACGGCTGCCTTATATAGTGTGTAATATGCTAATCAATTTATGGAGGATGGGATAACGGTGGCCATTTTGCCGAGGTCCTACCTGTTTCACTTTCACTTTAGTTGCACTTTATTAGATCCAATTGGATCAGAATATTGAGTGGTATATTATACAGTTTATATATGTGATGTGATTACTATTTTATGTTTTTATTTTTTTATATATATGTCACCATTCTCTGTCTTATTACATAATTAGATGTAAAACTTGTTGGTCTTCTACAGTTAGAGAGGTCCAATTCCTCTGCAAAAGGATAACAAACAGAACAGGCATAAAATCATCAAAAAAGGAATGGTAAGGATACATTTTTGCATCTCATTTCTGTTTATGAAAACCAAAGGCAACAGAGGGTCCAGTAAAGGAGGCAGGAGAATTCTCCATTTTTAAAAGTTTTATAAACTGCCTAAATCAGAAATGAAACTTATCTTGACAAGAATTTGAAAGAATAGAATCATTTTTTTTCTTTCCCAAGAGACACATAAAAAAAGTCATCAGAGTCTTTAGTAAAGCCAAGATCCAGCACATCTAGAACCTCAATGTCAGACAAGTTTGGGAAAGTAAGTAACTGGGAAGTTAATTCCACGACACCTTGGTACAAGAACAGCAATCTCAGCTACTTTTTGCCTCCATCCTTTATGTTACAGAGACTTTTCCCAAATTCAACATCACTCAAAGGGGAAATCTTTCTGTGATTAAACCATCTTAAGGAAATCTTGCTCTCACACAAGGATGGATCTGAACCTTAATGTGCAAGCAAGCAGAAAATTTGGTACCTTTATTTAAAGAAATACAAAAAGGGGACACTATCACTCATAATAAAAATGTATGTTCATCTCCTACATTAAACCCAAGTACCAGCAACTGACAACTCAAAAGTGAGTTAGCCTGACAACTTGATAGTTCACTCCAGCTCACTTGGGGAGAGACATCTCAGAAGGTGGAATTGATGTTTAAATTCTGATCCTGCAGGACATTTGGGGTTGCTTAAAGTGATACTGTATTTGATTACTTTGTTGAACCTTTTAGAGTGTTTAACTTTGCTTTTATGTGCATTTACTATCATTCTTGTTGTGCTTGCCCTCATTATATTCTAACCAGAATATCTGTTCACTCTAACCTGTGTGTGTTTCTTTTATGGTTAAAAGTCAGGGGGTTCATCTGGTCAAAGGTTCCCAGTGGTGGCAGCAGGGGCTGTGCTTTCAAAGCAGGTTTAGGACAGACTGGGAACCAAAAAATACTTAGCAGCCCTCAAGAGGATAGCACTACAGAAACATTACATGTTCAGTGTTCCAGGAACAAGAAATATACCGCACTTGTGTAGAAGAAAAAAAAAGCTATGCCTATGCAGCTGCTGCTCAACAGTAGAAAATACCAGATGCTATGCATAGAATAAAGAAAAACTAATAATATAGGGAACAATACATCCAATAACACAAATACAAAAGGCTGAAAGAAATAACAGCCTGGCAGAAAGTCTCCTGGATCCAGCAATCCAGGGCTTTGAAACCCATACAGGGAACACTGTGAAAGTAAACCAACTGCTGCCGCAGCTTGATGTTGATGTTTAGAACCATCTAACGGCTTTCAAGTAAAAATGATCCAGGTACCTCTGGAGATGCCTGATCACTTTTATGAAGGTATTTACTTGGAACCCCCTTGTGATGAATGAACCCAGAAGTGGCATGCATTATGTCACTTCCCAGTTCACAGCTGTTGTTCCCCAACTGCTGTAGCCAAGGATGCAACTAATCAAGTATGATCTATGCTTGACTAGCTGCATTGGAGGGAATTGAAGATATTGAAGTCTAATAGATTCCTAATAACTCCATAAAGAGTGTCTGTTATTTGCCCATGCTGTCACATAGGGTAAAAATAAGAAAGAAAGTGACTCACCATAGATGTCTGCATAAACTTAAGAAATTGAATGCCAAAAAGGTCGGATCTTGTGGCAATTCCACCAAATGTGTAGGCAAATGCCTGTAGCTTGGCCACATCGCTAACACATCTCCGAAACATGTGGGAAAAAAGTATGGGGAGAAACTGGAACCTGGTACCATCTGGTAGGGAGCTTATAGTTCTCTTCTTGGGTATAACAAGAAATGCTGGATTTATGTGTAAAATGACAGGTTTTTTCCCACTCAACCGACTCTAAACCATGACACAGGTTGTCTCCCATGCCCTAATAAACTTAAATTTATAAATGTGGAAAGCATGTGTCTAGGCGGTTCTGAGAGAGAGCACAGCTGTTCAAAATCTGTCAGGGGACGTCTAGTCGAATGCGAAGACCGAAGGAGGTAAAAAAACCGCCATCTGATGAGCTGTCAGCCAGTTTCAGAGCTATCTTAAGAGAAACCATCATGGAGGAGAAAACATGCTGTTGCCTCCCAGAAAGTCCGGATTGTCAAAATTAGCAGAGAGGGTACTAGGGTCAGAGGGAAGAGCATAAGTAAGCTTATACTTGTACTGAATGCGTAAGGTGAGAGGGGAGAGACCCTGCAAAGACCTATAGGAGTGTTCATAGCCACATAGAAGGGTTAGAAGGTCATATGGGGACATTGCACTCTTGATCGTAGTAGAGGCCTTGGTGTAGGACATGCAAACCAGTCCCATAGACGAGCTAGAATTGTGGCTATATAATAACATTCAAAATCTGGTAGTCCTGCCCCCCCATCAAGCTTGGGTAAGCATAAAGTTTGAAGTTTAATTCTAGAGACCTGTGTACGCCAAATTAATTGAGAAGAAAGTGATCGCAATGAGTGGAAAAAGAAAGAAGGGAGAACAATGGGTAGGGTTTGGAAAAGATAAAGGAGCTTTGGCAAAATGTCCATCTTAAGAGCATTTATTCTTCCGAACCAGGGAATAGGTTTGAAGTCCCAAGCATCCATATCTCTACAAATCTGAGATAGCAAAGGACCAAAATTCAAAGAGTAGACGTCCAAAAGATTAACGGGTATGACCGTACCTAGTTACTGAAGAGAACGTTCTGACCAATGAAAGGAAAAATTAGATTGTAAGAGGCGGAAGGTAACAGATGGGAGCGATATGTTTAGTGCCTCGGTTTTGGAAATGTTGAGTTTGAAATTAAAATGGTCACCAAACCTCTTAAACTCATGGAATAAAGAGGGTAAGCTGGTGTTAGGTTTCTACAGATATAAGAGCAAATCATCGGCATATAAAGGGAGTTTATAGTGAGCAGACAAGGTGGAGATACCCAGTATGGTGTCATTTTGCCTAATAGCTTGAGCTAAATGTTAGATCACTAATAGAAAAAGAAGGGAAGAAAGTAGGCAGCCCTGTCTAGTAACATTTGAGATCTTAAAAGGCTCGGAGCAGGCACCATTCACTAAAGCCAATGCTGACGAAGAGGAGTAAAGTGCCATAACTTTATTGATAAAGTTGGGACCAAGGCCAATTTGTTGGAGGGAAAGGCATAAAAAAGCCTAGTCAACCCTGTCAAAGGCTTTCTCTGTGTCAAAGGACAAAATACAAGAGTGAAGATTATGTTTCTGAATATAAGAGATTAAATTCAGTGTCTTAGTCATGTTGTTTCTGTCCTCATGGCCCGGGACAAAGCCTACTTGATCGTTAGGGCAGGGAGTAGGGGTGATAGACGTGAGGCCAAAATTTTGGCATACAGCTTCAAGTCCATGTTCAAAAGAGAAATGGGTTGATAACTACCACACTGCACAGGATCTTTTCTTGGCTTAGGAATTAGTGCTATATTGGCAGGCAATAAGAGAGGGGACAAAGGATAAGAGTCATCTAGTGAGTTGAAGGCATGTACCATGATGGGAGCGAGATAATCCACAAATTAGTTTGTAGAAACGGGGTGTAAAACCGCCAGGGTCGGGAGACTTCCCGACTTTTAAAGATTTGATTGAGCCTAAAAATTTGAGGATGGATAGGGGCAAATCCAAGTCCTCTGCTTGTTGCGGGCCAATAGTAGGAAGAGCTGTTTCTTGGATGTAGCAAGCTAAAGGGGTGGACAGATCAGAAGCAGTTGAGAGAGTGGAAAGAGTATGCAAATTGTATACAGAGGAGTAGAAGCGACTAAATTCTAAAGAGATGTCCAACTTTTTATGAAGCTTAACATTATCAGAGGACATAACGAACGGGATGGAGGTTCATGGTGTTCTCGGGTGAAGGACCCTCAATAAAGGTTTGCCACATTTATTTGCAGTTGCATAAAAAACTTTGAGTCCTGTCTTGTGCCGCGAGAGAATATTGCTCCAAGAGACAGAGTAGTTTCCGACGAGAGTTAGTTAGTTCAAGTAAAGTAGACGCACTGAGGTCAGTTTTATGAAGAGATTCCAAGTGCAAGATAGCGGATAGCAATAAGGAGATGTCACGCGACCGCTGTTTCTTAAGCCTCGCCCCGTGTTGAATAAACACTCCATGAAGAACGAATTTAAGAGCATCCCTCTGAGTTAGGGGATGTGTAGCATCCTGTGCATGGGTAAGATGAAAGGTACGATTCATTTGGATTACATCGTCTACGCAGACAGAATCCAACAAAGATTATCGTTAAGGCGCATGACCAAAGTTAATGGTTGGTAGGAGGATTCCCTAGAGAAAACAATACAGGAGCATGGTCAGATCAAATCCTCATGCCTATACCCAGGGCGGGAGAAAAGTCAAGTAATGTCTGAGAAACAAAGAAGTAATCTATCCTGCTGTATGCATTGTGGGCAGGGGAGAAGTAGCTGTAGACTCTCTTGGTAGGGTGCAGAACACGCCACACGTGGACCACCATCAATCTGTGAAAGAGAGACTTTATCCTCCGCTAGAAGAGTGAGACATGAAAGACTTACCAGAGGAAGAGTTGAGCATGGGATTGAGGACCAAATTTAAGTCCCCTCCCAGAACCAGATTTTGAGTACCAAAAGCCTCCAACTTCCCGCTAATGGGCGAGAAGAAATGTGCTTGATCCTGGTTGGGGAAATAAACGTTAGCCAAGGTAAAAATAGCATTCAAAGTTTTCAGTTTGAGAAAGATAAAACAACCCAAATCATCTATAAGTGAGTCAACAATCTCGGGGGTGAAAAGTGAAAGAAAAGTGATCGATATGCCTTTGGATTTGCCTGCAGGATTAGTGCTATGGTACCAAACTGGGTAATATTTACTGCTGAGACCTGGGACAGAGTCAGTACGAAAATTAGTTTCCTGTAAGAACAGGATCATAGTTTTATGTTTATGGAAATTATATAAAATCTAATGTCTCTTCTCAGGGAAACCCTCTGCCATTATAGGATGAGAGGGACAGATAAGAGTTATCCATTGGGGCCTGAAAAAGAAAGGGAGCAAGAGATCTAATTGAGGTGCCGCACCGTCCTCCATGAAATGAAACAAAAAAAGGAATGACAAAGGGTAGAAAGGAGACAATACAGGGCCAGGAGGGAGAGACCTAGAAAGGTTAAGGTAACTGTAAAATAACAAGTTAGATGCCAAAAGCAGGCACAGAGATCTAAGAAGGTGCGATTACATGTTGGACAACACAGTAATGGAAGTCCAAACTGTAAAACAAAAACAGCACAAAATAACCATACAAGAAATAAAACACTTGAAGGCCTAGTAGGGGGTAAATGGTGGCACATACTGTGGCCCACCCAACCCAGGGCAAATATTAATGATTTATAAAATGAGGCAGGGCTGTGAGTGAAGGGAGAAGGGTAAGGGGGAGTGGAGAGGGGCGGAGAAGGGGAAAGGAAGAGAGGAGAAGGAGGGGAAGGGGGGGAGGGAAGGGGGAAAGCATAGGGAAGAGAAGGAGGGAAAACAGGGTAGATATCTCATACATCAAGTGTGAGGCAACAACAGGGCTGTACAATTAATGACCCGACATAGGGTATGACAATCTTTGGCTTCTGAAGGTAGATTAAAAGAGGCAGACCCTTCAGTCATCAGGTGATCTCCGAGGGATAGAATAAGGATGATTTTTCTTCAGCTGATGTTGCAATAGATGATCGGGAGGTACAGTATGATAGGCAGGCCGGAGGTCGTTGATTTCAAAGGTCAATCCAGGAGTCTGAGGGACGGGAGGTCCATGGACCCTAGAAAATTAGGTAAGTCACCCAGAGTGCGGAACACTGCAGATTTGCCATTCTGGGTCACTCGCAGTTTGAAGGGGAAACCCCATGAGTACTTGATGTTCTTGGATTGAAGAGCCAAGGTGACCGGTTTGAGAGCTTTACGCATAGCCAGGGTTTGGATCAGGAAGCAGCAGGACCAATGTATCGTTGAAAAAAATCTGATCTGGTTACGTGCCGCTTCTAGGATCTCGGCTTTCATTTTGTAAAAGTCAACTCGACATATAATGTCCCTTGGAAAGGCCTCATCTGGGTTCTTAGGGCCTGAGGCCCTGTGTACACGATCAAGCTCCAAAGGAGAGTCCTTAGGTTTTTAAAGTGACTGATTAAAGATCGCTAAAGCGACTGACTGTAAAGCTTTGGAGTCAATGGTTTCCGGGATCCCTCTTATCCTAATGTTATTGCGTCGGTTACGATTTTCCATGTTGTCTTGTTGATAGATCAGGTGGTGAATCATGACTGTATGATCGTTCAAAGTTGTTTTTTGTTTGTTCAGGGCTCTAGCATATTCCTCCAAGACTTCTTCAAATCTGGAACCCACATCTTTTTTCAAATCAGCTATCTCTTGCTTGTAGGTGTGTTTAAGCTTAGTGATGAGAGATTCAAAGTCCCTTTTAGTGGGTAGAGATTTCAAGTAGGACTATATATCCCAGCCATCCCTGGAGCATAGGGAAGCTTGTGAAGGGAGGGGAGAGCCTGTCAAATCCAGGAGAGGAAGGAGTGCAGTGTGGGGAGCCCACTTGCATAGCCGAGGCAGCTTGTGAAGTAGATAGAGGAGTTTGTGCCATCTTGGATGAGCACGGATAGCAGGAGGCAGAGGCAGAGTGGGTAAAAAAGTAATTAATGGGAGCTAAGCCGCCGTCCTTCCTACCTTCCCTGTTGCCTGTCTTACCCATCTGTGTGATCCAAAGCCAAAAACAAGGCTGTAGAGCCCTGTTGCAGCCATTAGAAGGCCTGGGTGAGCAGGAGCCTGGAGCCAGAAGATGTCACCACGCCATGCGCCAGGCCACGCCACGCTAAATTTCTTTTAATTTGCAAAAATAATTGCATTAGGATACCACAAGCACCAACATTACAGATAAAATCAGTGTCCCAGAGGGACTGTACCTTTGGCTAGCAGTGGCAGGGGGACAGTTGCAGTGATGATAGATCCACACTCTGACAGATCCCAGGCTGGAATTCCCCAGGCAATGGGGGGAGATAACATGCTGTGACAGCAGGCAGTCCAGCCCCCACACACAGAGAGAACACCTGAACTGAGCTATCCCACACAGTGACAGATGCAACACATTACACCAACACTGAAACAGATCAGGAGGCCTAGCAGGCACTAGAAGAGCATGCATTTGGATTGTGATGATGTCATCACTCACTAACATATTGCACATGTGATGGATGGCCGGCAGGGTCAAACTCACACAGACACAGGATATCAGAGTCAGACATTACCTTCCTCTGCACTCACAGCTCTGCCTCCTCTAATGAATGGGAAGAAAAGGACTGGAACTCCATGGTGATCAGCAGCCACCAGCCAGCTTGCAGTAAGGGACTGAGTCTGAGAGGAACACTGGAAGGAGAGGCAGCTCAGCTGCTACACTGGCACCAGACACCGAGCATCTTTCTCTTTCCTTCTCTGTTCTTTCTTCTTCTCTGTCGCCCCTCCCCTCAGCCTGATTATCATTCATGATGTGGCGGTGTCCCACACAGAGAGAGTGCCAGCCTGTACTGCGCCCAGGCACCCCTAGGTGGAAATGCACCCTAGGTGTCTGCCTAGTTTGACTAGTGTAAGTACTGGCCCTGTGTGCCTGTGTATTCTGACAGTGGGGAATGCACTAATCAAAGCAAAATTTTCCAGCCTGCTCTTTCATGAGAAGTGAATTGCTAGCTCAACTTCTCAGGCATGGGAATGGCCATAGTTGGATCAATATTCGGCTGGTCTCTGCTGAATCAGCTAAATTTCGATCCATCTTTGGCAAGCTTTAGCTGCCTGTTCAGTTTTTTAGCATTCTAAGTGATACATATTCACTATTTGTCACAATCACTGATATGGGCTCCTGACTGTAATCGAGGAATCTGTATCAGTGAATGTTTTTTGTTACTCATTTTTAAGCATTTTAGTAGGTAATAATTAGAGATGAGCGAATCGAAGTAGGCGAAGTGGAATTCGAGTCGAATATTGGAAAATTTTCGATTCGAAAAATAGCCTACTTCGGACGCGCGAATCGAAATTTTTCCTAAAATGGCGGCGGACATGTGCGGCGACGGAGCGGGGATGTCTGGGAAGGCACGCAGACAAGGCGCGCTGACCCATAATGCATTCCTTAATGACATGTGATCGCATTAGCCAATCAGCAGCCAGGCAGCCAGCACTGTGTAATGGTCGAGCTATAAATAGCGGCCATTTTAGAATTCTTCATTTGCCTCCAGTCATTCAAGAGAGGCAGACTGCTCTGTATTAGGGACAGAGTTAGGGCCACAGAAACGTTACTTGGGGACAGAGAAACGTTACTTAGGGACAGAGAAGCATTACTCAGGGACACAGAATTGTTAATGAGGGCCACAGAATTGTTACTCAGGGACAGACAAAATTGTTACTGAGTGCCAGAGAATTGTTACTTAGGGCCACAGAAACGTTAGTTAGGGCCACAGAATTGTTACTCAGGGGCAGACACAGAATTGTTACTGAGGGCCACAGAACTGTTACTTAGGGCCACAGAAACGTTATTAGGGCCACAGAATTGTTACTCAGGGACAGACAAAATTGTTACTGAGTGCCAGAGAATTGTTACTTAGGGCCACAGAAACGTTAGTTAGGGCCACAGAATTGTTACTCAGGGACAGACACAGAATTGTTACTGAGGGCCACAGAACTGTTACTTAGGGCCACAGAAACGTTAGTTAGGGCCACAGAATTGTTACTCAGGGACAGACAGAATTGTTACTGAGTGCCAGAGAATTGTTACTTAGGGCCACAGAAACGTTAGTTAGGGCCACAGAATTGTTACTCAGGGACAGACACAGAATTGTTACTGAGGGCCACAGAACTGTTACTTAGGGCCACAGAAACGTTAGTTAGGGTAACAGAATTGTTACTCAGGGACAGACAGAATTGTTACTGAGTGCCAGAGAATTGTTACTTAGGGTAACAGAAACGTTAGTTAGGGCCACAGAATTGTTACTCAGGGACAGACACAGAATTGTTACTGAGGGCCACAGAATTGTTACTTAGGGCCACAGAAACGTTACTCAGGGACACAGAATTGTTACTGAGGGCCACAGAACTGTTACTTAGGGCCACAGAAACGTTAGTTAGGGCCACAGAATTGTTACTCGGACAGACACAGAATTGTTACTGAGGGCCACAGAATTGTTACTGAGGGCCACAGAACCGTTACTTAGGGCCACAGAATTGTTACTCAGGGACACAGAATTGTTACTGAGGGCCACAGAACCGTTACTTAGGGCCACAGAATTGTTACTCAGGGACAGACACAGAATTGTTACTCAGGGACACAGAATTGTTACTGAGGGCCACAGAACCGTTACTTAGGGCCACAGAATTGTTACTCAGGGACACAGAATTGTTACTTAGGGCCACAGAAACGTTACTCAGGGACACAGAATTGTTACTGAGGGCCACAGAACTGTTACTTAGGGCCACAGAAACGTTAGTTAGGGACACAGAATTGTTACTCAGGGACAGACACAGAACTGTTACTGAGGGCCACAGAATTGTTACTTAGGGCCACAGAAACGTTACTCAGGGACACAGAATTGTTACTGAGGGCCACAGAACCGTTACTTAGGGCCACAGAATTGTTACTCAGGGACAGACACATAATTGTTAATCAGGGACACAGAATTGTTACTGAGGGCCACAGAACCGTTACTTAGGGCCACAGAATTGTTACTCAGGGACACAGAACTGTTACTGAGGGACACAGAACCGTTACTTAGGGCCACAGAATTGTTACTCAGGGACAGACACAGAATTGTTACTCAGGGACACAGAATTGTTACTGAGGGCCACAGAACCGTTATTTAGGGCCACAGAAACGTTACTCAGGGACAGACAAAGAATTCTTACTCAGGGAGAACACAGAATTGTTACTCAGGGACACAGAATTGTTACTGAGGGACACAGAATTGTTACTGAGGGACACAGAATTGTTACTCAGGGACACAGAATTGTTACTGAGGGACACAAAATTGTTACTGAGGGACACAGAATTGTTACTCAGAGACACAGAATTGTTACTGAGGGACACAGAATTGTTACTGAGGGACAGACACTGAATTGTTACTCAGGGACAGACAGAATTGTTACTGAGGGCCACAGAAATGTTACTTAGGGCCACAGAAACGTTACTCAGGGACACAGAATTGTTACTCAGGGACAGACACAGAATTGTTACTCAGGGACAGACACAGAATTGTTACTGAGGGACACAGAATTGTTACTGAGGGCCACAGAACCGTTACTTAGGGCCACAGAAACGTTACTCAGGGACAGACAAAGAATTGTTACTCAGGGACAGACACAGAATTGTTACTGAGGGACACAGAATTGTTACTGAGGGACACAGAATTGTTACTCAGGGACACAGAATTGTTACTGAGGGCCACAGAACCGTTATTTAGGGCCACAGAACTGTTACTCAGGGACAGACACAGAATTGTTACTCAGGGACACAGAATTGTTACTGAGGGCCACAGAACCGTTACTTAGGGCCACAGAAACGTTACTCAGGGACAGACACAGAATTCTTACTCAGGGACAGACACAGAATTGTTACTCAGGGACACAGAATTGTTACTGAGGGACACAGAATTGTTACTCAGGGACACAGAATTGTTACTGAGGGACACAGATTTGTTACTGAGGGACACAGAATTGTTACTCAGGGACAGACACAGAATTGTTACTCAGGGACACAGAATTGTTACTGAGGGACACAGAATTGTTACTGAGGGACACAGAATTGTTACTCAGGGACAGACACAGAATTGTTACTGAGGGCCACAGAACTGTTACTTAGGGCCACAGAACTGTTACTTAGGGCCACAGAAACGTTACTCAGGGACACAGAATTGTTACTCAGGGACACAGAATTGTTACTGAGGGACACAGATTTGTTACTGAGGGACACAGAATTGTTACTCAGGGACAGACACAGAATTGTTACTCAGGGACAGACAGAATTGTTACTGAGGGCCACAGAAATGTTACTTAGGGCCACAGAAACGTTACTCAGGGACACAGAATTGTTACTCAGGGACAGACACAGAACTGTTACTCAGGGACAGACACAGAATTGTTACTGAGGGACACAGAATTGTTACTGAGGGCCACAGAACCGTTACTTAGGGCCACAGAAACGTTACTCAGGGACAGACACAGAATTGTTACTCAGGGACAGACACAGAATTGTTACTGAGGGACACAGAATTGTTACTGAGGGACACAGAATTGTTACTGAGGGACACAGAATTGTTACTCAGGGACACAGAATTGTTACTGAGGGCCACAGAACCGTTACTTAGGGCCACAGAATTGTTACTCAGGGACAGACACAGAATTGTTACTGAGGGCCACAGAACCGTTACTTAGGGCCACAGAAACGTTACTCAGGGACAGACACAGAATTGTTACTCAGGGACAGACACAAAATTGTTACTGAGGGACACAGAATTGTTACTGAGGGACACAGAATTGTTACTCAGGGACACAGAATTGTTACTGAGGGCCACAGAACCCTTACTTAGGGCCACAGAAACGTTACTCAGGGACAGACACAGAATTCTTACTCAGGGACAGACACAGAATTGTTACTCAGGGACACAGAATTGTTACTGAGGGACACAGAATTGTTACTCAGGGACACAGAATTGTTACTGAGGGACACAGAATTGTTACTGAGGGACACAGAATTGTTACTCAGGGACAGACACAGAATTGTTACTCAGGGACAGACACAGAATTGTTACTGAGGGCCACAGAACTGTTACTTAGGGCCACAGAACTGTTACTTAGGGCCACAGAAACGTTACTCAGGGACACAGAATTGTTACTCAGGGACAAAGAATTGTTACTGAGGGACACAGAATTGTTACTGAGGGACACAGAATTGTTACTCAGGGACAGACACAGAATTGTTACTGAGGGCCACAGAACTGTTACTTAGGGCCACAGAACTGTTACTTAGGGCCACAGAAACGTTACTCAGGGACACAGAATTGTTACTCAGGGACACAGAATCGTTTAATTAAAGAGTATGTCAGACAACATGCAGAGGAGTGGCAGAGGAGGCAATGTTTTAGGAGCGAGCAGACGTGGCAGCAGAGGAAGGGGTCGAGGCAGCACTATTCGCAGCCAGAGGCTAGTGCTCCCGTTGTCATCCAGTACAGTGAGGAAGAGCTAACAGAGGGCGGTCAGGAACGGGGGGAGACATCCGCCTCTTCAGCAGCCAGGCGAAGAAGTAGTGGCGAGGAGAGTGGCTCGGTAGCCGGTGTAGAGACAGGTCTGTCTCCTGACCCACACGCAGCCGAGGGGGCTAGTAGTGAGGCGGAGACCCTAATTGATGATGATGAGGCTGATCGCACTTGGCAGCCTCGTCGTCATCAGGCTATTGCTTCCGCATCATCAGGAGAAGAGGGTGGCAGCTTGGCAGCGAGCAAAACAGTCGGTGGGTTGTCTAAATCGCCACACTCTGCCATGTGCCACTTTCAGGTCTCCTCACACACTGCTGGTGTGTTGAATTTTTTGACATAGGGTGCTGGCAGATTACGGGCCTCCCATAGCTGCTGCCAGGCCCCTAATCTGCCATGGGCCCCTATACCGCCTCCTCATGCTGCTGCCAGGTCCACAGTCTCTCATGCCATGTGCCACTTTCAGGTCTCCTCACACTGCTGGTGTGTTCAATTTTTTGACATAGGGTGCTGGCAGATTACGGGCCTCCCATAGCTGCTGCCAGACCCCTAATCTGCCATGGGCCCCTATATACCGCCTCCTCATGCTGCTGCCAGGTCCAGAGTCTGTCATGGGTCCCTGTACGGCCTCCCATTGCTGCTGTCTCCATCGCCACACTCTGCCATGTGCCACTTTCAGGTCTCCTCACACACTGCTGGAGTGTTGAATTTTTTGACATAGGGTGCTGGCAGATTACGGGCCTCCCATAGCTGCTGTCAGGCCCCTAATCTGCCATGGGCCCCTATATACCGCCTCCTCATGCTGCTGCCAGGTCCAGAGTCTGTCATGGGTCCCTGTACGGCCTCCCATTGCTGCTGTCTCCATCGCCACACTCTGCCATGTACCACTTTCAGGTCTCCTCACACACTGCTGGTGTGTTGAATTTTTTGACATAGGGTGCTGGCAGATTACGGGCCTCCTATAGCTGCTGCCAGGCCCCTAATCTGCCATAGACCCCTATATACCGCCTCCTCATGCTGCTGCCAAGTCCAGAGTCTCTCATGGGTCCCTGTACGGCCTCCCATTGCTGCTGTCTCCATCGCCACACTCTGCCATGTGCCACTTTCAGGTCTCCTCACACACTGCTGTTGTGTTCAATTTTTTGACATAGGGTGCTGGCAGATTACGGGCCTCCCATAGCTGCTGCCAGGCCCCTAATCTGCCATGGGCCCCTATATACCGCCTCCTCATGCTGCTGCCAGGTCCAGAGTCTGTCATGGGTCCCTGTACGGCCTCCCATTGCTGCTGTCTCCATCGCCACACTCTGCCATGTGCCACTTTCAGGTCTCCTCATACACTGCTGGTGTGTTGAATTTTTTGACATAGGGTGCTGGCAGATTACGGGCCTCCCAAAGCTGCTGCCAGGCCCCTAATCTGCCATGGGCCCCTATATACCGCCTCCTCATGCTGCTGCCAGGTCCAGAGTCTGTCATGGGTCCCTGTACGGCCTCCCATTGCTGCTGTCTCCATCGCCACACTCTGCCATGTGCCACTTTCAGGTCTCCTCACACACTGCTGGTGTGTTGAATTTTTTGACATAGGGTGCTGGCAGATTACGGGCCTCCTATAGCTGCTGCCAGGCCCCTAATCTGCCATAGGCCCCTATATACCGCCTCCTCATGCTGCTGCCAAGTCCAGAGTCTCTCATGGGTCCCTGTACGGCCTCCCATTGCTGCTGTCTCCATCGCCACACTCTGCCATGTGCCACTTTCAGGTCTCCTCACACACTGCTGTTGTGTTCAATTTTTTGACATAGGGTGCTGGCAGATTACGGGCCTCCCATAGCTGCTGCCAGGCCCTTAATCTGCCATGGGCCCCTATATACCGCCTCCTCATGCTGCTGCCAGGTCCAGAGTCTGTCATGGGTCCCTGTACGGCCTCCCATTGCTGCTGTCTCCATCGCCACACTCTGCCATGTACCACTTTCAGGTCTCCTCACACACTGCTGGTGTGTTGAATTTTTTGACATAGGGTGCTGGCAGATTACGGGCCTCCCATAGCTGCTGCCAGGCCCCTAATCTGCCATGGGCCCCTATACCGCCTCCTCATGCTGCTGCCAGGTCCACAGTCTCTCATGCCATGTGCCACTTTCAGGTCTCCTCACACTGCTGGTGTGTTGAATTTTTTGACATAGGGTGCTGGCAGATTACGGGCCTCCCATAGCTGCTGCCAGGCCCCTAATCTGCCATGGGCCCCTATATACCGCCTCCTTATGCTGCTGCCAAGTCCAGAGTCTGTCATGGGTCCTTGTACGGCCTCCCATTGCTGCTGTCTCCATCACCACACTCTGCCATGTGCCACTTTCAGGTCTCCTCACACACTGCTGGTGTGTTGAATTTTTTGACATAGGGTGCTGGCAGATTACGGGCCTCCTATAGCTGCTGCCAGGCCCCAAAACTGCCATAGGCCCCTATATACCGCCTCCTCATGCTGCTGCCAAGTCCAGAGTCTCTCATGGGTCCCTGTACGGCCTCCCATTGCTGCTGTCTCCATCGCCACACTCTGCCATGTGCCACTTTCAGGTCTCCTCACACTGCTGTTGTGTTCAATTTTTTGACATAGGGTGCTGGCAGATTACGGGCCTCCCATAGCTGCTGCCAGGCCCCTAATCTGCCATGGGCCCCTATATACCGCCTCCTCATGCTGCTGCCAGGTCCAGAGTCTGTCATGGGTCCCTGTACGGCCTCCCATTGCTGCTGTCTCCATCGCCACACTCTGCCATGTGCCACTTTCAGGTCTCCTCACACACTGCTGGTGTGTTGAATTTTTTGACATAGGGTGCTGGCAGATTACGGGCCTCCCATAGCTGCTGCCAGGCCCCTAATCTGCCATGGGCCCCTATACCGCCTCCTCATGCTGCTGCCAGGTCCACAGTCTCTCATGCCATGTGCAACTTTCAGGTCTCCTCACACTGCTGGTGTGTTGAATTTTTTGACATAGGGTGCTGGCAGATTACGGGCCTCCCATAGCTGCTGCCAGGCCCCTAATCTGCCATGGGCCCCTATATACCACCTCCTCATGCTGCTGCCAAGTCCAGAGTCTGTCATGGGTCCCTGTACGGCCTCCCATTGCTGCTGTCTCCATCGCCACACTCTGCCATGTGCCACTTTCAGGTCTCCTCACACACTGCTGGTGTGTTGAATTTTTTGACATAGGGTGCTGGCAGATTACGGGCCTCCTATAGCTGCTGCCAGGCCCCTAATCTGCCATAGGCCCCTATATACCGCCTCCTCATGCTGCTGCCAAGTCCAGAGTCTCTCATGGGTCCCTGTACGGCCTCCCATTGCTGCGGTCTCCATCGCCACACTCTGCCATGTGCCACTTTCAGGTCTCCTCACACACTGCTGTTGTGTTCAATTTTTTGACATAGGGTGCTGGCAGATTACGGGCCTCCCATAGCTGCTGCCAGGCCCCTAATCTGCCATGGGCCCCTATATACCGCCTCCTCATGCTGCTGCCAGGTCCAGAGTCTGTCATGGGTCCCTGTACGGCCTCCCATTGCTGCTGTCTTCATCGCCACACTCTGCCATGTGCCACTTTCAGGTCTCCTCACACACTGCTGGTGTGTTGAATTTTTTGACATAGGGTGCTGGCAGATTACGGGCCTCCCATAGCTGCTGCCAGGCCCGTAATCTGCCATGGGCCCCTATACCGCCTCCTCATGCTGCTGCCAGGTCCACAGTCTCTCATGCCATGTGCCACTTTCAGGTCTCCTCACACTGCTGGTGTGTTGAATTTTTTGACATAGGGTGCTGGCAGATTACGGGCCTCCCATAGCTGCTGCCAGGCCCCTAATCTGCCATGGGCCCCTATATACCGCCTCCTCATGCTGCTGCCAAGTCCAGAGTCTGTCATGGGTCCCTGTACGGCCTCCCATTGCTGCTGTCTCCATCACCACACTCTGCCATGTGCCACTTTCAGGTCTCCTCACACACTGCTGGTGTGTTGAATTTTTTGACATAGGGTGCTGGCAGATTACGGGCCTCCCATAGCTGCTGCCAGGCCCCTAATCTGCCATGGGCCCCTATATACCGCCTCCTCATTCTGCTGCCAGGTCCAGAGTCTGTCATGGGTCCCTGTACGGCCTCCCATTGCTGCTGTCTCCATCGCCACACTCTGCCATGTGCCACTTTCAGGTCTCCTCACACACTGCTGGTGTGTTGAATTTTTTGACATAGGGTGCTGGCAGATTACGGGCCTCCCATAGCTGCTGCCAGGCCCCTAATCTGCCATGGGCCCCTATACCGCCTCCTCATGCTGCTGCCAGGTCCACAGTCTCTCATGCCATGTGCCACTTTCAGGTCTCCTCACACTGCTGGTGTGTTGAATTTTTTGACATAGGGTGCTGGCAGATTACGGGCCTCCCATAGCTGCTGCCAGGCCCCTAATCTGCCATGGGCCCCTATATACCGCCTCCTCATGCTGCTGCCAAGTCCAGAGTCTGTCATGGGTCCCTGTACGGCCTCCCATTGCTGCTGTCTCCATCGCCACACTCTGCCATGTGCCAATTTCAGGTCTCCTCACACACTGCTGGTGTGTTGAATTTTTTGACATAGGGTGCTGGCAGATTACGGGCCTCCCATAGCTGCTGCCAGGCCCCTAATCTGCCATGGGCCCCTATATACCGCCTCCTCATGCTGCTGCCAGGTCCAGAGTCTGTCATGGGTCCCTGTACGGCCTCCCATTGCTGCTGTCTCCATCGCCACACTCTGCCATGTGCCACTTTCAGGTCTCCTCACACACTGCTGGTGTGTTGAATTTTTTGACATAGGGTGCTGGCAGATTACGGGCCTCCCATAGCTGCTGCCAGGCCCCTAATCTGCCATGGGCCCCTATACCGCCTCCTCATGCTGCTGCCAGGTCCACAGTCTCTCATGCCATGTGCCACTTTCAGGTCTCCTCACACTGCTGGTGTGTTGAATTTTTTGACATAGGGTGCTGGCAGATTACGGGCCTCCCATAGCTGCTGCCAGGCCCCTAATCTGCCATGGGCCCCTATATACCGCCTCCTCATGCTGCTGCCAAGTCCAGAGTCTGTCATGGGTCCCTGTACGGCCTCCCATTGCTGCTGTCTCCATCGCCACACTCTGCCATGTGCCACTTTCAGGTCTCCTCACACACTGCTGGTGTGTTGAATTTTTTGACATAGGGTGCTGGCAGATTACGGGCCTCCTATAGCTGCTGCCAGGCCCCTAATCTGCCATAGGCCCCTTTATACCGCCTCCTCATGCTGCTGCCAAGTCCAGAGTCTCTCATGGGTCCCTGTACGGCCTCCCATTGCTGCTGTCTCCATCGCCACACTCTGCCATGTGCCACTTTCAGGTCTCCTCACACACTGCTGTTGTGTTCAATTTTTTGACATAGGGTGCTGGCAGATTACGGGCCTCTCATAGCTGCTGCCAGGCCCCTAATCTGCCATGGGCCCCTATATACCGCCTCCTCATGCTGCTGCTAGGTCCAGAGTCTGTCATGGGTCCCTGTACGGCCTCCCATTGCTGCTGTCTCCATCGCCACACTCTGCCATGTGCCACTTTCAGGTCTCCTCACACACTGCTGGTGTGTTGAATTTTTTGACATAGGGTGCTGGCAGATTACGGGCCTCCCATAGCTGCTGCCAGGCCCCTAATCTGCCATGGGCCCCTATACCGCCTCCTCATGCTGCTGCCAGGTCCACAGTCTCTCATGCCATGTGCCACTTTCAGGTCTCCTCACACTGCTGGTGTGTTGAATTTTTTGACATAGGGTGCTGGCAGATTACGGGCCTCCCATAGCTGCTGCCAGGCCCCTAATCTGCCATGGGCCCCTATATACCGCCTCCTCATGCTGCTGCCAAGTCCAGAGTCTGTCATGGGTCCCTGTACGGCCTCCCATTGCTGCTGTCTCCATCGCCACACTCTGCCATGTGCCACTTTCAGGTCTCCTCACACACTGCTGGTGTGTTGAATTTTTTGACATAGGGTGCTGGCAGATTACGGGCCTCCTATAGCTGCTGCCAGGCCCCTAATCTGCCATAGGCCCCTTTATACCGCCTCCTCATGCTGCTGCCAAGTCCAGAGTCTCTCATGGGTCCCTGTACGGCCTCCCATTGCTGCTGTCTCCATCGCCACACTCTGCCATGTGCCACTTTCAGGTCTCCTCACACACTGCTGTTGTGTTCAATTTTTTGACATAGGGTGCTGGCAGATTACGGGCCTCTCATAGCTGCTGCCAGGCCCCTAATCTGCCATGGGCCCCTATATACCGCCTCCTCATGCTGCTGCCAGGTCCAGAGTCTGTCATGGGTCCCTGTACGGCCTCCCATTGCTGCTGTCTCCATCGCCACACTCTGCCATGTGCCACTTTCAGGTCTCCTCACACACTGCTGGTGTGTTGAATTTTTTGACATAGGGTGCTGGCAGATTACGGGCCTCCCATAGCTGCTGCCAGGCCCCTAATCTGCCATGGGCCCCTATACCGCCTCCTCATGCTGCTGCCAGGTCCACAGTCTCTCATGCCATGTGCCACTTTCAGGTCTCCTCACACTGCTGGTGTGTTGAATTTTTTGACATAGGGTGCTGGCAGATTACGGGCCTCCCATAGCTGCTGCCAGGCCCCTAATCTGCCATGGGCCCCTATATACCGCCTCCTCATGCTGCTGCCAAGTCCAGAGTCTGTCATGGGTCCCTGTACGGCCTCCCATTGCTGCTGTCTCCATCGCCACACTCTGCCATGTGCCACTTTCAGGTCTCCTCACACACTGCTGGTGTGTTGAATTTTTTGACATAGGGTGCTGGCAGATTACGGGCCTCCTATAGCTGCTGCCAGGCCCCTAATCTGCCATGGGCCCCTATATACCGCCTCCTCATGCTGCTGCCAAGTCCAGAGTCTCTCATGGGTCCCTGTACGGCCTCCCATTGCTGCTGTCTCCATCGCCACACTCTGCCATGTGCCACTTTCAGGTCTCCTCACACACTGCTGGTGTGTTGAATTTTTTGACATAGGGTGCTGGCAGATTACGGGCCTCCCATTGCTGCTGCCAGGCCCCTAATCTGCCATGGGCCCCCGTACCGACTCCTCATGCTGTGACGTTGCAACAAGGTGGAATTCAACCCTACATATGTTAGACCGCCTTTACGAACAGCAAAAGGCCATCACAGATTTCCTGATGTTAAAAGTGGATAAAGGTACTCCCTGTGTAACTTAGATGTCAGCCATTGGCAGCTCATGCATGACACCTGCGCTTGCTCAGGCCCTTTGAGGAGGCCACGCTATTCGTGAGTCGGCAGGACTATGGGATGAACGACGTCATTCCTCTGTTGCACGTCCTGGAACAAATGCTGTTAATAATGGCTGGTCAGGGTGCGGTAGACGTGGCGCACAGATCTCAACGCCACATGACCCATGTGGGGGCAGGACAGGAAGAAGAGGAGGAGGTAGAGGAGGACATTGGTGCTCAGGAATTATTGAGTGAAATGGGTGGTTTTTCCACTCAGCGGACAGGAGTGGAGGAGCAGGAGCATCTGGTAGAGGAGGAGGAAGAGGAGACAGAGGACCCAGACGCACCGTGGCAGTATGCTGTGGAGATGGAGGCAGGGAGTCCCTCGCATTCCTTGGCACAAATGGCCCATAGCATGCTCGCTTGCTTGCGTACCGACAGCCGAATAATAACCATCAGACAGAGGGATGACTTTTGGCTGTCCACCTTGTTGGACCCTCGCTACCGTTCCAAAATGGTGGCCTTTTTCACACCTGCTGAGAGGGAGGCCAAAATAACGTACTATAAAAACCACCTATGTAGTCAGCTGGTCTCTGCCTGTCTGCGCCAACGTCCATCCTCAGACACTGTGGGCCCTGTGCGCTCGCGTTACGCTGCCATGGCAGCAGGGGAGGGGTGGGGTGGTAGGAGCAGTGGCAGCTCCACCAGCAGCAGCTGCCTCAGTCTGCAGTCGATGATGAGTAGCTTTCTTCACCAGCGCAGTGAGGAAACTAATAACCAGCCGCAGCAGCAGCAGCAGCAGCATCAGGTGGACCTGGAGCAGGACCTCAAACAACAGGCTTAGGCCTACTTGGACAGCACCCTGCCAACCGAGGTAGACAATCCCCTTGACTACTGGGCAACGAAACTTGACCTTTGGCCCCAACTAGATGAATTTGCCCTTGAAAGGCTGTCATGCCCGGCCAGTAGCGTGGCATCGGAGCGCGTGTTTAGTGCGGCAGGAGGTATTGCAACTCCGCGGAGGACACGACTGTCCACCCAAAGTGTGGAGAGACTCACGTTTGTGAAAATGAATCAGGCGTGGATTAGTCTGGATTTCAAACCACCAGTTCCTGACACAACTGACTAAATCCGCCATGAATCATGCCCCAAACATGTGCCACTTTCAGGTCTCCTCACACTGCTGGTGTGTTCCATTTTTTGTCATAGGGTGCTGGCAGATTACGGGCCTCCCATAGCTGCTGCCAGGCCCCTAATCTGCCATGGGCCCCTATACCGCCTCCTCATGCTGCTGCCAAGTCCAGAGTCTGTCATGGGTCCCTGTACGGCCTCCCATTGCTGCTGTCTCCATCGCCACACTCTGCCATGTGCCACTTTCAGGTCTCCTCACACTGCTGGTGTGTTGAATTTTTTGACATAGGGTGCTGGCAGATTACGGGCCTCCCATAGCTGCTGCCAGGCCCCTAATCTGCCATGGGCCCCTATACCGCCTCCTCATGCTGCTGCCAAGTCCAGAGTCTGTCATGGGTCCCTGTACGGCCTCCCATTGCTGCTGTCTCCATCGCCACACTCTGCCATGTGCCACTTTCAGGTCTCCTCACACTGCTGGTGTGTTGAATTTTTTGACATAGGGTGCTGGCAGATTACGGGCCTCCCATAGCTGCTGCCAGGCCCCTAATCTGCCATGGGCCCCTATACCACCTCCTCATGCTGCTGCCAAGTCCAGAGTCTCTCATGGGTCCCTGTACGGCCTCCCATTGCTGCTGTCTCCATCGCCACACTCTGCCATGTGCCACTTTCAGGTCTCCTCACACACTGCTGGTGTGTTCCATTTTTTGTCATAGGGTGCTGACAGATTACGGGCCTCCCATTGCTGCTGCCAGGCCTGTAATCTGCCATGGGCCTCCGTACCGCCTGGTCACGCTGCTGCTGTTTCCACAGTGTGACATGGGTCCCTGTACCGCCCATTGCTCCCACTCTGCCATGTGCCACTTTGAGGTCTCCTCACACTCCTGCTGTTTTCCATTTTGTCATAGGTTGCTGGCAGATTACAGGCCTCCCATAGGTGCTGCCAGGCCCCAAATCTGCCATGGGCCCCCGTACCGCCTCGTCACGCTGCTGCTGGGTCCACAGTGTGACATGGGTCCCTGTACCGCCTCCCATTGCTCCCACTCTGCCATGTGCCACTTTGAGGTCTCCTCACACTCCTGCTGGTTTCCATTTTGTCATAGGTTGCTGTATGGCCTCCCATTGCTGCTGCCTCCACCGCCACACTGTGGCTCCAAACACTGGTTTTGGCCCCGTGACTGGCCAAATGAGTGAAGTGTGCGGTGATTCTAAGATCGACGGCACTCATCTGCATGTCATACTGACTGACAGTATTATTTCTCTTCCCCAGCAGACTCCAAGGGCATTTAAATTAAAGGTACAGTGTTCTGCACTAATATTAAGTCTCTCTGAAGCCTAGAAACACCCTTTTTTAAGTTAAATTCACAGCGAATATATTCGACTCGAATCGAATATTGTCCACGAATTCGCCGAATCAGTCGAATCGAATTTTTGAATACTTCGCTCATCTCTAGTAATAATAAAAGATGTATGCTTTTTTTTTAAATGTTACACTATCTGATATACAGTGTACATGTATCAATTACCTCAAAAGTCCCATTTAGGCATATAATTTTCTATGTTCTATGTGTTATACTTTTTTTTTTTTACCTTTTACTACTTTTTGGTGCATTTTACTATTTTTTGTTAGGAAACGTCAACTACAGTAAAAAAAATATATCTTTTGTTGGCTTATTTTAAGATGTTTCTATTCTATTTTTTGTGTTATTTTCACAACTTTTTCAGTGCATGCTTATTCACTAGAAACAAACCAAGGCTCAAAATACACTTAAAAGCAAAAGACACTCATGAGCCTTTCAGAGCACTTTAAAAGCCTTAAGAGCAACCTTAACCACCTCATACTCTATTGATTTATCCTTCTCTATTGTGTTGTGTAGAAACTATGAAACATTCTTAAACCCCATACACATGTGCCGAATATGAAAACTGGTAGACTTTTGGACCACGTGTACACCAGTCTGTCAGACAGAACATGGCCAAACGTCCAGCTTCGGTCTAATGGGCATACTGGAAAACCAGCATCCAATTGGCATCCAATCATTGCTGGCAGCCAATTGCTGCGAACGCTGACTGGTGTGTTCTGGTGGGGGTTGGGGGCATTACCAATAGCTCAGCTGGAAGATCGCTGTACTAACATAGCATAGGGAAATTCTGAGACATGATTTAATCAGAACATTCTTTCTCGCCTCATTAGGGTTTATTGACTAAAGTCAAAAAGGCTGTTCAGTTCACAAAGGAATTTGTTCTTTGCAAGGGAATTTTCCCTTAAGCAACCAATACATGAGTGGAGGAATGGAGGAATCCATCTCGCTAAGCTTTTGTATTCTGACAGTGGGGAAGCTTTTAGAATATGCTGATTGAGTGGCAAAAATCAGGGTGGTTGTAAAGAAGTTGACCTGTAGATTGTACAGAAGTCAATTACCTTGCCCATACATGGATTGAAATTCTGCCATTGCCTATTGAACCAGCCATATTTTGATGTATGTCCAACTTTAGTGAATGAGGTGACACTCTGCTGACTTCTAGCATCTAGAAGCGCGGTAACCATTCTGGTCGAATTTCCTACACAGTAACCCACCAAGTGGCAGTCCACTCTATGTTTCCATCCTGGCAGCATCAGCTTCAGGGAAAATTACAATGTGCATCAGAACAAAGCTGGGACCTTAGAAACTGGAAGATGCCTACCCAGTAGCAGTGCTGAGAGCTTCCCAGAAAGACAGTGGCAGCACAAAAAGTTCAAAACACTCTTCCCCTGACCTTTCCATGCTGCATAGCCCTGCCAACCAGAAACAGAAGAGGCATGAAAGAAGTCAACTCCCAGCAGTGGAATACTCCCTGGCTTCCCCTACAACACAGCATCTTCTTTCATGTCCACATATAGAGAACTTCTCAATTACTGAGCAAACAATCTCTGCTGCCCCCTGAAAGAAATGTTCATGTCATTGAAATACTCACTGCAGTAGTACCCATCCACCATAGTTCGTAAATTAATTTAAATGTTCAGGACCTTGAGAATTGAGTCTATCATGCAGAAACTAGTATCTCATTACATCTGCTGTTGTCCTTGATCATGCTTACAGAGGGGTCTAGCTGGAAATGACTTCTTTAGAGAGTTCTTTAGAGAGTATTCTGCATCTGCTTAAGCAGCATAGATATTCCCAGGCACCCAAGCTGCAAGGACAATGCCATAAATAACAGTTTCTATGTGGACTGCCCATAAAGCAGTGTCATAACTACCAGGGTTTCAGAGGTTGCAGTTGCAACCAGGCCCTGGCACTCTGCCACTGTTGGGGAGCATCAGCTGACCGCAGTGCTTTGAGCTGATTGTCTCACACACAGTTCAGAACCAGCACTGACAATTCCTCTCACCCCTGCATGGACAGGAGAGGAGAGAGAGCTTATCTGCTTCTGATCCTCCTCCTCCCATCCTTCTCCTCCTGTGTCTGCCTCACCCACACTCTGTGGCAGTGCTCTGCTTCAGAGAAGGGGATATGTGGGCAGGATGTTTGAAGCCAGCAGTTGCCAGCCAGAATAGGAAAGGTGCTGACAATTAATGTCTGAGTATTTATCTTGGGGTAAGTAAGCTCACCCCCATCCCCTGTCCATGACTGAAGTCTCCCCCTCCCTCCCTTCTCTCTCCATCAGAGTTCCCCTTTACAATAGAGTCCACAGAGCTCTCCCCTTACAGTGTATGATGTAAGGAGGGCTGTGCAGACTCTGATGTAAAGGGGGCTCTGTGGACTCCAATATAAGGGGGGCTCTGCAGACTCTGAAGTAAAGGGGGCTCTGCAAATGCTGATATAAGGTGGGCTCTACAGACTCTGATGTAAGGCGACTCTGTGGACTCTGATATAAAGGGTGCTCTGAGATGTAAAGGGGGGGGGCTCTGTGTACTCTGATGTAAGGGGGGTCTCTGTGGACTTTGATGTAAGGGAGAACTCTGTGGACTCTGATGTAAGGGGGGCTCTGAGGACTCTGATGTGAAGGGTTCTCTGAGGACTCTGATGTAAGGGGGCTCTGGGAACCCTGATTAAAGGGGAATGCTAGGAACTCTGATTTAAGTGGAGGCTCTGGTTACCAGAGACCCAGTGATATCAGAGTTCCCCTTTACACCAGAGTCTGCAGTGTTCCCCCCTACATCAGAGTTATCTCTGTACATTTGAGTTCTCAGTGTTCCCCCTTAAATTAGTGTCCCCAGAGTTCTTCTTCACATCAGAGTCTGCAGAGTCCCCCTTACAGTATAAATGAACTCTGTGAGTTCAGATGTAAGGGGAACTCTGAGGAGGGGCCTTCATGGTTTCTAGCACCAGGGCCCTGAAGGTTCTAGCTACACCTCTGACACAAAGAATTGGTAAGACGTGTGTGAAAGCCCCTCAGTGAGTCAAGTATGCCAAGGATCATATTTTTAAAGTCAAAGCTGTGGTTATTTTTTCAGTGTGTAAGAATCTGAGCTGGCAGAGGACAGGCACAGCTGGGAAGAGGAGACTGTTATTACAGAGCTATGTGCAGCCTGATTTTAGCCCACCCACCATCTTGGAGAAATATAAGGAGGATGAGGATGTGGACTGCTGGGAAAGCTGGAAGGAATTAATGATTGTGGGAAATGTAGTTTCCATACTGATTAAGCCTGCTTTGTAGAGTGGGGAAGGAATTACACATCCCAGAGGCACTGACGCTCTAGAGGAAAGGGGAGGAAGATATGTTCTCAGGCAGAGAGATGAATGTGAGGAGGACATTCTGAGAGGCAGGCTGCATCTGGTTGCTCGCAGGCTGATACCACCACATCTGGGATGGAAAGAGGTACAGCAATGAATGTTCTCTAGTACCAGAGAACACTACTAATATTGACTGAGCCAGCCATCTGATTGTTGGGAAAAATTCTGCGGGATCACGTGTTATCACAGGAGTCAGTGAGAGGCCACTGGGAAACACCCCCCCCCACACACACACACACACACTACATCTTGTTAAAGTGGATCTGCATTGCCCACATCGGTCACCGTGAAGGCACCTTTACCTGTGTTCAGAGCAACTTTATCCAACTTTACCCTTTATCCTCTATCTGCAATAAATGGAACGTTTTGATAAATTGCAAGTCTCCCCCAGTCCTGAAGAAGCGGCATTGCCACAAAATGTGGACCTTTGAAGGGCACGTCTCCTGATCAATTGTATCTTTTAATATTTCTCATGATTAATTGTATTTTTTAGTATTTATGATTAAATATGCATATTTTATGTATGAATTGATACGTATGGCATAATTGGTTTTTAAGACTTTATATTTATTGGGTGTTTTGAAAGATGCCTATAAATAAAATGTATTATTATAATTATAAACAAACCACATGTTTTTTTCCTATTGAGTTTAGTGTTTGTTTGGAGTTTGTAGTATGAGTTTGGTTTTATTTGTCTGGAGGCAGACTTCAAAGTACAAATATGGGAGTCCACCATAATTATTTATAAATGTATGAATCAGCAATGCACATATATCATCCAATTTCAGTGGATTGCCCAGCGATCTGTAAATCCCATTCTGAGTGAACTAATATGCTCATCTCAATTGGTAAGTTAATTTGTGTCTATGAGCATGGCTGTTATCTTCTTTCCAGACAAGACAAATGTAAATGTTATGGGCCAACAATATATAAATAATAATTCAGGAGGTATTTTAACAATTGTATAGCAACCAAAACGAATATGCTCTAAAAGACAAGGATTACCTTCATATGGATATTAAGCAGTGATTTCTGAAAAGTGCCAAGAAATGTTGACAGCTGTCATGAATCAGCAAGACTACCCTTTAATTCAGGGTTAATTTTATACAATATACACTGCTCAAAAAAATTAAAGGAACGCTTTCAAATCACATCAGATCTCAATAGGGAACAATATCATGCTGGATTTCTATACTAATATGGACTAGGAATGTGTTAGGAACATAAGAATGCCCCATCGCTTGATGGAAATGAAAATTATTAATCTACAGAGGACTGAATTCAAAAACACCCCGAAAATCAAAGTGAAAAAATTATGCAGCAGGCTAGTCCATTTTGCTGAAATTTCATTGCAGCAACTCAAAATGGTACTCAGTAGTTTGTATGGCCCCCAACATGCTTGTATGCATGCCTAATGTCGGGGCATGCTCTTAATGAGACGGCAGATGGTGTCCTGGGGTATGTCCTCCCAGATCTGGACCAGGGCATCACTGGGGTGCAACCTGGCTTCGCTGGATTGCTCGAAACATGATATCCCAGAGGTGTTCTATTGGATTTAGGTCAGGCGAGTGTGGGGGCCATTCCTTCATCCTCCAGGAACTGCCTGCATACTCTCACCACATGAGGCTGGGCATTGTCATGCATCAGGAGGAACCCAGGACCCACTGCACCAGAGTATGGTCTGAGAATGGGTCCAAGGATTTCATCCCGATACCTAATGGCAGTCAGGGTGACATTTTCTAGCCTGTAGAGGTTTGTGCGTCCCTCCATGGATATGCCTCCTCAGACCATCACAGATCCACCAACAAAACAGTCATGCCGGACAGTGTTACAGGCAGCATACATTTCTCTATGGCTTCTGCAAACCCTTCCTCGTTTGCCACATGTGCTCAGAGTGAACCTGCTCTCATCTGTGAAAAACACAGGGCACCAGTGGCGGACCTGCCAATTCTAGTGTTCAATTGCAAATGCTAATCGAGCTCTGTGGTGCTGGGTAGTGAGCACAGGGTCCACTAGAGGATGTCGGGCCCTCAGGCCACCCACATGAAGTCTGTTTCTGATTGTTTAGTCAGAGACATTCACACAAGTGGCCTGCTGGAGGTCATTTTGTAGTGCTCTGGCAGTGCTCATCTTGTACCTCCTTGCACAAAGGAGCAGATACTGGTCCTGCTAATTGGTTAAGGACCTTTTACGGCCCTGTCCAGCTCTCCTAGAGTAACTGCCTGTCTCCTGGAATCTCCTCCATGCTCTTGAGACCATGCTGGGAGATACGGCAAACCTTTTGGCAATGGCACGTATTGATGTGCCATCCTGGGGGAGTTGGACTGTCTGTGCAATCTCTGTAGGGTCCAGGTATCACCTCAAGCTACCAACAGTGACACTGACCCTAGCCAAATGCAAAACTAGTGAAAAACAGTAGAAAAGATGAGTAGGGAAAAAAATGTTAGTGGACTCCACCTGTAAACCATTCCTGTTTTGGGGGTCATCTCATTGTTGCCCATCTAGTGCACCTGTTGTTTATTTCATTAACACCAAAGCAACTGAAACTGATTAACAACCCCCTCTGCTACTTAACTGACCAGATCAATATCTCAGGAGTTTAACTGACTTGATGCTATACTCTGATTAAAAAGTGCTCCTTTAATTTTTTTGAGCAGTGTATATACATTAAAAAAAATCTCTCAAATGGGACACAGATAGCCAAAAAAAATGTCAGAGGAGTTTTACCCATTATCTATTCCAAACAAAAGCTTGGACTCCCAATATACTTGAACAACGATAAGATATTGAACAACCCTTTTGTTATATCCAGAGAAATGTAAAGAAATATAATTACAGAATTTTAGCTTTAAATGACTATACTAGTAAATTACATTTTCATTGTTTGCACTACATCAGAAGGTTTATGTTTTCATTTCATTCACAGTCTTCTTGATGCAGTATTTACACAGGAACATGTGTACTATTGTCAAGTGATCAAGCTATTCACTTTTGTCTAATTCAATAGATAATCATTTTCTTTTTTCTGCTTCTATTGTGATTATGTTCATTACTAACATAGTCAACATAAATTGTTTCTACTGTAGTGTGCTTATTGTTTTAAGATTTATGTGAAAATTAGCAGTACATGGTGATTAGGTTCTTAGATCAGCTAAAGAACGGAAATATTCTTCCCTTGCCATCTTTTAATGCATTTTTAATCACCAACTAAATAACAAAGAAGTGTATTTTAAAATAATTAAGATTGCTTACTAAATCTCCATAGGATGTCAACAACAAAGGGGTTAATGATCCATCACACCATAATGGAAATAATCAGAGTTGTCTTTCTACCACCCAAAGCAATTTTCTTTATCTAAAATGCATCTGTGCCAAAATCATTTATATAACAACACAGCATTTCTCATCCTGCATAAAAATTATCAAAGAAAATAGAGAGCTTGTAATCTAGGGACAATAGCTCATATTCAGCTGAAATGTTATATGCAAATACTCAAGATAGCTTATCATTCCAAAAAACTGAATACCTTAACACCAACTTTTCCTTCGAAAGCTTCAAATGAGTTTCATTAAAATTTGTGCTACATGATAATATCTGGAAATTAATACTCATTGTGAAGTTTTACCATGGCGCTATAAAAGGTTAATGAGTCTATTTAAAACTTAGTATGATAGCTACATTAGATGGTGACACACAAAGAAATCTAGGAAAATGTGTATTTTACAAGAACAGATGGAAATGAGTACTTTGTGTGTGCCTGATCTGGTTATTCTGTAGACAATTGCTTCATCAATAACAATAAGAAAATAATAAAAAACTTTCTTGGCAAAATTTTTAGTAGCCCATTTGCTAATTTAATAAATCTAGCACTTGGATGACATGGCGGCAGTGGCTAACACAGCAACTTCAGGAGGTAGTCGTGATGGCACACTGATGGCATGTTATAGCATCAGTTTTATAATAGAACTGAAAAGACAAAATTTTGGCATCACTTATAGGATCCAAAAAAATTGTCTTCAACACCACCATCATTAGAGCCTACATCAGATCCACCTTGATGAGGCTGTCTGCCTACCCTCCAAATGTAACATCTTATTAAAGACTTAATCCATATTTTTATAAGTTCTGTGACATTTTCTAAAGCAACCTTTGTTACAGTATTTTAGATCAACTGAATCTTGGATGTTGACTGTGGCTACAGACAGGAAGCTCCTGAACCTAAAATAAACAATGTAAGTTGTAAAAACAAACCTCTTTTTTAACATGCACACTCTCAGCTTTAGTCAATAGAACTGAACCCCTCTCTGGAATAATTTGAATATGTGGTATGGCCTAGGTGAGGCCCCTGGGGAGGCGCTCTCATGAAGATACAATGTCTTCCATTTTCTAATTATTGTTCCCACAGTTGATTTGTTCACACCAAGCTGCTTGCCTATTGCAGATTCAGTCTTCCCAGCCTGGTGCAGGTCTACAATTTTGTTTCTGGTGTCCTTCGACAGCTTTTTGGTCTTCACCATAGTGGAGTTTGGAGTGTGGCTGTTTGAGGTTGTGGACAGGTGTCTTTTATACTGATAACAAGTTCAAACAGGTGCCATTGATACAGGTAATGAGTGCAGGACAGAAGAGCCTCTTAAAGAAGAAGGTACAGGTCTGTGAGAGCCAGAAATCTTGCTTGTTTGTAGGTGACCAAATACTTATTTTCCACCATAATTTGCAAATAAATTCTTTCCAAATCAGCCAATGTGATTGTCTGGATTTTTTTTTCTCATTTTGTCTCTCGTAGTTGAGGTCTACCTATGATGCCAATTACAGGCCTCTCTCATCTTTTTAAGTGGGAGAACGTGCACAATTGGTGGCTGACTAAATACTTTTTTGCCCCACTGTATATTTCTCTCTTAATTGATATCCAGGTCTTAGAAAATCAAAACCAAAATAAGGCACAACCCAGCTCTGTTACCTCCATTTCTCTGCATAAGTTGAGGACATAATTTAGAGAACTCCTGCAGTACCAACATGACAAATGTCTTCGTTACCTAAAACTCCAATATTACTCACACAACAATAAAGCAGGAAGGTTTTTGGCCAACAAACTTATAGCCCAACGAACCAAGATTAAAATTCTGTTTCTTTTCCATCCCACCACTTCCCAGAAATTAATAAATCCCCAACATATTGTCAAAGCATTCACTGGCTATTATGGCAGCCTTTATAATTTAAAAAATGACCAGACTACTCCACAACCCTCTGAGTCTAAAATAGAAAAGTTTATTTCACAGCTGTCACTACCTTCCTTGACTACAACTCAGTTACAACAATTAAACGCCCCCTTTACCATTCAGAAATTTCTTGAGTTACTAAAACTCTGCCTTCAGGGAAATCTCCTGGCCCAGACGGGTTCACAAATGAATGTTACTGAACCTTCAGCTTTTACTTAGCCCCTCATTTTATGAATCTGTTTACTGCTGCACAATTACAGGCCACCTTTCCACAAGAAATGCTCACAGCTCATATAGTTACACTCCTTAAGCCTGGGAAAGACCCTAACACCCCTTCAAATTTTAGACTGATTTCATTATTGAATTCGGACATCAAAATTTATGCCAAGCTATTGACACTTTGGCTGATGAACATAATGCCTTCTTTGGTCAAACCTGACCAAACAGGCTTCACCAAGGGACACCATGCATCAGATGTCACAACAAGTATAATAAATGTTATAGATTATGCCGAACGTACTTGAACGCCCTCTCTGCTCCTATCTATAGATGCAGAGAAGGCATTCAATAGAGTTCATTGGGTGTATATGACACGTTTTGAAAAAGTTTGGATTCCAAGGTACAATACTTTTGGCATTATTGGCATTATACTCTTCTCCCTCAGCTCAGGTATATACCTCTAACTTACTGTCTAAAACCTTCCATATCACCAATGACATAAGGCAGGGTTGCCTGCTGTCACTTCTCATTTGTAACATTATAATCGAACCACTAGCTGAGACCATCAGAATGGAAGCTGCTATAACTGGTTTCCAGTTTTGTAATAAGTCCCACCTTATCAATCTATTTGCTGATGCTTTTGCTGACAAAACCTTCTGAATCACTATCCAAAATGTACCGCATTGTTTCACAGTTTAGTTTCATTTCTTATGATAAAGTGAATTTTTCCAAATCCCTTATATTAAATTTGGGTATTCCCACCATGATCTGATCAGCCATGGAAAAATCCTTCCCTTACACTTGGACTACCAATGGCCATATTTAGGCATCACCTTAACATCCTCCATCACTACCCTAGCAGAGGCCAACTTTAAACCCCTTATAACCAAAAAAGACATTGAACTTAATCAGCTATCAAGTTTTGAGCTCTCATGGGCTGGCAGGCTAGTTGCCTTCAAAATGTTGATTCTACTACAGATTTTATACTAATTTAGGACTCTCCCCATTTCCCCCAAAACACACTATATACCCTCCCTGATGTCCATTCTGAAAAAATATCTTTGGAAGCAGAAGAGAGCTAGGTGCTCTTATGTCCAATTAATAAAAGATAAATCAGTAGGGGGTATGGGGTTGGTCGACATTAAAGACTATTACATAGCCAGTATACTGGATCAGATTAAATACTGGCTTCTCTCTACATCGGAACACTTACGGGTAGATATAGAATCTGTAATTGTGCCAGTTCAAGATTTACGACTCCTTCTAATAGCTGACACTTGGTCTCCATTATCTTTAGATATAATTATGCAATCTTAGCTATACATTTGTGAGAATAGATGTGACACTGCTTCCAATATAATATAAAATAGTATAAAAGTGTAAAATAAAAGTTGCAGTTCCAAGAAATTTGAAAATATCAAAGGTGCAAACGTTAATCTTCAATTGCTAGATGGCCAAACGTTATCCATGTGAAACACATATCACCCCACTCTGTGCTCAAAGAAGGCTTACCAAATGTTGGTTGATCATCATGTATTAGAGTGGTCAAAATCAGCTCAAGAATGATCATTAAGCAACCGCTCCAGCCTCCTTCATAGCATCCAAATGTGCGTCAAATAACATTTCCATATTGACCATCAATGTATGCGTTGTCAGGCATAAAAATGGCATATGCATGAAATGAGAAAGCTTCCGATTGTGTAAAATCACTTAAAAAGGTTTATTAAGCCAAAGAAATGCACTTACATGCTTCAAAATCAAATACAGCGCTGATTGTCTAAAACCATCCACGTGTTCCCACTTCCACGAAAGCCACGAGCATACGTGTATGCGTGGTGACGTATGCCCAAGCTCCACCCTACGCGTTTCATCACAAATGACGTCTTCAGGGTTCAAAGGCATACATCCGTCACTATTTTTATATTGTATTGGAAGCAATGTCATATCTAGCTTCACTGATGTATAACTAGGATTGCATTATTATTGTTTATTTACACTTTTAGTGCTACACTTTTATATGTACGTCTTGCAAATTCTTTGTATCAGAATTTAGTGTTGGCAGCTTATGATCTATTTGAACCAGCACAGATTTTGATGGTATATTTACATCTTTAGACATGGTGCCTATCACTGTTAAAACCTTGCTACAGGCATGGAGACCCATTGCCAACTATAGGAAGTCCACTCTGTCACTTGTTGGTGTCAACTTACCAATTGGCGTTCTCAATGTATTTCTTCCTCACCTAGCACCCACTAATTGGTCTCAATATGGGTTAAACAATTTGAATGTTTTATATGAGGACAACTAAATTAAAAGTTTTGGAGCTTTACAAAAGGAACATAACTTTCCAGTATCAATATTTTTTCAATTATTTAGTGTCCGACTGTCAGGAATGGACTGGCCAGCAATGGTGGGACTCACCTGCCTTATGGGCTGTAGTACCAGGGCTGGCCAGCGGGTGCTCCCAGCAATCAGAGACTCAACCTTGCAGCCAGCTAAACACCTGAAACTGCTTATACTGGTGTATTTAAGGGATGGCCAGACCTGCAGACTCTGCCTTGGTGTGTGTTTTTCCTGGGCCCTGTATCTTGTTCCTGCATGCTGTTCCTGTTCCTGTCTTGTTGCTGACCCTGCCTGATCTGGATCCCTGGCTCTGTCTGACCATTCTCCTGCTCCTGATCCCTGGCTTTGTCTGACCATTCTCCTGCTCCTGATCCCTGGCTTTGTCTGACCATTCTCCTGCTTAACCCCATATGTTCTGACCTCCTGTTGATAATCCCGGCCTGCCTGACGACGCTTGCATTGTATGTACTGTTATCTGTGGGTGGTTTGGTTTGGTTCGTTTGCACTGTGTATGTTTTAGTATTGCACTGCGTTTATGTATTGTTAGTGTTAATAAATTATATTTATAACATATCTGAAGCCTGCTTTTCCCTGCGTCAGTCACATACCTCTGGTCATACCCTGGAGCTCTGACACCGACATTTCCTACTAGCTTCACCTCCTCTCATACAACTAGATTCCAAAATATGTCAAGTTTACAACAACATATCCCAGCCCACTAAAGGCATCACCTTTTTCTATACCTTGCTTTAAAACAAAATGTAACTTTGTAAAAATGCCCCCATTAAGACGTGGGAGACGTATCTACAACAATCTTATATGCCAACGCAAAGGCTTCACTCATTTAGACACTCATATGCTGTATCCCATTGTGTTAATTACTGGGAACTTAAGATTGCAATCAGATGGTACCTCACTCCATACCGTATAGCTCAGAGGTTGTGGCCAAGTGGGTAATTATTTTCTGGACATGTAAAAATCTAAGAAGCTTTTGGCAGAGTGTGTACCGGCTCATCTTCAGTGTCACAGGAGTTCTGACTTATCCAAAACCTGAATTAGACATCTTAAACCTAAGAATAGACGAATTTCCATCTATTTACCATAATGTGATAACTTGCATTCTGTTGGCTGCTTGAATGACCGTTACTAGGCACCGAAGAGGAGAACAGGCACCCAATCTGTCAGAGGTAATAAAGTAATAGCCATAACTCACTCCATATATTCTTTTGAGAAATTATTAGCTCTTAGATCAGACTCACTGCAATCCTTTAACCTCCCTGGAGGTATTCCTGAGTGTAGCTCAGGGTAAAGTTTCAGCACCACAATCGATAACCCCGAGCTACACTCAGGAATACCTTGCAGCGCTGCTTCAGGATCCCTTCTGCACTTACCTTGTCCTGTGCTCCCACGATGTCCCTCCTGCAGTGTCCCCGGCAATGTCCTCCGGCCGATGCCAGCATCTGTTTTCTGCGTTCCGTTCCCTGCGACGTCAGGACGTATGGGGACGGAATGGCGGGAAATTTTAAAATGTGAAAAAGTGACATTCACTAAATTCACTAAAATCACATAGTAAAACATTACTGTATCAAACCATTTCACATACATTTTGTCCCGAGTGCTTTGTCCTGTGCCCTGCCTGAATTATTACCATTCTTTCTGTCTGGAAACTGAGAAATGTCCATGGCGTCCAAAAAGCATCCCTTTAGGTCAAAAGTGGTTTTAGACCAGCTAGAGAACAGCGATAGTAAATTAGAACTACTTGCAGAATTGAGTGATAATGATTTGTGGGGAAATTTGTCATCAGACACTAAAAACGATTTTGCGACTTTGCTCAGTGATGTGCGAACTTGGCGCTATATTTCAAATTTCAGTGTTTTTGGTTTGATTATATTATTGAATTAAATTTATTATTATATTATTATTTTTTATGATTATTTATTAAATTATAATTTATGATTTCGTGTTTCAAATTTTAACATACCCGGGATGTTTACTAGACTCTTGATCGGACAGATTTTAGTGAGTTATTCCTAAAAATTACAGGCCTACAATAAAAAAATACATATTTCCATGCAAAAAAATGTACCACTTTGAGCACAGAAATACTGACATAATCAGACCGTTAGGGAGGCTACTAATGCTTGGCAACACTGTTTAATGTGGTACTCGAAAAGTAAAACTGCTGTTGAATCTTGTCTCAACCCTTGAAATGATTTAACAATATGTATGCTTGCTTATAGAATGTTAACCTTACTCCAACCTCGGTGGATGTATTGACCTAATAGTGCCATGCGAGGCTAACTCTTTATTTCTGTATTTTGTTCCAGCTTTATATATGTCTCCTGCAGTTGTGGGAAATGTTTCTTTTCACTTATACATTTTTCATAAATAAGTCTTTATTTTAGGACCAGAAATGCACATGAGCTAGTAAAAATGTGAAAACCTTAGTTTAAACAGTATCCGTTAATTTCAGTGCAAAGTAAATCAGCTTGATTTGGAGTAAGCACAGACTTTATGTTAATCAGTTTTCTTTTTTATGAAATAATCTTAAGAAAAATACTTAATTTGTAGTATGATTTAGAAATCAAACAACACATTATACTTTTAGATTTTATTTTAAATTTTGAAATCTAAGCTCCATGTACAGATTTAAATAATACCATACTAACCTGCTCATGTCATCTTAATCATCTTAATCAGCAATAAAAACCTGATAGTGTTTTTAACACTGACACACTATAAAACTTAAAATGTTTTTCATTGCCTATTATTGCACGTACCTTTCCTATCTTTTTTAAAAAAAAATTATTTTATATTTATACCCTAGCCATATAAGCCTTTAGAGTTTTAATATCCTGAACATCCCATTTTTTTAGGTATGTGTGTATAATTTAAATGTTGAATATTTAGGTATTTTTTAATGCTTTATCTATTTAACCACTTATCTACATATAGTTACATAGTTAGTCTGATTGAAAAAAGATGCAAATCCATCTAGTTCAGCCAATAGAAAAAAAAATCCTATAACAATGGGCAGCACAGTGGCTAAATGGTTAGCACTTCTGCCTGACAGTACTAGGGTCTTTGGTTTGAATCCCAGCCATGGAACCACCTGCCTGGAGTTTGCATGTTCTCCCTGTGCTTGTGTGAGTTTCCTCTGGGCACTCCAGTTTCCTCCCACACTCCAAAGATATACTGGTAGGTTAATTGGATACTGTCTAAACTGGCCCTAGTATGTGTATGTATGAATGTGAATTAGGGACTTTAGATTGTATGCTCCTTGGGGGTTAGGGACTGATGTGAACTTATATATATATATAGTGCTGCATAAATTGATGGTGCTATATAAGTACCTGTAATAATAATATATACCTGTAATAATGAGACAACAAAACCCAATAAAGTCTGGCAAATGATCCAATTTGCTCCAGCAGGGGAAAAAATGCTTCCTGATCCTTCAAGAGGCAGCTGGATATACCCTGGATAACTTTACCTATAAATATTGGTATCCACTTATATTTTGTGTATCTAAGAAAGAATCCAGGCCTTTTTTAAAACAAACTACTGAGCTGGCCAGAACCAGCTCTTGAGGGAGTCCATTCCGCATTTTCACAGCCATACTGTGAAGAACCCTTTCCGTATTTGGAGATTAAATCTCTTTTCCTCTAGAGTGGCCCATTGTTCTCCATTATGACCTTATGAACAGCAAAGTGGTGGATGCTTATTTCTGCAGTGCACTTTATAACTGGAACAGCAAAAAACACTCTTGTACTAGATGCAAGAGTTGTGCTTTCAGTTTGAAGCCAGATGGTTTGCTGATTGTGTTTCCCCCAGGATTTAGCTTGATCGAGGTTTGTGGCCTTATAATAAGCTGGTATGTCATGGACACCCAATCTGACATGAGATATTGGAGTGCAGAGAATATGGCAATTATCCTAGGGCACTTCCCATTCCAGACAAAAGAAGTTATAATAGCTTGTATTGAGAGGTGAGGTGAGAATGAAGAAATGGAAGCAGAATACAACCTGCCCATGTTGCTTTTACATGTTGAAGATCCTGTGACTTTTTTGAAGCTTTGAGATAAGGTTGGAGAAATTGAAGTGAAGCAAATGAGAAGTAGGTGAGACCATGTGGATACCTAAATATGGGAGAACAGAATTACGGGTCCACGAGAAAGAGGTGCAAGCAGCAATGCTATGTACAGTGGTTAGGTCGAGCCATACTCCCTGCATACTGGATTTAGAGTTGTCAATCTTGTATAGGGAGGCCTTACTAAACAAATCCAGGGAATGGTGGAATTCCGGAAGTGATTGGACAGGATTGGTTAAAGAGATAATCACATTGTCCGCGTAGAAGGAGATTTTGTGGGTAGTATTGCCAACCTCAATTCCAGTACGAATGGAATGTGCTAAGGGATCCATGACCAGTGCAAATATCAGGGGAAAAGTGGGCATCCCTGATGGATACCATTAGATATATAAAAGGGATCACAAAGGATACCAGAAGTCATGGCTTTGGCACTAGAAGCAGATTAAAGAGTCATTATGGCTTTCAGGATGGTCCTGGTGAAGCCAAACGTTTGAAGCACAGCTTAATGCTAGTCTACTCTATTGAACGTCTGTTCTGCATCAAGAGAAATGAGCAGAGAAGGCATAGGGTGAAGTTGTACCCATTGTAAAAAATGAATGAATCGACCTGCTTTTCTGCCAGCCAGAAGGTCCATTTGGTCAATATCTACTAAATATGGAACAATATCAGAAAGCCATGTGCCTAAACATTTAGCAAAGAGTTTTGTGTCGGTGTTCAACAGGGAGATGGGTCTGTAGCTGGCAGGATCGTCAGATGGTTTGCCTGGCTTAGGAATTGTGATGGTGTCTGCTTCCAGAGATTATGAAGGTATGGAACCCATGGAAACTCTATGAAGGAGTTGCATAGGCATGGAGAGAGGAGTTCAGAAAATTATTTGAAATACTCATTGCTAAAACCATCTGGCCCTGCTGCTTTATGTAGTGTTAGAGTGGCAATTGCTACTTGAATTTCTGCTACAGACAAAGGAGTGGAATGATGCTGAAGCTGCTCTGCTGTTGGGGAAGGTAGCTACAGATGGTCTAGGGAATGAGTGACATCCTCTGGTGAGGGAAGTGGGATGGACCCAGAAATAATGGTGAGATTGTATAGGTTACAGTAAAAAGAACTGAATCGGTTGGCAATATCTTTAGGGTTTGTAAGGCAAGTTCCAGATGGACTAGTATGGTAGGACATTTTGGTATGAGCCAGTTAATGTTTAGGCTGCTTAGCCAGGCAAAGATCTGCTTTGTTTTGTTAAAGGTAAAACTGTAAGCAGAGCTGTTTAAGGTAGAGGTCAAAATGATTGTGCAGGTGATCACTGAGGGCTTATCTGGTTGTGTGCAGTTCAGATTCATGGAGAAGGGAGGATTAGAGTTTACTGGATCATTCAAGAGTGTGTATGTGGTCCAGTAGTTGGTTAGTAGTAGCATTGCATTGCTTTTTCTTGTGAGAGCCTATCATGATGAGAAGGCCACTAAGACAGGCCTTGTGTGCTTTCCAGAGTATGGTAGGGTCATTTAAAGATTAAAACGGAAATGATTCTAAATCTCAAATGCGAGCTGTTTACAGGAATGAGGATGTGAGATGAGGGAGGTGTTGAGTCTTCAAATCATCTCTGTTTTGGTGTGTTTAGAAGGAAACTATTTCAGTGTTAAAGGGACGTGATCAGATCAAGTAATAAGTGCAATTTTTGTTTCTTGAACAGATCAGAGAGTCTATTTCTCAGTAAGAAACAGATCTATGCAGGAGTAGGCTTGCTGTGTGTGAGAGTATAAGGTGTAATCTCTGTCTGTGTTATGGAGGCATCTCCAAAGGTCATATAAGTCCTATGCATGCAAAGGAGGACAGAGCAGTGGAGTGTTTTTGGACAGTGTTGGAAGAGTCTAGGTTTGGATCTACTATTTGATTGAAATCTCCACATATGATAAGAGGGTACTGCCTGAAAGTCTCCAGTTTTCCCATGAAGGTTCAATAAAAACATTTTTGATTTGTATTGACAGCATAAATGTTAGCTATTATCATAGTATGATTGTTTATTGAGGCAGAAAGGATGTTATACAGTATCTACCATTGGTGTCTATGTTTGACTGGAGTAGTTGAAAGAATAACGAGGCTCACACAGCAGTTAGAACTGGGCTTTTTCTTAGGAAAGTTAGCAAAAAAGCAGTGTGGGAACTGTTTATGGGAACAAGAGGGAGGCTTACAAGATGAGAAGTGTGCTTCTTACACACAAATTAGGTCTGAGCTGTGAGTGAGGGCTTTTTTTCCATAACAAAATCCTTTTGAACAGGGAGTTCAGTCCCCTGGCATTGATGGATGTAACAATGACTTACATAATAAGTAGAGAATAATGGAGGTTGTAGGGATTATACCTTTGAGTATTGTATACTGTATATGAACACATCTAGAGCACTGATATCCCACACGCAAAATTGCATAAACAAATTACAAAAGTAAACAGTAAAGTAGTAAACAACATGTAACCCCCACAGTTACTGCCTTTTGTACCACTAGCCCCTCCCTCCTAGATTGTAAGCTCCAAGAAGCAGGGCCCCCCTATCCCTTTTGTATTGAACTGTATTGTTGCTGTATTGTCTCCCTTTATATTGTAAAGCGCTGAGCAAACTATTGGCGCTATATAAATCCTGTATAATAATAATAATAATAATAATAATAATAATGTAACCAAAGAAATAGCCAAGTAAACATATACTGTATAATGGAGTGGATATTTCAGGGGACTAATCAAAGAAGATCTGGCAAATATGCCAATACCCAGAATGCCCATGCTAATTTGTGCAAAAATGTGCGCAGGCACGTACCCGTACACACGAGTGTGATAGTTACTGGCTCCCAATGGCATTTATAAGGACATTAGTCTTGCTTATAAGTTGCTGGATAAGCGTCTGCCCCCTGTATTCTGTGTTCCTGTGTTTGCTCTATTCTTGGATTACCTGTTACCGACCCAGCTTGGTATTACACTATGGAAGCTCTCTCTTCTATGTTTTAATCATGAGTCCTGTTGGAGTTGATCGTATCACTCAGAGCTAAAGGGGACCTTGATGTGGATAATATGCTACTACTGGAAGGAATCCATTAAAAAGGATATCGCATTTGAAGGAGCCAGGGGTGATCCAAAGGTTGTTTGGCCCATTGGGTCATGGTAAGGAGGCGAGGACGCAATTCAGCTATTTTTGGATATACCACCAGCGGCTGTAGTGCACATCCACAGCACCATTTGCACAGTTAAGATTGTGGATCACCTGCATTTATTTACACTGATTTTTTTAATTTGGTTGGACTTTTTTTATGCGTTTTGATTCATTTTATTGCTGCAATATTTTTTATATTATTATTTGTGTATGTGATTGTTTGAAGCACTGTTCACTTCATTTTGTATGATTTATCCCCCAGTACTGGGATCACTTAATCACCGTTTGTGTTTGATCAGTGACATCCTGATCACTTGTTTTGTTTTCACAGTTTTTTTTGATTAGGCTTTGATCCTAAATTTAAGATCGGGTTAATTGTGAACGCATGTATTGTAGTATATCACGGATTTATTATCACTATTTCACTTTGTGATTTTCACGTTTGGATCCTTTTAGGGATCAAGACACTATTAAGAGATTAATCAAAAATCTCTTGCACTTTGGGTTATCACCTATTTGATTCCAAGAGGGATCAGATTATTATTAAAGATATTAATATCACATTTATTATTTTTTTGTATGTAATATTTGTATAATATTTATTCATTGGTTCTGAGCGCTACATCATTATTTTGTCATTTATTAATTTTCACTTTGGGTAATAGGTGTGGGTGTTAGCTGCCACCATTTAATTAATTAATTAATTAATTAATTAATTATTATTTTCTTGAGTTGCGGTAAACTTCCTTAGCGCAGAAGGTTTACATAATTTTTTCCATTGCACAGAACAGGTAATTATAATATTTTTTTTTGTTTTTTAATTCCTACCTTTAGAATCACTTTAGGTGTTTGGAGAGGAAGAAGAGGAAGTATAATAAAATATATAATGAGGAAGTATAATAAAATATACAGCACAGATTTACTAGGGAATTGACCCAGTGAATGTTCAGTCATATTCATCCAAAATATTCAGTCAAAGATTCTACTGGATTTTCTGACCAGTCAACTTATGCAGGAGCCAAGATGCCACTTCACTTCCTTCTATTATGTAATTCACTCTAATATATAATTCATTCATTAATATTTGATTTGGCCACATTCTAATGCAATTTAGTATCTTATCTTTCCTTCCCATCTGGGGGAGAGCATTTAGTTGCAAGGTTGACATGCCAAAAAGCCAAGAGAAGAGGTGCATACATCAGTAAGAATACTGCAGGATGGTTTGGGGATTCCAAACAGCACAAAACAACAACAAAATAGAAGGGGATGAAGATGGTGTCTAGATTGTATGGTTTACCCAGGGGGGCATGTGAGGGAGGCAGTACATAATTTAGATAATGTTACCACTCAATCTGTGAACTCCATTTTATCCATGAAACTAACAGAATGGGATTATTCTGATACACCTGAATTGATTCCTGAGGAGGCAAGTGATTGTCAGAATATAGTAAGCACAATAACCCTATTAGGTATCTATGAACAAGTGTTGGGTGAGAAAAAGCCTACATCGAGAGATGTTATCACATACCTGGTGGTGGTGGCCAGTGGAGAGAGGGCTTCCCTTGCGGCTTAGTTCCAGACTACCCTGAGAGTGGAACAGCGGGAGTCAGGCCCGAAGTGGCACAGGTCACCTGTAGGAGTGCTGGTTGGTGGTCCACTCAGAAGCACAGCTGATGTACGGAGATAGGTCTGCAGACAGGTGGCGCCTGTACGAGGTATGCAAGCCCTTCTGGGATTTAGAGATTTACTGGATAGCCAGTTCAAGCTAAGGTCAGGTACCAGGTGGGAATCAGAGCAGACGTAGTCAGGTGGGATAGCCAAGGACATACACAGAGGAGCAAGAGAGAAAGTATCCTTTAGCCAAGCCGAGGTCATACACAGAGGAGAGAGAGAGAGAGAGAGAGAGAGAGAGAGAGAGAGTATCCTTTAGCCAAGCCGAGGTCAGATCAGCGGTTAAGTAAAGTAGACAGGTCCAAGAGCTGAGTCGGTATCAGGAAGTCACAGGTCACAGGAACCAGGAACAAGGCACGAGGAGCTAGAGATCATCCAGCAACTTGAGGAAGTGATGAGCCTCCTTATAAAGGCCGTCTGGCACCACACTGAGGCTGATGTGTGCTTCTGTGGCCATGCAGGGTACTGGCAGAAATGCCATATCTTCCAGAACTTCTGCCATGGACAGGACTCTGACATATGTTTTAATTGCAGTGCAAGAATGTGGTTCCTCTATTTCATCAATGCATCTTAGATGGGTGAAATTGGAGAGAAAATAACAGTATAAAAAACATTGGGAAAGTATCTTGGTTTTGGAAGGGAGAATAAATTACACTGAGGATGTAGTTTATCCTTCTAAAAAGATGTGCATTGTATTAAGCTGAAGGAAAATGCTGATTAAATTTATGATATTGATAGTAGACTCACCAGAACAACATTAGAATTGTTGGAGTTCTGGAAAAAAGGTTGAAGAGGATAATACAATGGAGTACATCAAGAGATGTTGTCTCTCTGTGTTTGGGAAAGATGTCATTTCATCTGTGTTTGCCATAAAGAAGGTCTGCGCTCCTCCACCTTGACCTGCGCCCCTCCACCTTAGGGAAGAAACTCTTTTGATACACCAGGTGATACAGCTTTAAGGATTGATCAGAAATAGTTATGAATTGTTAGCTAGAATAATATTGCACCTGGTGTTAATAGAAGGCATTGCCAATGATCAGCAGAGATAGACTGCCTCTCAGAAGGATTAACTCAATAATTAAGGGTTTACTTTTTACCCTCTTACATTTCTGAGGGATGATATGAGTGTTGGCATTTTTCTTCTCTCCCTCAAGTCTTTAATATCAAGTGTGAGCATTGTTTATTAAAAAAAAAATTTTATTCCCAATCCTCTGCCTCGGGAAAACAAGAATACCAATTATGTGACTTTAATTGTGCCAAAATAGGAAACATAATTGACATATAATCTATTTATTTATTTATTACACAAACCTATATAGTGCTGTAAATTTACACAGTGCTTTACATATATATTGTACATTCACATCAGTCCCTAATCCTCAAGGGGCGTACAATCTAAAGTCCCTAAATTACATTCATACATACACATACTAGGGCCAATTTAGACAGGATCCATTTAACCTACCAGCATGTCTTTAGAGTGTGGAAGAAAACCAGAGTACCTAGAGGAAACCCATGCAGGCACAGGGAGAACATGCAAACTCCAGGCAGGTGGTGCGGTGGTTGGAATTAGAACCAAGAATGCTAATACTGCCAGGCGGAAGTGCAAACCATATAGCCACTCACAAAACTTTATTACAAAGGTTTAAAGTCAGCTGTACAAAACAACATGTGTAGAGCCATATTAATGTACAAAAAATCAACAGACACATAAGAGATGTGCATTTCACTTCATCATGTGCATGTCTGTGCACACTGTACAAATGGTGTAAAGAATCAGCACATTTCACTTCCACTGTTGCATCAGGATCCATGCCAAGTAGATAAAACAATATAAAAAGCACAAAGGGGTAAGTGAGTGCTGGAAGTCACCACAGCTGATGAAACACCAAAAGGTACCAAATAACCTCCCAAGCAACAATATAAATAGGGTGCAGCGCTAAGATGAAGGTAACCACAAGTATTGGATTATGCATAAAATAAATGCGAACATCAAATATATGGAAAAGTGACTCATGATAAAGTGCTGATCAATAAATAATGTGACTCAATCCGTCGTCTCATTAGGAGCATGCCCCGACATTGTCATGCATGCATACAAGCACATGGGGGCCATACAAACTACTGAGTACCATTTTGAGTTGCTGCAATGAAATTTCAGCAAAATGGACTAGCCTGCTGCATCATTTTTTTGCTTTGATTTTTGGGGTGTCTTTGAATTCAGTTCTCTGTAGCTTGATAGTTTTCGTTTCCATCAAATGATGGGGCATCCTTACTTCCCTAACACATTACCCAGTCCATATCAGTACAGCTATCCAGCATGATATTTTTCCCCATTGAGATCTGATGTGTTTTCAAAGTGCTCCTTTAATTGTTTTGAGCAGTATATATATATATATATATATATATATAATACACACATGCCCAGGAGGATCAACCACCGCATCACCCATGATTTACCCCAATGGAAGAAAGGGCCAATAGGGGAAGGATCGGAAGGGACTCTAAAGATAAGACCCAGACTGGGGCACCCCTAAAAAATAGATTTTGAAATTAAGCCCTTATTGGTTGAGACTGTTCAAAGAATCCTCTTCTATTCATTCTGATCTCAATGATTTTTGGGGGGTGAATTAACTTTACAGCTTCTCCATTGGTAGTCTTGGATCCTTTGAAAGCATAACTCCAAGTTCTACTTTTGAAACAAATCTTAGTTGTTTAAGCAAATACGAAGGAATGGAATCTAATGGTAAAAGTGAATAGATCAGAAGAAGAATATATTTCTATTCCTATAATCCTCCTATTATTTCTTTGAAGATTTGGGAAATGGCACAGGATCTAGTGAAAAGCATCATTACTGCTACAGCATTACTTTGAAGATGGATAAAATAGGGTATTTATTAGCAACTGCAAATTAAATGCAGACAGGCCTCAGGGGATTTCATACATCTTGTCTGGAGATATCCTAAATTAGTAAAATATTGGAACGGTGTTGTTCAACATACTAATGCTCTTTTTAAAATAAATGTTGCATGTAATATATATATATATATATATATACTGTATATATACATATACACACAAATGAGAACAAGATCTCCAAGTTCATCTAAAGGTTCATGAAAATACAACTACTGGGCACTTAGTAGAAAAAGAATTGCCCAAAAGTAGATTTTGCCACATCCACTGACAGCGACAGAATGAATATTTACTATTAGGACAGTTGTCTTTTCAGTATAATGGATTTATAAACACATTTCAAAAGATTTTGGCGACATGGCTTCCTGTACCTGGTCTTGTACCAAATTAGTGAAAACATGAAAGATTCTACAAGCCCGGTAACATCAACGTAAAAAAAAAGTTTGTTTTGGACCAGTGGAAAAGGGTAGATTAGCCACTTGAGCTCCTGAGGATTTACCCCCCTTAATGACCAGGACTCTTTTTGCTACTCGGCGCTGCACTAATTCAACTGATAATTGCGCGGTCATGCAATGCTGCACCCAAACAAAATTTACGTCCTTTTTTTCACACAAATAGAGCTTTCTTTCGGTGTAATTTGATCACCTGTGTGCTTTTTATTTTTCACGCTATAAACAAAAAAAGGCCAAACATTTTGAAGAAAAACAATATTTTTTATTTTCAGCTATAAAAAATATATAGTAAACTCAAAGTTGGTTATAAATTTAAGCCAAAATGTATTCTGCTACATGTTTTTGGTAAAAAAAATCCCAATAAGTGTATATTGATTGCTTTTTGTGGAAGTTATAGCGTCTACAAACTATGGTATAAATACTGCAATTTACGCCATTTTTTTGCTATACAGCGCTGCGCTAGTTTAACGGACAATTGCACGGTCATGCAATATGGTACGTAAATGAAATTTACATCCTTTTTTCCCCACAAATTGAGCTTTCTTTTGGTGGTATTTGATTGCCTGTGGTTTTTATTTTTTGCGCTATAAAAAAAAAGACTGACAATTTTGAGGAAAAAAAAACAATATTTTGGACTTTTTGCTATAAAACATGTCCAGTAAAAAAAAATGCAAAAATCAAATTTAGTCATAAATTTCTGCCAAAATGCATTCTGTGACATGTCTTTGCTAAAAAAAAACCCAATACGCGTAAATTAATTGGTTTACGTGAAAGTTATAGCGTTTACAAATGGCGGGAAAGATACTGGGATTTTTAGGGGTTTTTTTATACTAATAATGGCGGCGATCAGCGAATTATGGCAGCGACCAGCGACTTATGGTGGGACTGCGGGATTGCGGCGGACATTTTGACATTGGGGGGTACTGACTTGGGGTCACTGACATCCCCAAAAACACTAATACAGTGATCAGTGCAAAAAAAATAAAACTGACACTGTACTAATGGCAATGGGGAGGAAGGGGTTAACTTTATTTTGCAGGGAAGGGTTATAGGAGTGAGGGGAGTGTTTTACTAGGGGGCGGGGGTGTGTACTGGGCAGGACAAGGCTGATCGAGAAAGAGAAACTGTTCTTTCTCGATCAGCTCATCCTCAAGCTGAGAAGGAAGTGACAGACAGCACAGCTACTGCAGCTGTGCTCTCTGTCACTGTTTGCCGCCGATCGCCGGGACATAGCCGCTAAGGAATGGCTGTGACCCGGCAACTGACATCTGCGGCGGTGATCCGCAGGACAAATAGGGCAGCGTCGCACCTCGCGCGCGCCCCCTATTTGTTTACAAAACACACGTCTTAAAACGTGGTTTTGCCTGTGAGTGCCGCCCTGCCGCCGTATATGTACAGTGGCTGGGCGGCATGCAGTTAGAGTGTGTTTATGTTTTAACCTCTTCGCAATGGCTATACACATATATGCAGCCTCTCAGCAGGTGGGCCTTAATGCTGAGAGGCCGCATATACTGTATGCCTACCAAAATGTAAACAACGCTGTACTGAGAGCGAACTCCCTGCATGCTCCCAGTACACTTACCGGTTGGCAACTGAAAGCTCCCGATCGCTACTTGCGATCGGAAGCTTTCTGATTACAAGTCCACTGTAGCAGTCAATCATGGCAGTTATCCTTAAAGGGCCAGGAGGCACTGGCGGGAAGGGGTTAAATATGTAATGTTGGGTTTAATTTGATATTTTTATGTGGTTTGTACAAGGTGAGTAATGCCATAGGACATGTACCAATACCAAGTGGTTTCAAAGAGATATCTACAGCAGGGAGATATAGAAAAACATAAATGCTTTACATTACAGTCAAGAGGTAGGCCTGGTAGACAGAAATTGGTCAGCAGTTTGCTGAGTTTGTCCCTATTTTCATTGACTTAACTGTCTTCTTTTATTTAGCCCTAATATCCAGTTTTATTATTATACACATAATGTATACAGACTAAATACAATATCTAAATTTTAGTAAGCATATACATTTGCTGTCTGAATCAGTGGTGGTAAACATTAAACTTCAGCTCCTGATGTCCACAAGGGGTCATACATTATATTCAATGAATGCAATCAATGCTAGATAAAGCTGTCAGAGACTGCAAGGAGATTGTTCCTACCTTGACTTACAATATCACAAATTTGGAAATAAACCAGGCAAATTGTTGGCCCGATGTGTCCTAAACCGTTCACTCCTACTCAGTTCACATCTCTGAAAGACTCCCAGGGGGCATTAAAGCACTCCCTGGAGGAAATCATCTCTGTATTGGAAAGCTTTTTCTGTATGGCCCTCATACATCTATCCCAAGTCAACTCTTTTTTGGAAAGCATTAGTCTTTCTCAAATAGATCCATTAGCGCTCCAATCCCTAAACGCCCCTGTATCACAGTCAGACATTCTCATGGCTATACAATCCTTAGCGAATGGCAAAGCACCCGGCCCTGATGGGTACACATCAGAGTTTTTTAAGCTTATGGCCAAAACCCTCTCTCCAACTCTACAGTCAGTTTTCCAATCAATTCAGGAGGGAGGGGCATACCTCCCGTCAGCTTTCCAAGGCCATATCAAATCAATAGCAAAAAAAGACAAAGACCCCTCTGACCCGGGTTCATACCGGCCGATATCCCTTTTAAATCTAGACACAAAAATACTCTCTAAAATCATTGCAAACCGATTAGCCATTATCTTATCCATCCCTCACAAGCGGGCTTCATACAGGGATGCTCGGCCACATCAAATATATGCAAAGTATTAACAGTCTTAAACCAAGCCAAAGCTAACCCACTCCAGGATCTAGCGATTACCTCTCTCGACGCCAAAAAAGCCTTTGACAATGTCAGTTTCCAATGGCTTCACCTAGCTTTGCAAAAATTTGTTTTTTCAGGTCCTTTCACGCATTTAGTCCAAGCTATGTACTCAGCGCCAACGGCCGTATGTCCAGTCCCATACAGCTCCATAAAGGAACCAGGCAAGGATGTCCTCTATCCCCCTTACTTTTCAATCTAGCATTGGAACCTTTAGCTCACTTTCTATTGTTTAACGCCCATCTCCACGGAATCCAAATTGCCCAGCAGGATCTGCGTTTAGTGCTGTTCGCAGACGATATATAAATTTTTACATCCAACCCGATTCTAGACTTGCCTTATATTCACGCCACGTTCTTAGCTTTCCGACACTGCTTGGACCTCCGCATAAATTTCACAAAAAGTGAAGTCCTTCCTCTGTACCATGCTCGCCCTCCTATATGGGCCCAAAATTCACTCTTCAAAATTGTCACAAGCCACATCACCTATCTAGGCATCAAAATAGGGAAACTCGCATCGTCTCTATACACGCTTAATTACTCGCCAATAATTCAAAAAATTATAGGGGAGTTGGAGATGTGGAAAGTCCTGCCGCTATCGCTTCTGGGGAGATCTCACCTCTTCAAGATGGTGAGCTTCCCAAAATTATTGAATCCCCTACAAACGATCCCCCTTCTGTTTAGGCACACCGATATAACCAAACTTAACAAGGCAATCTCCAGCTTTCTGTGGAAGGGGCGTCGCCCAAGCATAGCACTACACAAGTTTTTTCTTCCTAGGAGTGAGGGGGGGGTCTGGACTTCCTAATATACGAATTTACAATCTCTCATGTATTTTACGTGTCTGCCTAGACTGGCTGACCCAGTCGTCCAAATACTCTATCAACTTGAATCCGCTATGGTCCATCCATTTGATCTCATGACCCTTCTACATTCGAACTCTAACTCGCTCCCACCCTATCTAAAACATAACCCACCCATTCGTGACACTCTTATCACTTGGAAAGAGGTTAGACATAAACTAGGGGTCTCTCTTTGGCTGTCTAGCTTTCTTCCTATTTATCATAACCCTTCTTTTTCTATCCCACGACAACATGCAGCATATGAAATGTGGCATTCTCACGATCTTAGATTTGTAAGACAACTGTTTGACACATCCTCTGGTTCTCCCTTGCCTTTCCAACACATCCTAAGCACCTTCTGTAGCAGTCGCGGCATCAGACCCCCAGCCCTTCTCACCAACTCGTGACCAAAGGACTAGCCAATCTAAAACCGCACTGTCACGTGCATAACAATGCCACGCTCAGCTGCACCCTGCACAAAGATTTTTCAGCTAATGGACCACAATCTACGTACCTGCAGCCTGAGAGCGATTGTTACTGGGTCAGGTTAATTATGCAATTAACCCTTCACACTGCCACCACCGCCTTTTTGTAGGGAAAAGGAGGAAACTCGCAAATATTAGCAATAACACTATGATGTTTGAATAATCATCTGTATACCACTGTCACTGCAGGCAGAGGTATATAGAGGTTTAAAAACACACAGTAGCGCTCTTCAGAGACATGGATTCTTAGTTTGCATTAAAGAGCTTTAGAAACAGTTCAACACTTTTCAAATAATAAGATGTATTACTAAAAAGGTCAAAATGGTGCAATAAAAATATTTACAGACAAACATGTAGCCAATATATACAGTATATATAAATACAGAGAGCAATAACACAACAGGGAGATAACAGAAAGAAGCTTAGAGACGTAGAATACTTGCTGTCAGCCTTGGATTAAGCAGATCAAGTTTCAGAGCAAAAGGGTACCGTCTCCCAAGTTGGTTCCTGGTGTTAAAAGGGAGATCACTTCAACTTACTTCTCCAAACCTGACAGCCTTTTTCTAGGAACTCAGCAGGGTGTCTCCTTACAGCAGAGAATGAATTGCCTCATTTGGGGAGGGGTGTTTTAGGCGGGGGACTCAGGCTAGAACCAAAATCCCTCGCAAGTTATACCAGGGTCAATAACCTTCCCTAGGTACATGTAACATTCTATCCACAGGTAGGATAATTTGCAGAATGATATTCTGAACGTCCAGATACCAGCTATGACATATCTGCTTGGGACGGTTAAGGAGATATTGCTTTCTTTCTGCTCTCGGATATATGTAATCCAGGGGTGTAACATATCAGGCGACTCGCATTAAGCTGAGCTATCCGAATATGTGCTTTTTTTAATGTAATTATTTCCTACATTAAGATATCAAACTATAGGGAAAAGTGGGTTTTAAATGTGATGCCTGTTTAACGGCTACCTAGGAATGTGTTTGAAGTCCAGTGAAGGACGGGTTTATGGCTTTACGATTATCTCAGATTGAGAAGCTAACAGACACCCGGGCACCAGCTAATTTGGGATTTATAACCATGAAGCTGTCCCGCTGTTCCTGATTGCCTGTGCACTTCTGAACCCAGCACACAGGGACCACGTGTCACTCAACAGAGAGAGAGGGGGAAAGCTGATTTGGAGCAGAAATGATACAAGATAGAGGTCTTTGGCAAAATGGAGGTTCGCATCCATCTTTGTACGTATAATTGCTACACCTTCAACCTACCTTCTCACCACTTTCTGTACATCTTACAAGTGTGGAAATTTGTGAATTTGGTGGTTCCGACCAAATCTACTCATTTTCGCACATAAATGATAGCTGTACTAGCCAGAAATCAAAAATACAAAATATCTAATATATATGGTCCGTTAAATTTGCATTATACGAAACCTCTAGAAACCTCCACTTCCGTGAACTCTTGGATTAAGGAATTTGACAATGCCCTTACTGTTGACCAAATGCTTATAGGGTTTAACAGTACATGTGCCTTCAACTCTAATGAGTTTTGGCGTGAGCAACAATTTAAGATCCTGCATCATGCATATATGCCTTGCCTATACTCAAGGACTAATCCTTCCGCATCTACCTGCCTGCTTTGTGGATGTTACAAACCTTCATTACAACACAGATTTTGGCGCTGCCCACCACTCTCTGCCTTCTGGAACCAAATACTTAACTTTATAGCAGTTATGACGAATCTTCAAATACCTAAGGATCCATTACTCGTTCTCTTTGGCAATCTGGAACAAACTACCTCAGGAACTCTCTCTACGCAGTAACACTTCGGATTAACAAATCGTGGCTTTCCACTTGCCTATTGGTAGCGAGAAGAGCTATACTAAAAAAAATGGGTCTCAAACTATCCACCAAGCATTTCAGATGTTAAAGAGGATCTTAATTCTCTACTTCGTTTAGATAAGCTCAACCTATTATCTACACCTAACAATCATAGAGCGGATTATTACAACTGGATCATTTTCCGTCCTGGATCAACATTTCTTCCTTCAAGGCTCGGCAGTAATGAACCAGGCCCCATAATCTTATTTTTGATGTACTGTTTTCATTTTGCTTATTGTATGCATATTTGAGATATATTATGCTTGTTGTGTCTGACAGATGATGCTCTTACACCTTTACCAGGTATTCAACCCTCTTCTCCTTTCTCTTCTTTCTTCATCTATATCCTATCCTCTTTCCAAACAATTTGTGAGGGCTTACATTATTTTCTTGCATTTTGCTGCCTCAGACAATGGCTTCCTGGGGAAGTTTGCTCTGCCCACCCCCCTCTCTTTCCCCACCCTTCCATCCTCTACTCATGCCTATAATGTTTCTTTTTTTTTTTTCAATCCCCCCCCCCCTTTTTTTTCGACTAGCCTCCCGTCCTTCACTTCCTGATTACCTCTTTTCACGTTTTCTTTTCTCTATCTTTTTTTCTCGTAGCCTACATACATGATCACTACCTACAATTTCTATAGTGGATATTGGTCAACATATTGCTACACTTCTATCACCCAGAAACGTAGCTGTTTGCTCCCAGCTAAGGAAACATCTGACATTCTTTACTGCTCTTATTTAGGCACGATTATCATAAGATACTAGTCTCTATCTACCTCATCCCAGGGGCCACTTAACCATATTTCATTTGAGTGCCATATTTCTTGCTTCTTATAAATTGTCTGGAATTTTTTCTACACTTATGTTGCCATGCTATACCCTTGAAAGCCATCTGTTGGTTGTTATTATGTAAACAACAAAACCCAATAAAGATTCTTAAAAAAAAAAAAAAAGCACTGCACCCAACTACATGGTAGCTGCAAGATTGATTCCTCTGTCTGAGCCTGCAGAGACCTACCTGGGTGAGTGAGTGGAGCTCTGCACTACAGCTGAACTCTCCCCATCTCCCTACCGTCTCTCCCCCTTTCCCCACCTTCCACCCAACCTCTATCTCCCCCTTCTCTCCCCCTCTATCTTGCCCCCTTCTCTCCCCACCTTCTCTCCTCCATCTATCTCTCCCCTTTCTCTTCCCCCTCTATTTCCCCACCTTTGCCCTCCTTCTCTCTCCCCTCTATATCTCCCTCTTCTCTCCCCCCTCTTTCTCCCTCCTTTTTCTCCACCCTCTTCCCCCCTCCCAATATCCCCCTTTCTCTCCCCTCTCTATCCCCCCCCTTCTCTTCCCCATCTCTCCCTATCCACTCTCTCCCCCATCTGTCTCCTTCCCCCACTCTATTCATGTTAACACGTGTACAATCTGAAGTCTGGATAAACTGATGGAGTTATTACTAACAAGTTTGTGATGCTTCTGTTTAATCCCTTCCTGCCCAGCCCCAGCATCCCTGTAAGGGAATTGCTTCCATGAACTTTGGTCTCTGAAGAGTGATCTGCATTCAGATCACTCTTCAGTGAGCAGTTGGCAGGCAGTGAGGATATGTATAACCTCCTCACCACCTGCTTTAACCCCTAGAACCCCACACTAGCACACTGCAACCACATACATTGCACGCAGTTGTGGGGTGCTTGCAGAGCAACCTCATTTACTTGAATGGGTCACTTTCAGCAGGCACTGTGTCCACATAACGCAACAGAGGATAGAATTTCTTCCACGGTAACAAAACATCACAGTGGCAGTATGTGTACAACCCTGTGTTGCCAATCATCCATAAATTTACAGTTTGTATAAAACAGACACTTTTCTCCTATCCACAAATGTTCATGGACAGGAGAAAGGTGACCATAAAAAAGCCCTTTGTCATGGGCTCTGATTGCCAGACTCTGATGTAAGGGGGAAATCTGCTGGACTCTGATGTAAGGGAGCACTCCGCCAAACTCTGATGTAAGGGGGAACTCTGCCAAACTCTGATGTAAGGGTGCACTCTGCTGGATTCTGATGTAAGGGGTCAATCTGCTGGACTCTGATGTAAGGGGGGCACTCTAGACCCTGCTAGAGATTTAAGGGGGACTCTGCAAACTGTAATGTAAAGTGGTTTCACTCTGGGGGCACTGTTGTAAGGGAGGACTCTGATATGGAGTGTAGCAGTCAGGAGGAGAGCCACGTTCACATGTTGTTTTGTGTGTTACCTATTCTGACTCCTGTATTCTGCACATTATGCATAGATATACATAGACCTGACCAAGGTGTCCATTTTCTCAACAGTTTGGTTTTAATGGAGTTCTTCTTTAAGGTAGGCTAAGTAAGGCGACCCAGACATTAGTCATCTTTTTTTGTTTAACAATGTGTTGAACAAAGAAAAAAAAATTACTTGAATCTCTTATCCACAAATTCATTGTGGACGGATATTCACTCCCGCTGAGTTAATGTATTCTGACAGCAAAGAGACTTTAATGCCACCAGAATTCACTGACCAGTGCTGCCAGCTATTCCCAGCAGTGGTAATTGAGTAGAAATGTCCCATTTTAATTGTAAAGCCAGTTAGATTACTTGATATGAGTATTGATAATACGGTCAATGTTTACATATTGTTTATACTGTTTAGAGTCTAAGTACGACTTTAACCACTTGAGCTCCTGAGGATTTACCCCCCTTAATGACCAGGCCTCTTTTTGCTACTTGGCGCTGCACTAATTCAACTGATAATTCCGCGGTCATGCAATGCTGCACCCAAACAAAAGTTTCGTCCTTTTTTCACACAAATAGAGCTTTCTTTTGGTGGTATTTGATCACCTGTGCGCTTTTTATTTTTCAAGCTATAAACAAAAAAAGGCCAAACATTTTGAAGAAAAACAATATTTTTTATTTTCAGCTATAAAAAATATATAGTAAACTCAAAGTTGGTTATAAATTTAGGCCAAAATGTATTCTGCTACATGTTTTTGGTAAAAAAAATCCCAATAAGTGTATACTGATTGCTTTTTGTGGAAGTTATAGCGTCTACAAACTATGGTATAAATACTGCAATTTACGCCATTTTTCTGCTATACAGCGCTACGCTAGTTTAACGGACAATTGCGCGGTCATGCAATATGGTACATAAATGAAATTTACATCCTTTTTTTCCCCACAAATTGAGCTTTCTTTTGGTGGTATTTGATCGCCTGTGCGGTTTTTATTTTTTGCGCTATAAAAAAAAAAGTCTGACAATTTTGAGGAAAAAAAAACAATATTTTGGACTTTTTGCTATAAAACGTTGCTAGAAACGCTAGAAAAAAAAATTGCAAAAATCAAATTTAGTCATAAATTTCTGCCAAAATGTATTCTGCGACATGTCTTTGCTAAAAAAAACCCAATACGTGTAAATTAATTGGTTTACGTGAAAGTTATAGCGTTTACAAATGGCGGGAAAGATACTGGGATTTTTAGGGTTTTTTTTATACTGATAATGGCGGCGATCAGCGAATTATGGCGGCGATCAGGGACTTAAGGCAGCGACTTATGGCGGGACTGCGGCGGACATTTTGACATTGGGAGGTACTGACTTGTGGTCACTGACATCCCCAAAAACACTAATACAGTGATCAGTGCAAAAAAAAAAAAACTGACACTGTACTAATGGCAATGGGGAGGAAGGGGTTAACTTTATTTAGCAGGGAAGGGTTATATGAGTGAGGGGAGTGTTTTACTAGGGGGCGGGGGTGTGTACTGGGCGGGACAAGGCTGATCGAGAAAGAAAAACTGTTCTTTCTCGATCAGCTCATCCTCGAGCTGTCAGGGAAGTGACAGACAGCACAGCTACTGCAGCTGTACTCTCTGTCACTGTTTGCCGCCGATCGCCGGGACATAGCCACTAAGGAGCAGCTGTGACCCGGTAACTCACATCTGCGGCAGAGAACCGCGCGCGCTCCCTATTTGTTTACAAAACACACGTCTTAAAACGTGGTTTTGCCTGTGAGTGCCGCCCTGCCGACGTATATGTACAGTGGCTGGGCGGCATGCGGTTAAAAACATATTATATGTCCTGTGCACTGCTGACCCCTGTACACTGCCATACTGTCCCCTGTATACTCCCCTGTTGACTGACCGTCCTCTGCCCTACTTGCCCCCTGTACACTGGCCTACAAACTGCTGACCCCTGCAATACACTACCATACTGACCTCTGTCCTCCACCCTGCTGACTGCCCGTCCTCTGCCCTGCTGACCACCTGTCCACTGCCCTACAAACTGCAGTTCCCAGCCCTTTTTTCTGATAATTCCTGTCCTCTGCCCTGCTGACCCCCAGTACTCTCCACTACTGATTCCTGTTTATGTGCACTGCCCTGCTGACCTCCTATCCTCTGCCCCCCCTGACATTTTTTACTGCAACCCCATATCAGACTGGCTAGATCCAGCCCTGTTATATATCAGTCAATAATACCTCAATGTCTTCTTTAGACTACATTTAAATGAAAGTAAGGACCTGCATAGACTGTTTTCTATGTGATAGCTTGAAAATATTCTTCAGCAAGTATATTAACTGAAATATGTATAGAACTTTTTTCAAGCCTGGCAGTTACTTATAATCCTTTGATCAGCTGAAGGTTTGTCCTTACTTTGGCATTCATGATGACCTGTGATGATTTTAATTTGACAACTCTTAACACTTCAAAGACCTATGCCAATTTTTATTTTTAAAGAAATATATTTCATTAACACTCTGGGGTATATACAGTATAGGTCATGTAAGTTCTGTACTTAGAAATAACAACTTGAAAAGTATTTTATACATTCAGAAATAAAGTGTAAAATTCTTCTGACTTATAACTGACAAGCATCAAACACAAGTAATTTGCCTGTAGCTCTTCTGACTACTGTGCAGTTTTATAGAAAATATATATCTTAAGAAAAAAAATCACTACAAAATTAATTAATGTTAATTCTTAAAAAAAAACATAAACATGCACTTTATGTAGTCATTTGACTACTAGAAAAGTGTGTTTTCAGTGCGACCCTGCAGGCTTTGAACATAGACCCTGAGACCCTATAGCTATTGATAAAGGTTTTGCAGCAGAATTCTCCTTGACAGCAGGGAGACAGCACAGTTATTTGACAGGTCCATGTCAAGGACCTCCACCTAACAGAAAAAGAGCCTGTGTTCGTGGAGCCCACAGCCATGTGAGGGACAGCTAGAGGGTACAGAGCATGACCCAAGTAGGGAGGGACAAAGCAACCTACCAAAGTCATCATGAGCAGATACCCAACTGGAGGGACCACTACTGCTGTGTCACTAGGTCTGGTGAGAGGGCCTTGTGGCCAATACTTGTTGCCACTGTTAGTGACTGAGCCATTGGGGCCTGCCTTACAGCTACCCCATAGTTCATACGCCCTGCAGTTCTTATTTTACTGCCTTAACACATGCTAATGGGACCCCAAAGTTTAGCTGGCTGAGGAGTCAAGACTAAAGATTGGCCCTAACTGTCCTGAGGCCTGTTTTTTTTTTTTTTTTTTTTAAAGAAGGACAGTATCACTTAAGAGATTCTGCATCCCTACCAATCCCGTAGAGTGCACTCTAACCTAGTGTAATGTTATCATTTATATTGCATTTAATGTTTACTAATATTGTATATTGCTGATTTACTAACTTACCCTTTTGGTCCTAGTTAGAGGTATAAAATATAATTTTGCCAGTTTAATATAGTTATTACACTGTTTGGCAGATTGTGTTTTAATCTGTCTGTTGTATGCTCATTTATTATTATAATCAATCAGTTGTATTTGCTATTTATTCTAACCTATATCAATTGATTAAGCAAATTTACCAGTAAACTGATATTTACTGATAGTAACCCACAGCCAGGTTAAAGGTATTTTACACTTGTGTATTTATCCATGCTTGCAGTGATTATTAGTCAACCAGGTGTGTCAGGGGGGGCCAAGGTTGTTTTTGGTGTCAAGGCACAGAACAGAGAACCCAAAACTACCAAGAGGCTCCTTCGGGGGAAGGGGGGGGGCCCTAAGTTTTCTCTAGGACCCTATAGCTATTTAACCAGATCCAACTTATGAAATTAAAAAATGACAAGACACGGACTGACAATTACAAAGAAAGTTTACAGCCTCACTATGTAGGAAGAGGGTTTAAACAAATAGACATACAATTGATACAGACATATGTCCTCCTTATTGTGGAAATGTACTGTATGTATGGAAGCCCAAGGAGCCTGTTGTGCAGTGCAGTGTTTACCAGCACAGTGGGACTGCTAAAGAAACCCTGTGTGTGAAAGAGATGGAAAGGTTATAGAGGGAAAGCACTGGTACACACTCCTGTCAGGTGATAATCTTTTACTCCCATTGGGTAGATTTCCCTTCACTTTCTGTCCCAACTCCATGACAGGAGGTGAGAAGAAACCCCTTCAAAATAACTAAAATAATTGGTGGTCACCAGGGTCACTAGAGTTAGTGTGCTCATTGATAATCTCCCTTCTATTCCCGTTCAGGTGTCCAGTCAAAATTTTGGACTATCTTTTACTTTCAGTGTGGTAATGGTGGCAAGGACAAATAGAGAGGATTATCCTTAATAGGGAGACAGACAGCATAAATATTTGACAAGAGTGCTAATCCTTCTCCATTCTATCTAAAACTGAAAGAAAAAAGTTTGGCCTTTAGTTATACTTTAAGAATAAGCAAACAGTTTTGTGAATCTTGTTCAAAGTTCTATGTTCATGAACTTTGCAAAGAACCCCATTGAAGTATATAGGAGCAAATCTTGTTAATCAAATCTGGCAATATGAAGGGGTTAAAAGCAAGCTATTGTCAAATGCATGCATGGAGGACATGCACCAATATAAAAAATAAATCAATAAATAAACAAATTAATTAATTATTAAAGCGTATCTCTCTTTATACAGAATTTTCAGTTCTCCCAAACAGACACTGACAATATGGTTGCTGTGAGCCCACCCTTTTAATAAAGGGGGCTGGATTATCCATTTCTTTAAAATATTAGCTTTTATGACTTAAGGACTTAGAAAAAATGCTATACATTGCATTATAGGTCATTCCTAATTCATATCAGTGAATCTACAAACTTTTCAGACAAAATTGTGTGATTTATAAGTTCCAGGAAGTAGTCTCAAACCCAAACCTTATTCCTAAAGTTTTAAAAGGATGAGAGTGCCACTCCAGTTTATATAGGCCTTTAAAAGATTTTATTTTGCAACAGCCAATGCGTTTTGGGGTATCAGAAGTCCCCCTTTATCAGATTAGCACAACAACAGTGCATAGAGAGCTTCATAGAATGGGTTTCCATGGCCGAGCAGCTGCATTCAAGCCTTACATCACCAAGTGCAATGCAAAGCGTCAGATGCAGTGGTGCAAAGCACACCACCACTGTACTCTAGAGCAGTGGAGACGTGTTATTTGGAGTGAAAAATCATGCTTCTCTGTCTGGCAATCCGATGGAAGTGTCTGGGATAGGCAGTTGCCAGAAGAACGGTACTTGCCTGACTGCATTGTGCCAAGTGTAAAGTTTGGTGGAGGGGGGATTATGGTGTGGGTTTGCTTTTTAGGGCTTGGGCTTGGCCCCTTAGTTCCAGTGAAGGGAACTCTTAAGGCATCAACATACCAGATATTTTGGACAACTTCATGCTCCCAACTTTGTGGAAACAGTTTAGGGATGTCAGCTTCCTGTTCCAACATGACTGCACACCAGAGCACAAAGCAAGACTCATAAAGACATGGATGAGGGGGTTTGGGGAGGAGGAACTTGACTGGCTTGCACAGAGTCCTGATTTCAACCTGATAGAACACCTTTGGGATTAATTAGTGCAGAGACTGAGAGCCAGCCCTTCTCATCCGACATCAGTGCCTGACCTCACAAATGCGCTTTTGGAAAAATGGTCAAACATTCCCATGGACACATTCCTAAGCCTTGTGGACAGCCTTCCCAGAAGAGTTGAAGCTGTTAGAGCTGCAAAGAGTGGGCCAACTCAATACTGAGCCCTACGGACTAAGACTGGAATGCCATTAAAGTTCACGTGTGGGTACATGCAGGCATCTTAATGCGTTTGGCAATATAGTACGTGTGTGTGTGTATATATATATATATATATATATATATATATATATATATGTATATATATATAGACACATGCTGTATTGTTATGTACAGTAAATGTATTAATTACACCTGACGTTGATGATCAGGCCATATCCTTTGCACACAGATCTCTTTGCATGTAGTTAACCAAAATATTAGGCTTCTATTATCAGTGTGGAATGCTACTGCAGATTACTAAAAAGACGTTAATCAAAAACACATGTCAAAGTCTTAATACATGTATACGCTATCAAAAGTATTTGTTAACAAAATTAAGCTATACGGCATTCTTTTTTCTTAATGGGCATGCATTGTCTTTTAAAGCAGAAACCAGGTTTTCTGTGTAACACTGCAACAAAACATTTCTCACAGTAAGCTAAAAGCTGCACAATATGCCAATGGTTTAAATGTAGGATTTTCTAGGTAGAAGAACATCAGAGATAACAGATGAGATTACTGAACAAAAGCCAGTGCAATTCAAGATTAGGGAAAAGACAAACCAAAACACAGAATTCATGAAAGGCATACTTCAGATTATAAAAAGGAAGAGAATGTCACAGTATATTCTGCCACTCTCCAATGAGAAGGAACAATTACATGCCCTCAAAGATTGCTATATCAATACCAAGGTAAAAGGAGTGTAGGACATAGAACAAAGAAAGACAAAGAAATACAGTAAATAGTAACAGTGACAGGGCAGACAAAGTATTAAAGAAGACCATCATACAAAAAGGGCAAGCAATAACAAGAGTTTTACATAAACAGATTTACATAACCAGGTTTCCTGGCACGCATAAATGTTCCCTTTAAACCACTGGACATTCTCTGAAGTAAAGCTTTCTTTAAAAAGTTGCAATAGCTACATCATACAACTGTTATTTGCTCTTGTGTCCTTCAGTGTAAGCAACAAGGACATTCAAAAGAAAAAAAGGCCCCTTTAAATTATCAAGGGTTAAAATCTGAGTATGGAATGGTTAACCTCTGACAGTTTTCTTGCTTTTTTTTCCATTAAGTAGATTCACTTCCTGCCTGGGTGATGCAACAAGAATTGAGAAGAATTCTCTTCAAAGTGAAATTCTTAGTTGTCACCAGGACAGGTGTCCTCATGAATGTTTTCATTTCTTTTTCAAGTGAGAACTTTCAACTTTTGTATTTTACATTTCTTGCTGTCCTTGTGGCAATGGTCACTAGCACATACAGAGAGAGTTAAAGAGTAGCTCCACTTCTGTTGAGAAAAATACATTCCCGTCTGGGTGAAATACAGTATGTATATCGCAAGGATTTTAAAAAAACTTTGTTGCAGATTCCTACCTGTTGTTATTCTGGAGAATTAGCTCTTTGTTTCTCTGTGTCCATGTGCAGAGTGAATCTGTACAGGAGTGGTTTAATAATTATCCGTCAGCTGCTGTATCTGCAAGGTTCTAATGAGGAAAATTGATGGGTCTGCATCCCTTTAGATATGCTTTGCCTTCAGGAGTATCTCACCAAAAATTTTATTTTTTTGCAGACGATGTCAAAAATCTGATTAATATTTTATATTGTAGACTTCCGGTAAAATCAGTAGATCAGTAGAAGACAATCACCCAAGCAAGAAAGGACATTTCTGGTGGGGGGAGGGGCCAGAATGTCCCTAGGTTGCCATATTGCATTACATTTCACACACAATTAAAGAACTGCAGATTGAAAAGGAAAGGTAATTTTAAATAACATTCAATAACCACATGACTTGTGTTGCAATTGTAATTCTAATATTCTAATTTTTTTTTTTTTCATTTGAAAAACTTTTTTCCCACAAAAGTGTAGTTACCCTTTAACACACAGAGCACAGACGACAATAAAATCCATGGGAGGATTCAACCCTTCCCTACTGAATTCAACATTTTTAAAACTTTTCATTAGAGATATGCTTTACGGCATAAATAGGATAATATATATTTCATAACTAAAAGCATACACTCTATAAACAATAGTATATATGTTTTTAAATCCATATACAGTATCTTCTAATTTAGGATGTTGGCCAGGAAGAAAAAAACAACAAAGTGCTTCTTAAGGAACTTATTTTCAGCAAGAAGCACCCTCATAAAAATGAGAAGCACATATTCAAGATATGCTGCTGTGTAAAGCAAGGGTCTTTTATAAGTCTTCCCAGCAGTTCCCAGCAGTTGATCAAGACTGTGGCTCTGTTTCTGTGAAGTATGGATACAAATGCACAAAATATAAGAAGTTGTTGCAGCATAGATAAAGGCAATTAATTAGTTCTACGTGTTTTTTTTTTTATAATTTTAAGTATCAGATAAACCTTTATTTTGATAAAGTATAAATAAAAATGTTCTAATTTTGACATTCATGCAGGGATAAGGAACAGATCATTCTACAAATGTATTAAAATCTAGAAACTCTCAAATGCGTATTAGAAGAATAGAGCTCTATGACTCCATACACTGAATATTGCAAAAAGTGTTTTTTTTAGTGTATGAATTGTTTGATCCAAACGTCTCTCATGTTTCTTATTCATTTTGTTTCGGCGTTTAAACAGCATGCAGTCACATCAAGGAGCATATTGTTCCCAAACAGTTTCAGTTCTGGCTGTATACACGCAGAGTAAAAAAACCTGTAAAATATGAACATCTGAATGCAAGGGAAATTTTAAGAAAGCATAATGAATACATGGCAGTATCATTGCTACTACTTTAAGGTCTAAAAGTTTGAGCTCACTGTTTAGGAACATAAATTAATGCTTTGGATGAAAATCATTTGTAAGGTATAATATTTTTCTAAAGGTCACATGCAGTTTGTAATACCCTATGCTCTCTGCCACTTACTTTGTTCTACATAGCTTGCAGGTACAGTATATCCCTCTGTGCTGACCAAAGAAATGCTAATGGCAACCTAGTGTACTTAGAGACAGATACTCACAAAAATACAGAGGAATAAACAGTAGAGAAATTATTAGATATTTTAATTTCGTGTTGCAAAAAGGATCTGTACTAATGTGGCAGTAGCTTTTTAAAAATGTATTTATAGTATATTTGTCTGTTATAAAAGTTAAAATTGAGACTACTGACAGAATACAGCCGATTTATTGTATTATTAAATTATATTTTGCTGATGTTTCCCCCACCATCACTAAGATCTATACTATAATTGCAAGGAAAATGGAATAAAGGAGGCTCTGGACTAGTTGTTTGGCCTTCACAGCTCTAAGAGGTGTTGTCCTGCCTCTATCTGATACCACCCTATTATACTATAGTTCTCCTATAATTATACTGTTGCACCAAGTAGGAGCACAACTATGCTTGCTGAATGACAAACTGTTGTCATTAGACCACCCTCCACCTCCACCCTGCAAGATTGACAGCCTTTGATCAGCTCCTTTTTCAGCACACACTTGTGAATGCCTACTTGCAAAACACAGGGGGTTGATTTACTAAAGGCAAATAGTTGGTGCACTGCAAGTACAGTTGCTCTGAATCTGAGGGAAAGCTCTGAAATGAAGAGGAACATTGCTGTTTTCTATCATCCAATCATGTGCAATCAAAAATGCTGTTTTTTTTATTTTCTTATATGTGATTGGGTATTGTTTGCAAAGTGAAGCTTTATCTCATTTAGTAAGCTCTGGAGCAAGTGCACTTCCAGTGCACAGTATATTTTCCTTAAGTAAATCAGCCCACATGTGTACTGTAGCTTCTTTAAAATAAGGCAATTTTCAATAACCAAGATGATATAAAGGCATAGCAACAGGACCTGGATTCTCTATGACCTCTTGGGCAGGTCATAGATGTTGCATTGTTTTGTTTCCTTATACCAGTGAATTATTCAATTCCCCCATCAACACACTCAATGTTGATGGGGAAATCCCTCCCACAGAGCTATTGTATTCTGTCAGCATGTAGAGTTCCTTGCTGTTGGAAAACATTGATCAGTATTGATGGCTAGTTGTACAGAAGTTGAGAGAACATAGACCAGTAGTGGCGAACCTATGGCACGCGTGCCGTAGCAGGTACGCATAGCCCTCTCTGTCGGCACGCAAGCCAAGTCACCCCAGCATCGCCCCAGCAGCCGAGCATCAGATAACAGAGCACATGGTAGCCATGCGCATGCTCGGAAAGGAGTAGCAGTGCCAGGCAATCACTCATTTCACTCATCGCTATGTTTTTTTTTTTTTTTTTAACATCAGTGCTTTATTGACCAAACAAACAAGACAAGATTGGTACAGAAACAACATGGTACAATGCAATACAGGGTGAGGATAAAGGAGGGGGGAAGGGGAAAGGGGAGGCAAGGGAGAATGGGAGAGGGAGGAGGAGGGGGGAGGGAAGGAGAGGGGGAAGGAGGGGGGAGGGGAGGTGAAAGAGAGGGGGGAGGGAGGAGTAAAGGACGGGAGACACAAGGGGGAGAAGGAGAAAAAATACTACTCAGATAACCATGGAGCCCACACTTTGTCATACTTCCAAGGACAGCCCCGATTAATGTACGTGAGTCTATACACGGGCAAAGCAGTGTCCACCCGCAACTCCCAAGCCAATAACTCCGGAGGAGCCGGGGAAGTCCACTTAAACAAGATCTCCTTTTTAGCATTAAACAGTAGGTAAGCTATAAGGAGCTTGGCGTGGTGGGACCGCTGGTCATCCTCATGAATACCCAACAGGACCAACTCCAGCAAGAGAGGTAATGTCAAATGCAACCGGAGATTGATCTCAACGAAAATCTCAGACCAATAGGCCAGAATCATGGGGCATGACCAAAATATATGAAAAAAGGACCCAGGTTCCACACGACAACGGGGACAAACAGGGTCCTGGGCAGAGTAAATTTTGTGAAGCATCTGAGGGGTGTAATAAACTCTATGTAGGAATTTGACCTGAATCATTTTATCCCTAAAAGAGATGACCAGTTTAGAACCCCTTTCTAAACAATCCTCCCAAGCGCCCCATACAGAGCTGAGAGAGGCTTTGCCAATTTGGGCAAAGTCACCTGCTCCTCGATAGGGTCTGTCTGGAGGAGGGGAGGCGCCCGGCTGAACTGAGCATGTCACAATTGGAGGTATCTAAAAAACATATGCTGTGGAAGTCCAAAAGTGATGGAGAACAGGGAGAAAGGTACAAGGCCCCCCCCCCCCCGTGGCATAATGTCAGCCAGAGTCCTAACTTCATATTGTGCCCAAATTAGAGGGTCCGGAACGGTACGGAATTGAGGAAGAGAAGGTTTGCCCCAGAGTGGCTGAGCTGGGGACCAGAAAATGGTGCCAGGCTGCCACCTACACCCTCCACGTAGTACGCATAGGTTCCGGCACCCCTTTATATGCCCTCGGTCTCCTGTACATGAAATTATGTAGGTCCGATAGGGTGCCCAGGGAGGCTGCCTTCAACCACACCACCGAATTGAATCTAGAACCCATGCACCACCAATAAACGGAGACTAATACCGCCGCCCAAATATAGACTCACAAATTGAGCAGTGCCAGCCCCCCCAGCCAGGAAGGAAGCCAAAGAGTGGACTTCACCAGCAGAGGAAGAGAGCCATGCCAAATAAATGAACCAACACATCGAGGTCAGTAAAAAAGGAAGGGGAAATCCAAACAGGGCAATTCCGAAAGACATAATTACATTTCGGCAGATTCAAATCATTTTGATGAGGTTAATACGGCCAAGCAAATTCAAAAGAAGGTCTGCCCAAGCAGAACGCTGTGCTTTGAGGGGCAAAAGAAGAGGATGACGCTTACGGGCCAGATACCCAGAAAGATCCCTAGTCACCTGAATGCCAAGGTACCGAAATTCATCAACGCAACTCAATGGTGAGGGACACGTAGATTCAGAGGCACAGGCATCAAGAGGAAAAAGAAGCGACTTAGACCAATTGATCCGGATACCAGAAAAAGACCCATAGAGATCAAATATATGAAGCGCTGCCAAAAGAGACTGGCCAGCATTATTAAGATATAAAAGAGCATCGTCAGCATGCAGGGATATTTTCTCCTCTAACGCGTGCTCCGATGAAGCAGAAAGGGTTCCGACAGTCTGTCATTGGTACAGACCAGCACCCTGGGTGATCTATACAACAGTTGAAGCCAATGCAGACATTTTGGGCCAAAACTGAATTGCCTAAGGACTTCCCAAAGGTAGGTCCACTCCACAGAGTCAAACGCTTTTTCAGCATCGAGATGCAACGACCCTAGAACCAGAATCAGCAAGGGATACAGAAATATTCAGGAAAAGGTGTCTAATATTAATGTCCTTTCCTGTTCCCGATATGAACCCCGTCTGATCCACATTAACTAGATCTTCAATTACCTTGGATAAATGTGTAGCAAGGATCTGTTTGCGTCCACATTTAGTAGGGAAATGGAACGATAAGAAGCGCAATCCTGCAGGTCCTTACCAGGCTTAGGAATCAAAACAATAAGGGCCTCTTCCATAGATACAGGGAGTGACTCAAGGGACAAAAATTCAGAAAACAGAGCTAACAGTCGAGGGGCCAACAATTCAGAAAATTGGGAGTAGAAATCTACAGGGAGTCCCTCCGCCCCTGGGGTCTTACCACCCCGCAACCGCCCAATTGCCTCCTGCACTTCCTCAAGGGAAATAGCCACCTCCAATGTCTCCCTACCCAATGCAGCCAAACAGGAAAGAGAAATGGCACAAAAAGCAGCTGACCCATTGCACCCCAAATAGAACCAATGGGCAACGTTGAGGACCTGTCACTAGCCAACCACGCAAGCAGCCTCCCATTTTTGTCACCATAAACACGTGCTGGGCAGAAGAAAGCAGAGCCTTTTTGGTTTGTGCAATTCTATAGGTAGCCAGCTGGCGCATAGCGGGTCCAATCAGGGGCAGCAACATATGCCGCGTCCAGGTCAGACGCCTCCTCCTCCAGAGTGTCCAAAGAACGGGCCACCTCCTTTTGGAGAGTAGAAATACTGGAAATATATTCCCTTCTTATCCATGCCTTAAAGGAGTCCCATAGCACCAAGGAAGAAGTAGACTCCCTATTCAGAGCCCAATAATTACAAATAGATGCAGTAAGAGGTTCTTGCAAATGTTCATCCATTGCCCAGATTCTGGAAAGGCGCCACACCCTGCACCCGGACGGCGAGGAAAATGATAAGGTCAAGGAAAGGGGAGCATGATCAGACACCCCACAGGGTAATATCTTAACTGCTTTAACACACTGCAGGACCAACGGAAATGCAAATGCTAGATCGATCCTAGAAAGGATCCTGTACGTAGCAGAGTGACAAGTATGCTCCTGCCCCAAAGGGTAAAGATGCTGCTAAACATCCATAAGGGCAAAGATAAAGGCCCAACATAATAAATCAGGAGAAGACCGAGTCGTGGCGTGTAGCTTATCCAGATCCGGGCAAGGGACCATATTAAAGTCACCCAACAGTAGCACATTATGCTAGTCATAAGTTACAACCAGTTGCATAATAGTATTCAAAATCTGAACAGAGGCTGGAGGGGGTAAATACAGTCCCACCAACACAAGCTCCCTGTCATAGATTCGGGAATGCACCATAACAAACCTGCCATCCGGGTCAGTGCAAATGCCAAGGAACTGAACAGGGGCGGACTGACAACTCATGGGGCCCCCAGGCAATAGGGGATCATGGGGCCCCTGTGTCCTTGCCCACACTCAAAAAAGCCTATAAAAAAGGTACCAGTGGCATCTCATGGGGCCCCCTACTGACCCCGGGCCCTCGGGAAGAGCCCAAGTGCTCAAATGGTCAGTCCACTCCTGGACCTGAAATGGAAGAGATTTACGAATGAGAATACTCACTCCACGTGCGTAGTTAGAGTAGGTAGCATGATAGTGGGCACTCACCCATTGTCTCCGAAGACTCATAATTTTAGACCCCAACAGATGAGTTTCTTGCAAGATCCAAGATCTGAACTTCTGGAGAAACCTAAAAACCAAGGACCTCTTAATGGCAGAGTTAAGACCCCTAACATTCCAGGAAACAGTTGTCACTTGAGACATCTATAAGGCAGAGAGTAATAATAGACAGGAGTAAACCACAATGGAATCCCCATCTCCACATAGCTGGACCTGAATATCAGGCAGTACAAAAGAAAAACAATGGGCGGAAAACACAGGCCAGAGACAAAACAAACACATAAACCATGTCACACAGATAGGTAGCAAACAAAGCACTCATGAAAAACAAAAAAACAAACAGGGAGAAAACCCCAACTCATCCCCTCTGTAAACCCACCTGTTTACCCCGCACCACCTACACTGTGATGCTTTAGCCCCTAACAACAGTAAAAAAAAAAAGACAAAAACACAAAGAGAGGAGGCGTGAGTCAGAGGGACTGGCTCAAGGAAAAAAGACAATGGAGCAACACAGGAGATGCTGGAACAGTCATGTAGAAAAAAGAATCAGAAGACTTGTCAGCTCCTGAAAATTATGAAGAGAATCCTCTTCTGCATGAAGAACAGAGATGAGTCAACACAGGCCTAGCACAACAGAAGAACGTATCCAGTGGCCCAACCACAGCCAATGGAGGCCGATAACAGAAGGCATACTGTATAGTGCAAAATTTGAAATAAAAGAAATTCTAAAATATAGCAAAGTTCACCTGAAAAATCAGGGGCACATCCTTAAGTTACAGTACCAACAGGAATTAGGCACAACAGGTGCAAAAATAAGCGAAGAAGTACAAATCTTGACAAAATAGCTGAAGTACCCCACATCTGACAGCAGCAGCCCATCCGCAGGGAGACACCGGAATGGACAGCAGCAGAGTACTCACAGGGCCCACGATCAACAATGAGGTTCTAAAGTTTCCAGCCAGATGGAGGACTCATGTGGAGAAATGGAAAACCGAACCAAGACTATCATGAATGCTGCTGCCAGACTCATCCACCTTACTAACCTTTCTGTATCTGCCCCCCCTCTCTGCCAATCCCTCCACTGGCTTCCCATTGCCCACCGGAAAAAATTCAAAACATTAACAATAACATATAAAGCCATTTATAAATCTGCCCCAAATTACATCACCAATCTTGTCTCCAAATATCAGCCAAACCATACTCTCCACTCCTTGCAAGACCTCCTACTCTCTAGCTTGCTTGTCTCCTCCTCCCATGCTCGCCTCCAGGACTTCTCCAGAGCTTCCCCCATCCTCTGGAACTCTCTACCCCAATTTATCAGACTATCGCCTACTCTGCTCACTTTTAGGCGATCTCTGAAAACCTATCTCTTCAGGGAAGCCTATTCTGCCCTCAGCTAATAATGGAATCTTCTACTCTTCCAACCAGTCCATCCTCCACAGTTACTACCTTTTGTACCACTAGCCCCTCCCTCCTAGATTGTAAGCTCCAAGGAGCAGGGCCCTCCTATCCCTCTTGTATTGAACTGTATTGTTGCTGTATTGTCTCCCGTTATATTGTAAAGCACTGAGCAAACTGTTGGCACTATATAAATCCTGTATAATAATAATAATAATCCCCATCCTGGACATGTAACCGAGCAGGGTACAGGACACTGTAGTGGATACCACGGATCCACAGGGTCACCTTCACCTGGTCAAATGATCTGCACAACTTCTGCATTTCCACTGAATAGTCCGGAAAAAAAAGTAAGCGTCCATTCTGGTAAGTAAGATCCCCCTGTCGCCGAGCCACTCGTAGAGCTTCATCCCTATCACAGAAATTTAAGAACCGCAGGATAAAGGTGCAAGGCGAGGAACCCAGAGGACCAGGTTTAGGTGGTACACGATGCTCCCTCTCCACAGAGTAATACGAAGAGAACTGAGCAGCAGGGTACACAGCAAATCCTCAATAAACAACACAGGGGCAGTGCCGTCCACCCCCTCTGCCAGACCCACAATACGGATGTTATTCCTCTGGTTCTGGTTCTCCGCATCCTCCGCCTTGTATTTTAGGGCCTTAACCTTTGTTTGCAAAGAGCGAAGGGCAGTAGTGTGATCACAAAGCACATCCTCTGCCAGGCCAAGCCTCTGCTCCGCTGTAGAGATCCGAGAACGGAGCTTATCAAAATCCTGTCACATTAATCTCATGTCCAGATGTACCGTCTCTATTTTAGATGTTAAAGCAGTTTGGCAGGAAGCAATCACCACCATCACATCAGATAGGTCCGGAGGAACGGGACCGGCCCGCTCCTCAGACTCAGTTTGCGACACCATGTTGTGGCAGAGCTGAGCGCTCAGTGCCATGTGGCCGCCAGGAGTCGGAATGTCAGCTTCCTCAAGCGGCGGAAATCGGAGCCTCTTTCCCCTACTGGCAGGTGTTCCAGACTGTTGGCGGCGCATCAGGGGAAGAAATAGGTGAGTCTATGCAGGGAAACCAGATAAATATAAGATAAGTCCAGGAGAGCTTCGACAAGTGCAGCCGCTCAGGACGTCATCTTGGCCACACACCCCTCATCGCTGTGTTTGATATATAGATTTTATTTTGTGCTAGCAGACTATCAATGCAACATACATAGCATTACATTTTCTCCCTATTTCTTTTACTTCTTGATTTTTTTCTTCCTTATCCTTACTCACACTTGTGTGTACAGTACACCAATAAGTTGTCCTCATCCAATTAAAAGTATGAACAATAATTACAGCTGCTGGGAGAAAATACAGAATCTGCTGGTAGTCTGAGTTAAATGTTGAGAACAAACATCAGACTTTAGTGAAATAATGTTTCAATTTTGGATTTTAAGCTTGGGATCATTTAGATTCTTAAAAAAATAATAATAAAAATAACCATTGCATGATCGTATATTCAGAATGAAGCACTTCATCTTCTATTCATTTTGACCATCTTACTTTGGATCCAGACCTTGTGACTCTTGGACACTGAGAATGAGAGCAGTTATATTTGTTGTCTTCTTTACCTAAAGCCATGGCTTTCCACCATCCCATGTCATCCTTTGAATAAGAATGTACTAAAGCAGGTTTGGCCAATTATACTCTTTATCTCTGCTAACAACTTACTTTAAGCAGATCTGACCTCTCCACTGCCTTTCCTTGCGTAGTGGAAACAAAATCTCTATATCATGCTCTCATAAAGAGAAAGCTAAACTTCTTACTATATCCCTCAAATCATCTATAACATAAAGTATTAGAAATTGGGATACTAATTTATAATGAGGTGGTATTACAGCAAACCTCCTGATCTCCCAGCACCTTGCTGCCCAAATTCTCACATTCAATGTTTGAGATGTGGTGCCTCACCTGAGGATCTTACACATTATTTGGCCATGCCAAATTGACGTTTGGGGCCAAGTTTCAGAATTACTCAGAAATTCACTGACTTCCCATATCTCAAAACCCTTGCCTTTTTCCTTTTATACTGTTGCAAGAAAAAGTATGTGAACCCCTTGGGATTACGTGGAGTTTTGCATGAATTGGGCATAAAATGTGCTCTGAACGTCATCTAAATCACAACAATAGAAGAACACAGTTCGCTGAACATAATACTACACAAACATTAGATGTTGCCATAGTATAATTGCACATAACATGTAAACATTCTCAGTGCAGGGAGGAAAAAGTATGTGACCCTTTGGACTTAATAAATGGTTGACCCTCCTTTGGCAGCAATAACCTCAACCAAACGTTTCCTGTAGTTGCAAATCAGACCTGCACAACGATCTGGAGTAATTTTGGACCACTCCTCTTCACAAAACTGTTTCAGTGTAGCAATATTCTTGGGATGTCTCGTGTGAATCGCTCTCTTAAGGTCATGCCACAGCATTTCAATCAGGTTGAGGTCAGGACTCTGACCGGGCCATTCCAGAAGGCGTATTCTGTGCTGTTGCAGCCATTGTTTTGTTGAATTACTTGTATGCTTTGGGTCATTGTCCTGTTGCATCACCCATCCCCTGCGGAGCTTCAGTTGGCGGACAGATGGTCGTACGTTTTCCTGCAAAATGTCTTGATAAACTCTGGAATTCATTTTCCCATCAATGACAACAATCCGTCCAGGCCCTGAGGCAGCAAAGCAGCCCCAAACCATGATGCTCCCTCCGCCATGTTTTACAGTGGGGATGAGGTTTTGATGTTGGTGTGCTGTGCCTTTTTTTCTCCACACATAGTGTTGTGTGTTCTTCCCAAACAAGTCAATCTTGGTTTCATCTGAACACAGTATATTTTGCTAGTAGTGCTGTGGAACATCCAGGTGCTCTTTTGCAAACTTCAAACGTGCTGCAATATTCTTTTTGGACAGCAATGGCTTCCTGCGTGTTTTCCTCCCATGTACTCTATTCTTGTTTAATGTTTTCCTTATTGTAGATGTGTCAACAAAAATGTTAGCATGTGCCACAGATTTGTGTAGGTCTTTAGCTGACACTCTGGGATTCTTCTTTACCTCATGCAGCATTCTGCGCTGTGCTCTTGCAGTCATTTTTACAGGACGACCCCGCCTAGGGAGAGTAGCAACAGTGCTAAACTGTCTCCATTTGTAGACAGTCTGTCTTACCATGGACATATGAACATCAAGGCTTTTGGAGATACTTTTGTAACCCTTTCCAGCTTCATGCAAGTCAGCAATTCTTGATCGTAGGTCTTCTGAGAGCTCTTTTCTGCGAGGCATGGTTCACATCAGACAGTGCTTCTTGAAACCAGTAAACCCAAACCAGGTGTGTGTTTTTTAAGGGCAGGACAGCTTTCAGCAACACATCCAATATCGTCACACTGATTGGAGTCAAGGTTGGCTCACTCCTGGCTCCAATTAGCTCTGGGAGAAGTCATTAAGCTAGGGAATCACATACTTTTTCCTCCCTGCACTGTGAATGTTTACATGTTATGTGCAATTAAACCTTGGCAACATCTAATGTTTGTGTAGTATTATGTTCAGCAGACTGTGTTCTTCTATTGTTGTGACTTAGATGACGTTCAGAGCACTTTTTATGCCCAATTCATGCAAAACTCCACGTAATCCCAAGGGGTTCACATACTTTTTCTTGCAACTGTATCATAACTCTTTTCCCCTGGCAATTTATAAGCTGTCTATAATAATCCATTTAGTTAGTGCCTGAATACCTGCACATGGGAAGCAACCTGAACCATCATCCATAAAGCATTTGTTTAATAAACAACATAAAATAATTAATCCCTTACAGCCTCTCGGCCTTTTAAGAACTTCTAAATGCTGGAAGGTGGAGGTAGGCATTCAGGTCATGTGACCATTGTGATTTGCTGTCACAGCGATCACATAATTTGAAAGCTCCAGATCACAAGTATGCATCGGGAGCTTTCCAGTTCCCACCAGTAACTGCGCTGGGAGATCGCAGGGTGATCTCTCTCAGCACTGAAAAGTGTTTACATAGGGTTGCATATATGCGACCTCTTGGCATTAAAGACCCACCGCTGAGGGGCTGCATATATGCGTATCTCAGGTGGGAAGAGGTGAAAGACTTCACCAGCTCTCTGTGTAAAGGACATACACAAGAGAATTTCCTCCATATGGTTTAATTGAATAGGCATTCTTACTAAGAACTAATACCAAACCTTTTGGAAATTTTGAAGCCATACTATTACCAGGCAACACTCTGATAATGTTGCTTGGGCCTACTAGCTTCCATTCCTAGCCCCCCCCCATCTTACTTACTCTCCCAGACCATCACCCCTCTCTTCTTTTTTTACCTGCCCTTACTTCCTTTGTTTTTTTCTCTTACTTTCTTTCCCCCTTTCCTCTCCCTCCTTCTTTCGATCTACATGCTCCCTTACCAATAAAATACTCCCCCAATATCAATAGAGCACCCCAGAAATATGTTCATTGTACTGTTCCATATTATCAGCTCTCAACCTAACTAATGTATTGATAGAGAAAATATTTTTTCTTTGATTGTGGCTCACTAATATATAAGAATGGCTCCTCCAAAACTTGGTTAAAAGGACCATACGAGGACATACAGTATAAGGGTGGTTTTACCTTAGCTGACTTTATACTATAGGAATGTCATTACCAAACCCTTCAGGAATGTGCCGTCTTATTTAACCACTTCCATACAGGGCACTTTTACCCGCTTCCTGCCCAGGCCAATTTTCAGGTTTCAGCTCTCTCACAATTTGAATAACAATTGCGCAGTCATACAACACTGTACCCAAACTAAAATTTTATTATTTTCTTCACACAACTAGAGCTTTTTTTTTTGGTGGTATTTAATCACCACTGGGGGTTTTTATTTTTTGCTAAGTTAACAAAAAAAGACCAAAAATGTTGAAAAAAAAACATGTTTTTCTTGTTATAAAAGTTTGCAAATAAATAATTGTTCTTCATAAATTTAGGCCAAGATGTATTCTGCTACATTTCTTTGGTGCAAATAACCTAAATTAGGATGTATTATTTAGTCTGTAGGAAAGTTATAGAGTTCAAAAACTATGGGATATATATGAAAATTGATCAATCCTGATGTAGTGACAGCCAATCTAATTTCTTGAGGTCCAAGAATGTCAGAACAGTACAGATATCCCCCAAATGACCCCTTTTTGCAAAGTAGACAGTCCGACATATTTCATAACAGGCATGGCAAGTTTTTTGAAGTTGTAATTATTTTGTCATAATTTTTCGTAAAATTAAGAAATAAAAAAAATTATTTTCACTATTTTTTTTTTTACATATTGTCACCAGTGCAGTAGAGCGTCATCATATAACTGGCATGGCGGTGATCAGGGAAACTGACTGGTGACAGTATAAGAAAACATTTTTTTTTTTTTTTTATTAATTCTTTTTCTCTTTTTAAAGATTTTTTTTTCATATTTCACTATGACCAAAGTAGTACAATGTTACCATAGTAACATTGTACTACTTTGGGGAAGTGATCAGTACTTTTTATTTTTCTTACACAATGCATTTACCTGAATGAAATCGATTCATTCGGGGGGGGGGGGGGGGTTCGTGCTTAGCTGTGATTTGGCCACGGCTAATCACATGACACAGCTGGGCTGTGATTGGCCCATCCTTTGCATATGATCGATGTGACCATTCACAGCTAGACAAACTTGTATACAATGGATGGCATGAAAGGAAGCCATCCATTGTATACAACTGTCATGTGATCTGCTGTGATTGGTCAAAGAAGGTCATATAGTACTGGCATATGGGCCGGTACACAGATCTGTTGACACGGTCCTGAGGGCATGCGCAATGTGGGATCCTGAAAGGACGCCATATGGCGTCCACCCGGAGGGACAAGCTGTTCGCCTGGCCACCATCTGGCTATAGGCTGGGCGGCAACTGGTTAAAAGGTAATATTATTTTATGATTGGTTGTTACTATGAATCAGTCCTGTATATACTACATAAATCAAAATAAAGTGCAACACTCAAAATACTGTATATAAAACAATGTATATGTGAATAATTACAATAAAATCCCAAGAAAGAATCCAGAAATTGTGTACACCTTTAATGTGCTTGAAAAGCAAACTTCAGGACAATCATTCCAACGTTCCACCACCATTGAATGTACAGTATAAAGCCGGAATATATTAACCCTCTAAAATGAATGGTCAAATAACGCTTGTTTACCAAAGTCTTTCAGAGCTCATATATGCTCAGGTTCCACAGATTTCACCAGACTTCATCACTCTTTCAGGTTCAGCTGGGCCACTCAGAAGTACCTGCCTATTGTGGATTAACGCAATAAAGGAGTCTATAACATAGTATAACACTATGCTGGCTCCCCTTTTTTTTTTTTGGAAGTTGATTATACTGCAAAAGGTGCTTTATTACGCTGACTGGAGGTCTGGTGGATGATACTGGTGCAAGCAAGCAGCCCTTAAAGGCATATACTGTACATATTGAGCACATATTGACCTCTGTAATTATAGGAGATCAACAGCATTTGGTAAGTGACTGAGTGATTCATGGTGGAGGAGTCACGGGGAGAAACACTAACCTGCTGTGTATCCTTAACACATTTTGGACAAAATCTGTATGGACTTGGCACTTGAATTTACATGTTAATATAATTGCAGAATGAATTTGCATAAGTTTATTTATTGATCATTATGATATATTAATTTTTCTGTTATTTTATATATTTTATTGATTGATTTACCTTATGGTCTATACCTGTACTTGCATTTTTTGAATTTGCACCAACTTATGGATTAGCATGTTGTATTCATTTTTACTATATTATTTATTGATTGATTTAAATGTCTTTACATGCATTTGCAGCAAATAATATTTATGAATTGCTTGAAAGCACACCTGCTCATGTTATATATACACTGCTCAAAAAATTAAAGGAACGCTTTGAAAACACATCCAATTCCAATGGGGAAAAATATCAAGATGGATATCTATACTGATATGGACTGGGTAGTGTGTTAGGAACGTAAGGATGCCCCATCATTTGATGGAAATGAAAATTATCAACCTATAGAGGACTGTATTTAAGGACACCCCGAAAATCAAAGTAAAAAAATTATGCAGCAGGCTAGTCCATTTTGCTGAAATTTTATTGCAGCAACTCAAAATTATACTAAGTAGTTTGTATGGCCCCCATGCTTGTATGCATGCCTGACAATGTTGGGGCATGCTCCTAATGAGATGACAGATGGTGTCCTGGGGTATTTTCTCCTTGATCTTTACCAGGGCACCTGTCAGCCACTGCCTGGCGGTATCTCTAGCTGCGGGGTTCCTCAGGGCGTGGAGTCTAAGTCCCAATCTGCTTGTTCACCAGGGCCCCTGATGGTGGGGATGGACTTGGAGCAGACTGAGACCAGGTCGCGACCCCTGAGTACGTCCGGCTATGGTAGAGGGTACCATCAGAGGTATGCAAGAAATAGAGCCTGACGTGAAGAGGCTGGCAGGCCTGGTAGCAGGGACTGGATCCGTGTGGGATGGCTGGATGGGAGACCGTGGGGTATGGCATAGTCAGGCAGGCCAGGTCGGTAACATGCGGGCAGCGAGGTATCAGAGGAACAGACAGAGAATAGTCAGGTCATGCCAAAGTTCAGCAACGGGAGATCAATCACAAGGAGCAGGCAGGAGAGAGTAGTCAGGACGAGCCAGGGATCAAGCAGGAGACAGTCAGCAGGGTCAGGATCAAGCAGAGGTCGGCAACAGGAAAAATTCACAGACAGAATGCAGGAACAGATAATCAAGACCAAACAACAATGTTGCATACCCCCAGCTCGTTTAAATAGCGCGCCCTGTGCTGCCATTGGTGCCAGGCGCGTGTCCGCAATCACGAGTGCGCATGTGCGGCCGCCGCTGTTGCCGTGGTCACCCAGGTCCTACCGCCCACCGACCAGTGGGCATCGGCGTTCTGCGCATGCGCCACCTCGCGTACCTCCGCGAAGCTCAGGGTCCCTGACAGCATCACTGAGCTCCTGGTCATTCTAAGGTGCAACATGGTGGCGTTGGATGTACAGAAACATGATTTCCCAGAGGTGTTCTATTGAATTTAGGTCAGGTGAGCGTGGGGGCCATTCAATGGTACTAATTCCTTCATCCTCCAGGAACTGCCTGCATAATCCTGTCACATGAGGCCAGGCATTGTTGTGCACCAGGAGGAACCCGGGTCCCATTGCACCAGCGTAGGGTCTAACAATGGGTTCAAGGATTTCATTCCGATATCTAATGGCAGTCAGGGTGCCATTGTCTAGCCTGTAGAGGTCTGTGTGTCCCCCCATGGATATGCCTCCTCAGACCATTACTGACCCACCATCAAAACGGTCATGTTGAACGGTTTTACATTCAGCATAAAATTCTCCACTGCTTCTCCAGACCCTTTCACATCTGTCACATGTGCTCAGGGTGAATCTGCTCTCATCTGTGAAAAGCATAGGGCGCCAGTGGTGAACCTGCCAATTCGGGTGTTCATGGGAAAATGCCAGTTGAGCTCTATGGTGCCAGGCAGTGAGCACAGGGCCCACTAGAGGACAATGGGCCCTTAGGCCACCCTCATGAAGTCTGTTTCTGATTGTTTGGTCAAAGACATTCACACCAGTGGCCTGCTGGAGGTCATTTTGTAGGGATCTGGCAGTGCTCATCCTATTTCTTCTTGCACAGAAGAGCATATACTGCTCCTGTTAATGGGTTAATGACGTTCTAAGGCCCTGTCCAGCTCTCCTAGAGTAACTGCCTGTCTCCTGGAATCTCCTCCATGTTCTTGAGACTAGGCTGCAAGACACAGAAAACCTTCTGCAATGGCACATATTGATGTGCCATCCTGGAGGAGTTGGACTGTCTGTCCAGGTATTGCCTCATGCTACCAGTAGTTACACTGACCCTAGCCAAATGCAAAACTAGTGAAAAAGCATCAGAAAAAGATGAGTAGGGAAAAATATTAGTGGCCTCCACCTGTAAAACCATTTCTATTTTGGGGATCGTCTCATTGTTGCCCATCTAGTGCACCTGTTGTTAATTTCATTAAAACCCTTGTGCACAATCTGTGATTGCTGTGTCCTTCAGACACAGCTTATCACATGACTAAGGAATGGCCCAATCAAGGTCGGTTTTACCATGTGACCAGCTGTGTCCAATCACAGCTAATCACCGGGTAAATTGGAAATGCCGGCTATCGGTAGTCCTCTCCTCACTCTGACAGCGCGTGAGGTGAGGAGAGCTGGTAAGTAGCATTTTGAAGGGGGATATCTACACTGATCATCAGTGTTCTGGTGATCAGTGTAGCCCCATCAGTGCGGCCAATAGTGCCCATCTGTGCTGGCAATCAGTGCTGGCAATCAGTGCCCATCAGTTGATTCAGTGCTGCCTATCAGTTCCCATCAGTGCTGCCCATCAGTGCCACATAACAGTGCCTATCAGTGCCTCCTAACAGTGCCCATTAGTGCCACCTATCTTAGTGTCGCCTATCAGTACCCATCAGTGCCACCTATCAGTGCCCATCAGTGTTACCCATCAGTGGCTCCCATCAGTTCCGCCTAACAGTGCCCATCAGTGCAGCTTAAAAGTGCCCATCAGTGCCACCTATCAGTGCAGCCTCATTAGTGCCCATCAGTGCAGCCTATCAGTACCCATCAGTGACTCATCAGTGCACATCAGTGCAGCCTATCAGTGCCTATAAGTGAAGGAGAAAAATTACTTGTTTACAAAACTTTATAACAGAAACTAAGAAAAACATTTTTTTCAACATTGTTTCTTTTTTAGTTTGTTTAGCAAAAAATAAAAACCACAGCGGTGAAAAAAGAAAATGAAAGCTATATTTGTCTCAAAAAAATGATAACAATTTAGTTTGGGTACAGTGTTGCATGACCGTGCAATTGTCATTCAAAGTATGAGAGCGCTGAAAGTTGAAAATTGGTCTGGGCAGGAAGGGGGTAAAAGTACCAGGTAGGCAAGTGATTAAGGGGAATTGCCTACCTGGGGGACAAAGGCAAGCATAAGTAGATGAAAAATTAGCTAAATAAGGTAGGTGCAGTAATCAAACAACCACAGGCAGCCCAATTTTTTGCAATGTTTAGTGAATCCATGACACCGCTCTGAAAATTAACATCCTCCCAGAAAGTTCTCCATGCCAGAAGGGTGTTAATTAAACTCCTGACAGTTCCTGCTGTCCATACTTAAGAGATTACTTTGATAACCTGCAGATAACTTCACAGTCCAGCTGGAGACTCTAGCTATCTATTTGTAATGATCTGTAATGATTAGCAAATTAGGTGATCAAAGGAAAGTTTGTGCTCAGCAACAAACTTTTTTGCTGCATGGTACATTTAGTAACTTCTCTTTGCTCACAGCAGCTTCAGCTGTTAGGGGGGAAGCAAAGTACTGAGACAGGCAGTGTACAGTGTGGGAAAAAAAAGCTGAATTCAGTTTACAGTAATAGAAAATACCTAATATCTTGAAAATGAAAAATAAGCACAATTTGTCCCTGTACTCAAGATAAATAAAGAAAAAATAATTTAGGGAAATATTTTAGTAATTTTATAAAAATGTTTTGCATTAAACTGAAACTGTTTCTTTTAAACAAATTAAGGCGCGTGTGAAAACATCCATGTCTCAAACCTGCTGTTTTCACCAGTATGCTTTCAGCCTTGCCCTGCACAGATATTTGCCAGCCTGTGGGACAAAAATCCATGTGTCAGCAGACTTAAAGTGGTAGTAAATTCATTTTTTTTTTTTAAATTTTACCCACTGATAAGCTTATAATAAAGGTAAAATGAATATCTCCTAAACATGCACTGTTTAAGAGACATTCTCTCTTTTATAAGCTGGTGCATGTGCTCTGAAGGAATGGTATACCTGTGTCATTCCTTCAGAGCTGCGTGCCGTGGCCAAGGACTCCCACGCTCATGCGCTAGAGTGACGTCAGACAGCCGGAGCTCACAAACCTGGGAGGAAGACCAGGTGAAGACGGAAGCTTCTGCAGCGGTGACAGCGCACCACTGGAGGGCTTCGTTTTAAGGTAAGTTTTACATAATGTACTAGTATACGATGCATACTAGCACATTATGACATTAATTAAGGGGACTTTTTTTCTTTCCTGCAGTTTACTACTGCTTTAAGGTGATGGTTACTGGGGTAGTTTAATTCTGAATTTAACCCCGTGCAAAATCATCATGGCTGCCATTATGTGTTTATTAATTCTAAGAAACATCTGTAATACACTCTGTCATACCTGACAGTGATATAACAGTGGTTAAAAATATAGTAGCATTCTTTAAAGAAACCGGACTTCTTTACCTTCTTAAGATTTAACGATTTTAAAATATAGTTTAAAGAAAAGGAAAAATTGTTCAAGAAAAATATGTAACGAAAAAATAATATACAAAATAGATACTAGTAGCAACAGCAAAATAAATGGGAACAAAAATAAAAAACGTTTTACAAGAAGTTTTTGATCTTTGGTTCCAGAATCCAATTAATATATTATGATCTGATAAGATGTCTTTAAATCAGTGACCCTCAAAATGACTCGTGACATATGTTCCTCAATTTAATGGAAAATGGAGAGTTGACAAGCTGCAGTTGTACCAGTTTTTTGTGGACCATGAGGAGAGCGGTTTAAGAAATTACGTAACCAAATGATCTCAGGAGTGACTGATGGGTTGTCAAATGTTTCAGTTCAGTTCAGGGGCCCCTCCCTCAGATACAGTTTTGTAAATACATTAATATTTTCCTTTGCCCACAGGTTACAGTCTGGTAACCATTTTATTATTGTACTGAACAGAAATGCAGTTTGAATTAATTTAAATATGCAGCATGTATCAGACGCCTGAATCACTGAGGTGATAGAATATCTAATTCGCCTCCAGCACCTCATAATATAGGAATATTTTGGTCTTAAAATAATATTAAATTATTCTGATGCATCTGAATGCTCTTTTTTCCTAACACAATGTGATAATTTCAGGAGTTAAATCGTGTATACATTTTGACTCTGCAATGAGAGAATATGGTCTGCTTTCCACTGTTTGCTTAAAATGTCATGCCATAAAGCATTGGCTAATGGGCTGTTGGCTTGGAAGATGTCAGACTAATGGATTTAATAACATACATGTAAAAAACCACTTAAAACTTTAAATGTTTTTAATGCTTCTTTTTTAAAAATCCAAGAAAATGTATCTGATTTTTTCAAGCCCTGCCTCAATGATATTTATGATGATTTATTGTAGGTCACCATGGCTAATTACTGACACCCTTTTTCCTGCCTCCACCTGCAGCAGCAGATCTTTGCTATAGTGATAAGTGCTATCGTGGGTGTAATCATAATCATAACGAGATCTATTATGCTCTTCTACTGTAAGTAATGTATTGTTGCAACAAATGTGGGAGCTGTGTCAGATAGTAATAATAATAATTATTATTATTGTTGTAAAAATCAATAAATAAAAAAACCCTCCAATTTAATTACCAGATCCCCACAATTATGGCTCATGCTCTGGATGACATTTGTGATAACATACTCATGTAAGTAAATACAACGTAACTCTGAATATTAGCAAACCCAAACTTGCAAAAATGTTGCCATCACAGGATTAGTGACCATGCCAACCCAACTTGATCTGTTGAAGATTTGTATGGACTTCTTCTTTAAAATGTTGCAGATTGTTAGGTGGATGCAAGAAGCAGTTGTAAAGGCTGAAGAGTAAGCTCTGATAATAAATTATGGATCCATGCTATGGCTCTAAATAAGATGAAAAATTTAAAAAAAAAGATGGTATTATCTTGCTTTCTAACCCCCATATATAATCTTTTGCAATAGTGATATTTTGAGATATTAAATATAAAATACGGTTGCAGTTGAGGGAACAATAAACTTGTGCATATGTTGACAGAGTAAACCCTGTTTGCTGTTGGTAAAAGGTTTAAACCCTGTGATAATAGTTATCTTGAACAGATATAACAACACCATTCTAAAACTCATATTGCTATTACTACACAGAACAATTGAGTATAATTGGTACATGATGTTTTGGAGTTCCTTTATCCTATATCCTGGAAAAATCATGGGTATACCAAGTGTTGAGGTTTTCTTGCTTCATCTGTTCCACATTAGGTCTTCTCTTTAGTTAAAAAAAGAAAAAAAAAGTTAAAGTTAAGAGCAAAAGCTCAAAAGTGTTTTTACTTTTTTTTACATTTAGAATAGAAGGAACTCTTCTTCATGCATCTGTTTTTAGTTTTACCAGTTTTGACATTATTTATTTGTCTTTCCCTAAAGACCGTTCTTAGTATTTCACTACAGAAGATAACTCTTTTACTACAGGATGTCCCCAGGAACAGAACAGCAAAATGCACAAGAAATTGAGTTCCAGCTCTTAGCAAATGATATCACAGTGGTACAATAAATAAATGTAATGCAGCTTCACTGTGGAAAGAAATTGCTGACAAATCAGTGTGACTTCTGAGCTGACAACTCAGTTTTCACCAGTCAGAGCACTGGTTAAATTTTGCCCTGCATTTTTTCTAAAATAAGCTTTGGCAGATGCAGTGAAATTTCAAAAGAATAAAAAAAAAAACGATTTATTTATTTCATTGACACCTGTACACTGTTGAAATTTTCTATACATTACCATGCAACATTATTTTTGATTGTATTAGAGCAACTTGGTACTCCTAAAAACAAATTTCAAAAATGATGCAGCTTAAGCTTTATGGTGTAATTTAATCAGAGAAAATTGGTGTTTTCATTCAAAGTAAACTTTGATCACAGTGCACAACTACCAAACCCAATCTGGGTATGTCTGTTCAAGTTGTGAGTTTCAGAAAGAGGGGAGGTCAACCCCTGACGATGTGCCTTAGCACAAAAGGCCTAAGGAGGAGCTGACAGCGTGTGACGTCACCACCGCCGAGACCATGAGGAGGTCCGGCGGCCATCTTGCTTGAGGTCAGAGCTGCAGTACTCTGCATTCTTTCACATAATTGTGTACTGTACTTTCACCTATTTGTTTACTTATGATTTTAAGTTTATTCAATAAATACACTGAAGTACTACACTATTGGCACCCCTCTTTGCTCCTGATTGGAGGAGCTGTTAAATCCACAGAGCCATCCTTTATACCATCCAACATCCAGAGGAGGGAGCCCTGTACCCAGGCTGTACATCCAGACTACCTAAAGGAGACCTCTGGATCCAGCAGATCAGTACTACAGTACATCCAAACCTGATGACCTCTCTTTCCTGAAGGAAGCCCACCATCTGCAGGCTGGTTACACCCCATCCAGTGGAGATATATACATATATGCGCATATTCTATGTGCGGTCAGTGAGTGCTCATTTTTGCCATATATTCCCTGTCACTGGTTTTGGAGTCATCTGCTGTTGTGGAAATTATTATTGGTGCCACTTACCACATTTAGTCAAGTGGACGATTATTAATTGAATGAACTTTTTATGAATTTCATTTTTATTATCCATATTGTTTGAGGTTTATATGATCTCCTATAATGGACTAGCTGTCATCTTTACATATCATTTAGATATATATTAGACATTTTTTATCCATTTATCTACCACTTATCTGCTGTTTATATGACATTTTAGCGCTGCACTTCATTTATTTTACTATTAGTGTATGAGGTTATTGTGATTCCCTCAAGTGTTCTAGCTGCTACATATTCAAAATGAATTTATGAGCGCTCGCTTTATCTCCTTTTATCTGCCATTTTGCACATTAATCCACATGGGTTACAGTTGGGTGATTATTAATCACCTGTTTCCAGGGCTGGTGTATATCTGAAAGTGTTAATCTGCAAAAATGCTCCTTTATCTCATATCAGAAAATCTGGAAGATACATTTAAAATACTTTAAATGCAAACCCAGTGACTAAAATTTCATATAATTTGTAACATGTTATTTCAAAGGTCTCCTTGATATGTTTTCTGTAGTTCTCCTTAAAATAATATCTGATGGTCCTGCCAAGAAAACACTCCCTCAAACACTTTATAGAGTGAGAGCGTTTTGTCCCTGTCTCCCATCTGTACTCATGAATAAGGATGAGCTTTAGGTTTTAGGCTGGGTTCACACCAAACCCAACCCATTCATAATTCACAGAGACCACTAACTATTGTATTTTTGGTCACCAGAGTAACCATTTATGAGTAATGCACTTCCAGGACTCTGAGGTTAGGTCAGGTGGCTTAGAGTGGACAATAATAAGGACTTTAAGTACCAGCCCCCTCATTATAAAAGGCAATATTTCCAGCAGGCATTTGCTAGTGTGTATTCAAGTAGATAGGAAAAGCTGATAATTTGTGAGAGTGAGGTGGGCTATACAGTGGTTTTCACTGTTCTACAGTGCTGATGTATACTATTACATTGAATAGCAGTGTGATGAGCTACATAATTATGTACCCCCTATGTGCATAGACCAAGCAGCCCTTTCTAGGGCTACCTTTTTTGTGTCATTAACAACTTCAAATCCTGCTTATTAAAATTATAAATAGTGCAGCACTCAAGAAACAATACTAACTCAAATAATACAATAAATGTGCTCACATGCAATAGTGTCACAAAATTAATCAAAAACAAATTGTTAAGTGAGATATCTTCATTATAAAGTGCCACTCAGTATTATTCCCTATCACTTAGTGCCCACATAATCAAACAAATATAAAAAATAAACTACCATTTGAAAAAACAATTTTCACAGTGCTCCAAGTGTAAAAAATGTGACCACACTTAATATACTACTCAAAAAAGTCCAAAAAATTGTAGAAGTGTCCATAAAAAACTGATAATACTAAATTCATGCAATGTGCAAACAAAAGTGCAAAACGAATGTGTTCTTATTCCGCAACCGTGCCACTTTTCACCTCCTAAGGCTAGATTGCCTCCTCACCTCCTTAAACCGACCCCTAAGGGCCAAACAGCTTTCAGGATCACTCTGGATCCTTATCCCCTGGAGACAAGCACTTCTCCTGATGTTGTGGATCACTTTAGGGGACATCCATTACCCCCAATCGGAAGCCTCTGGAGAACAATTGCTCACCAACCCAGTGAACAAAAAAGAAGAATCCTCTAAGTGCAATATTAAGGCCAAAACACTTTAATGGTAATACTCAAATATACATAGCCACTCACATATGTCCATAGTCTTCCTTAGCCAGTATGTGGGTGTGCTGCATGTAATCAGAAGCACTCCTATCTGGGCATAGAGGAAGTCACTAGTGATAGTGACGTAACGCGTAGGCACGTTAGCACGCAAACTTCCGGTACGCGGTGACGCATTTCCGGCGCCAGCCGCCATCTTGGTATACCCAGGAAGTCCTTCTGATTACCTGCAGCACACCCACATACTGGCTAAGGAAGACTATGGACATACTGTATGTGAGTGGCTATGTATATTTGAGTATTACCATTAAAGTGTTTTGGCCTTAATATTGCACTTAGAGGATTCTTCTTTTTTGTTCACTGGGTTTGTGAGCAATTGTTCTCCAGAGGCTTCCGATTGGGGGTAATGGATGTCCCCTAAAGTGATCCACAACGTCAGGAGAAGTGCTTGTCGCCAGGGGATAAGGATTCAGAGTGATCCTGAAAGCTGTTTGGCCCTTAGGGGTCGGTTTAAGGAGGTGAGGAGGCAATCTAGCCTTAGGAGGTGAAGAGTGGCATGATTGCGGAATAAGAACACATTCGTTTTGCACTTTTGTTTGCACATTGCATTAATTTATTATTATCAGTTTTTTATGGACATTTCTACAATTTTCTGGACTTTTTTGAGTAGTATATTAAATGTGGTCACGTTATTACACTTGGAGCACTGTGAAAATAGTTTTTTCAAATGGTAGTTTATTTTTTATATTTGTTTGATTATGTGGGCACTAAGTGATAGGGAATAATACTGAGTGGCACTTTATAATGAAGATATCTCACTTAATGATTTGTTTTTGATTAATTTTGTGACACTATTGCATGTGAGCACATTTATTGTATTATTTGAGTTAGTATTGTTTCTTGAGCGCTGCACTATTTATAATTTTAATATTATTTACACTGTTTGGGTAGCAGGTGAAGTGCTGGCAGCTTCCAGTAGGTGTATTTCCCTTTTGCGCAGGAGGATCTCTGTCTGTATTTCAAATCCTGCTTAGATGCCACCCTCTACTAGTTGCATTTTTTTTATTGTTTTTATTCAAGATGTAACTTGGGCTACCTCTAACATAAACAAATGCAAATTAATAAATCTCAATTACCATAACCCATTCAGTACGTTCACCATATGACAGAGTGTCATCTGAGTCCAAAGCAAATAGCCTTATAAAAATATTGCACATTAAATTTATATTTCAATACGGGTCCTCAAAGTGTTCAAACAATTAAAACCCTCACTGGAAAGGGTGTGGTCCACCTCCAGATGAAACCGTGAAAATATTCAGATCCTTTTCAAATTACACATATCGCATATCACGTGTTCTTCACTGTAAAAATGCACTCACCTTCTAGGTTTGACCTGAACCAACATACAATATATCAGACAGGTAAAAAAAGACTTATGCATGTTCCTGTAAACAAAAAGACTCCCAGACAGGTCATAGCTCTCCTAATAAGAAATTCAACGTTTCTCACAAGTAAGGAGAGATAAAGAGCCACATAGTGTAACACCATATTGCCAGTTTTTTTTTTTATTAATATCCACTAACATGGAACTGCATGTTTCAAAAAGCAAATATTGCAGATGGCCAGAAACTTCACAAAGTGCTCAGAGCTGCAGTGACACTATGTAGTGCCCACAGCTGGACCCATACAGAAGAATCTCATCCCCTTAACCTCTTCCCACCTACTGTACACATATTTGCAGCCTCACATAAGTGGGTCTCTATCTATGGGGCCGTTTTTTTTGCACACTCCCAGCACAGAGACTGTGCTTCTCCTGAGAGCCCTGGGTCCTATACTAATGATTTGTAACAAGGAAACCCAGTTCCTGATTACCTGATACCTGTGATAACCTCTGATTGGCTACCATAGTGATCAGTCACTGTACAACCCCTTCTCTGACCTTCCTTTTTCCATCAAGGCCATCAAGGTTCTGTCCTTCAACCTCTATTACTCTCAATCTACACCTCCTTCCTGAGTCAGCTAATAGCCTCCAATAAGTCTGAATACCATTTCTATACTGACTCCCTTTCTACCCCTCAACCCAACCCAGTCTACTTACACATCATGAATTTACTAACAAACATATCAGTGTGGATGTCACACCACTTCTTCAAATCCAGTCTATCCAAAACTGTGTTCATAGTATTTGCTCCTTTGCATGCCATGTTCTCTGTCAAGATTGATGACACAACTATCAGTCTGTCACCACATACTAATCACTGTCCAAATCTTACTCAACCATCTCAACATCTCCAAAATAAGCCCCTTCTTAACCAATGACTCCATAAAGCTTCTAATTCGACTATTGCACTTCCCCCCTCATTGCCTTACCTTACATCATGAATGCTGCTGCCAGACTCATTCACCTCACCAACCATTCAATGTCTGGGAAGTCTGCACCATTTTCACATTTTCATTTTTGCTGCCAAAAGCAGCACTGGGGCCTCCACCCTCTGCCTGCAGCATATCAGTCATGGCAAATCTACCAGTCATTTGAATATCACATGCACAAGCAGACAAATAATTACACACCACAAAGCTTGGTGGGAGGAGCACCTCAATTATATCGGTCAGCAGGAAAAAGCCCATATGTCTTCACTTCTTCATTCCTCACTTTCCACCTTTCCCTTTTCCCTCACACAACTCTACATCTGAATCCACTGCCACCTCATTGGCCTCAAACAATAGGAATGCTAGTCTCACAAGGCGTTTCAGGGACTTGACTTACAGTGGGAGAGTCAGTTTGCAGAGTAGCATTAAGTGTGGACTTAAACCTTGACAAAAGTCTTCTAATCCTTATCTAGCAGCATCATTGACCAGGGAGGTGTCTCTTCTGCAACTATCATTATTTAATGCAATGTGTTGCACCACAGTAGCAGGTACCCAGCTGCCATTTTTTTCTTCCAGAAGGCCATACCTGCCCTCCATCAGCATTGGTATAACCTGTAAAATGAAGATTCTTTATTGGCTACATATAAAACACACTGGTAATATGCTAACACATTTCAACTGTAACAGCCTTCCTCATTGCAGGATCCACATTACCATAGACTCCAGTCCAGCATACATGGGCATTTTCCTTGCATTTTCCTCATGGCATATTGGAAAAACTTGCTGGCAGATGTGAAGGATGCAAGATGGGGCACACTTCTGGAGCTGGTGATGAAGTCACCTCCATCCCCTACTCTTTCTCCTTCAGGAAATCGCCTGAACAAGTCTCTTATGTGTGATATAATGCATAGGGTGGAGCCGGTAATGTTAGTGCCAGGAAATAGGGCAAGGAACTGTGACAGTGAAATTTATGAATGCCTGTTTATTTTAAAGGGGACAGGATTAAATGTGGTTACTGTGTTGTGCACCAGATATCAGTGCACAGTGAAATGTGAGCACATTTTAATGCTCTTAATAAAACATTACTTTTTTTAAGACAGAAAGCACTATAATGGTTTTATTTTTTTACTTTGGGCCATTATTGAAGGAAATGGAGGAATGAGTAGCATGTAGAGCTATTTTGCCTGAAAAGAATTGTAAAGCTGCAAGTTGACCTTTAAAGAGTGGAGATTATCTGAAAGAGTATGACCATACTTGGAAGAGCTTTAAGGTGTATAACACCTTAAAGGGGAAGGCTATATTTGACCTATTTGATCTATAGGTTGTAACTGAAGGTGAGAACATGTGAAAGGTGGGAGAGCACAGATAATTCACGTATGTGGAATTGGAGCATGGATTTGGAGAAGGAAGAACTTTTCTTGAATAATTTCCGACTATATGTTGCACTTGTTCACGTAGTGTTATGCAGATATATATCTTATTTAATGTGCAATTGATACTTAATTTGAAGAAGAGTGTATATATTTGCCAGCACACTGGATAATAATTTCAATTTTTTTTAAGCAATATATTTATATTCGTGTATCGAATTATTCAGTATTCACAATGGGGATTTATATAGTGCATAATATAAGCTACACTGCACTTGGTGGGTTGTTTGAATTTGGTTTTGGTGATTGTATAGGAGTAATTTTAGTTTTCAAGACCTCTCTGTTGTTCCTGCTGGAGCACAAACTGGTGTGATAAACATGCTTTGGGGGCACAACAGCAGGAGGAAAAGGAGGACTTCCTCCTTCTCAGACCAAGCAGCAAACTATGCTTACTGTATCCATCCCTGTAAGACAGAGGAAGCAGGAAGAAAAAGAGGAGTGTGGGGGGGATGAGATGCTAGTGATGAGGAGGAGGGAAAAGAAGCAAGCCTCCAGTGGGATGTCTCACTGTTGTCCTCAGAAACACCAAGAACTTGGGTTCCCCTAGTTGCAGACAATTTTTGATAAAGCAGCTCTTTCATACTGAAATGTCTGTGCAAGTACCCCAGTATTTGAGCTATGAGGGGCCATTACTGGGTAGCTATCCTTTTGGATCTCCAGTACAGAAAATGGCAGATTTTATGCTGTCATCCTAAAGGGAGTAACAATATGCCACTTATAAGAAGTACTGTGGACGAACATATTACTGGCAGGATTTCCAATTATTCCCAATGTGCCTCCAAATTTCAAATCCCTGAAAGGAGCAGCAGCAGTGGGAGTGCCAATTTTGTGGGCAGATAAATAAATCTTACATTCTTGACTGGCTCACTTTCATTGAAAATGAACTAGTCCCAAATCAGCAATGATTACAAAAACTCCGCAGCTGATGCTACTGACTAGATTTTTCTTTGTCATCCTGTCCAACAAAATACATTACTTCTTCCACCATTACCAGCTCCTGCTACCTCTGGTGGTCTGCAATTATTACCAGCTCCTTCCACCTCTCCTTGCTTGCCGTTGCTATCATTACAGGTCCCTGCCACCTCTCCTGGCCTTTCCCAGTGTTTTGACACAGTAAAGGTGCCACATATTTCTATAGCAGTGCCTCAGCTGCAAAATGTATAATGTTTGCTGCAATGCACATATATTATGCTGTGTTTTCTAATTTGCGATGTATTCCAGTGCTGCGGCACTCAAAAATATTGGTGGCTATTGTTGATTTGAAATAATACATTCTAATGTTTATTTCAAGATAAATAATTTCTGGTCCCTCTCTTTTACAATGTGGCATACTCAAGCTGCTGACATACTGTGCAGTCACTGTACAATATTTCTGGCTCTTATCTCTGAAATAATACACTCTAATATTTATGAAAACCAAAGTGAAAAGGTAGTGCTAATTAAGCAAACATATTTTTGTGACAGTGATGCATAAACCAAAAAAAAAATATAAAAAATTGTGCAAATATTCATAAAATACAAAATATTCAATAAAGAGATTCAAAAAAATGTCTCTAATGTCTTTCAAATCAAAAGCTTCATAATGTTGAAAATTCACCACCAATTGTGCAAGACTCGATCGCCAATAGAATTGAATGAACTCACCAGAGCAAATTGCTAGTAAAATTATAAACCAGCAAATCGCGTGCTGGTTCTGGGAGCAATGGTCTGCAGACTGATGACCGGCAACATAAGGTATTTCCTATGATGTACAGATCTTCATATACCATATAAGCTCAAAAGAAGAGAAAAGAGCAGGAAATAGTGTAATACTGTATAACAGGTTTTTATTTAAAAGCTTTAAATCCAAGCAACTCACATTTTTAAGTGTCATAAGCCGACACTAGCATAAACTATAATACTACAATACCGCATAAGTTATATTATTAAGTCATGCAGTATTTTAGTAGTGAAAATATTCTTTAATGTTTCAGCTGTCATCAGGGTTCTCTGCTGACAGCTGAATGTAAAAAGAATTGACAGCAATTAAAATATTAAGAAAAAAAACTGTGTGGAATCCTCTCCCATCCATACCAAACCCTTTGGGTCTGGTATGGATTTTGAGGGGAACCCCCATGCCCGACGAACCCCCTTATCGTTTGTGTGTTTGCCAAACACACGAACAGCAGATGTTCGAGACATATACCTAAGATGGAATATTTTGAATATGTCTTGAAAAATTGGGGATACGGAAATGGGAAGCAGTATGGGGAATGTGGGTTTCTAGCATTGAAGATCTTTTGTGCAATCTGTTTTCACATTTTATAAATTGTGCTGCTGCAAAAAAAGCTTTATATACTATGAAAATGTTTTGTGACTGGACAAATCATCCGTAGTTGAACATTTTAGCCTTATTTTTTCCTATAGCTTTTTAGATCTGTTGTTCTATCAGTTAAAGATGACCTTCAGTGGCCCCCCAAAAAATTGTCAGCAGCTACAAATACTATAGCTGCTGACTTTTAAAATAAGGACACCTACCTGTCCAGGGATTCAGCACTGTGCTCCCCCGACCGGTTTCTTCACCGGTCTTTTGGGTGCCAGGTGTTGGCATCTTTACTATGGCAAGTCAGCTGTGAGTTCTAGCAGCTTTACAGTCAGCTTCCTACTGGAAGTGAGTACCTGTCAAAACTAGGTACCCACTTCCCAAAAACAAAAATGTGTGTCCAAAGGTGTTAGAGGAGGGGGAAGGAGGCAAAAAAGCAGAACTTCTCACTTTAATTAAGGCTTTGTTACTGTACTCACAGAATGTCTGCCAGGACTTTCAGTACTTCTTCTATCAGAATCTCTGACAGGACTTCCAGAACTCTTCTCTAAGAATCTATGCTAGGACTCCCAAAATACCTGCCAGGACTTCCATTTGTACTCCCAAACTCTCTGCCAGGCCTTCCAATGTCCAATGTACCTCACAGAATCCCTACCAGGACTTTCATAATTCCCTGAAATGACATTGTCTTCTGACCAAAAGGATATTTAAGCACCAGTCTTTGAAGTGGCTGCTGCTGTACCCTATTGCCAACTGTTCCTGATTGCTTTGCTTGTTGTTGACCTGGTTTGACCTGACTACTTTTCTGCCTGCAGCCTTGCAACCTTTGTCTAGACCTGACTACTGTCTTGCCTGCTGCCTGTCCACGACCTCTGCCTGGATCTGACTGATCTTCTGCCTAGCATTTTGTATACAGTATGCACATTGTAGCAGGCATGACAATCCTGCGCATATTAGCCTTGAAAATGGACAAATGTTATTTTCAAGATTAGCACCCATGGACATCAATGGAGTTTGGTCTTATGTTCATAATTTTCAGAACCCCTAGACATTTGTTCATCCCTAGTCCTGAATTGTTATTCTTTGTCCAATGGATCTCTGAATGATTCAACAATTATCTGTTTGAAAGTGTAAATTTAGTCAGAAAATGAAGTCCTGCTAGATCCTTTCAGGTTGTCTATTTTGCATATATAGCTATGTAAAACATATGAGTATCTATACTGTTTAAAATACAGTAACACCGTGTCTCATCTTGCTCTGTGCATGCTCAGTTGCTCTCGATTTTTTGGCACTGTGCCAAAAATCAGAGCCATTAGAGGCTGATCTGCTTACAGCCTAAAGAGTTATTGTTGTTCAGGGGCTCTGGGCTTCAGCAAAATGGCAGCCTTTGGGAAGAAGAAACAGGAATAATGCTGGAGGCAGTTTACAGCATACAGTAAATTTGGTAGTAGTGGAATGTATGTTCCTTGCTAAAGAACATTTTTTTAATTAAGCTCTTATAGTCAAGGATGATATATATATATATATATACTGTATATATATATATATATATATATATATATATATATATATATATAGTTACAGACATTACACAGGTATGGTCCAATGTGGTCACCATCAGGAAACCTTAAGAAATGCCATGCAGCAATCACTGGAGTACATTCATGAAAGGAACTGGTTGCAAAGAGGCTGGAAGAAATCAGTAGAATTGAGAAACAATACATCATAAAAGAGGTTAAAATAAGTGCTTTATTTTAAAAAAAACAAACAAAATGCTATTCTGTTAGGGTTTACGTTACTTTAAAAATGTAGATAAGAACAGCAGCATATACATAAATCTATTTGGACCTGAGTAATGTTGTATTTTCAGCTCTCATATGTTTTGCAATGTCTATATTAAATTGACACCAGTGAAGATAAGATCAGGAGAACCATCGATTTTCTAATGGTTCATTTATCTGGACCTAGAACTCTCTAGGTTGCAGAGGATCATTCAATGTAAAAATCCAGATAATTGTGATTTGCGAACTATATGAGTTTGTGCCTACACGTATTTAGGCACATAAAAATAAAATTCTGTTTGCTAATTTACCTGATTTGCAAAGCAATTCAGTCATTACTGCTTGCTATTATAGGTAGATATAAATATAACTGAGTACCCATGAGAATGTGAGTAGTTTGTTTTATTGGCACACAGTGTGCTCACTCTGTGAACCATGACATGAGTTTAGAAAATTCCCATCCAACACCACAAACTCCTGAGTGATACTAAGTTTTCACAGGGAGCTCAGTGTCACAATCAATACAAAAGTATTTCATGCACAATGAGGATTGATACAAAAAAATTTCACAGTTGATCATGTATACCACAATTCCACCTGCCCTTAGAGGGTTGAATTATTTTCACTTGTATGATAGGCTCAATAATACAGCATACTGTGCCAGCGATAGAATGTGTGCTGTGTCTTTGAGAAGAAGTACAATGGACAGCTGGTAAATTAGGAAAACTGGGAATAGCAGGCTTGTATTCCAATGCGTTACTCTTGCATTTATTTATGTCACTTTATAAATAAAAACAATATAAACTGTTTAGATAAAAGCTATAGAAATGTATCAACAAACATCTTAAACAATAAACATCTTGTGATGTTTTTTTGCTTACAACCTCAGTGGCGGCAAAACAAACGAGAAATGTCACACCAATAACATATTTTTCTTCTTTATTGTTTAAATGCTGTTGGAGTGTTTTGCCACCTCCCCCATGCTGCCCAATGTTCAATATCAGGTTGTTTCTCACACACGGCAGATGTTTCTGGCTAAACAAAGTGACACTGCTTGACAGGGCTTGCAGTTGGACAAAAAAAGTTGCTGAAATTGATTAGTAATTAGAGTTTAGTGCTTCCCCTGGGCATTACTAAATTTCTTGGACTGAATTTGATGAAGTGTTTTTATTTGCCTTTCTATGTATCTAGAGATTGCAGCTGAATTTGCAGTAGAGCAGCATGTCTTCCATTTAGCTTTGTCAGGCACCACTTAGACATGTTATAATTTATTTTCTAGGAAAAAAAATATATCTCTCGTGAGAGCACAGAGCTAACATAGTTTTTGAACAGCTGGCTACCATTCAGTTTTGTTTTTTTTTTGCAAGCAGCTGCGCTGCTCTGCATGTGCCAAAAACAGAATGCTTGCCTGAATAAGGGAAATATAGCAGGTGAATTAACTGAAATAAAAAGTCTGGTTTTACACATTCGTTATGGTATTCACAATTGCTAAATTGCTTGCTAAAATGATCATTACGCACTCCATATACTGAGTGCCTATGGCTAGTTCTGTACATTACAGTATCATTACAACATTAATGTGCATTATTTCATATTTGACCAATTATTTTTTTTTTTACATTTTATATTTTAATCATTGCCATTATCCAAAGAAAAATGTTCTAAGTGTGCTAAATGTTCTCTTAAAATATACTAAGTATATGACTTGGCCTGTTATTTTACAGTAGCTGTTAAATTATTTTGTATGATGATGGTAACAATCATGGTTAAAAATAGAAAAAAAAATGGTTTTATTCAAAGCTAGATTTTGTTTAATAATTGACTTTTTGACTAAAAAAATGTGTGCTTGTACCTCCACTATTATCCATTGCATCGTACCAACTGAATATATAGCTTACAAGAAAAATAAAAGAGGTAAAGCTCCTTTTGTGTCATGAGTTCTTATTTGATTGATCCTGCGTTTTTTTAGGTGGACTTTTTTAAAATTTTCCAGGAAAGGCTCATTCACAACACATTATATGTGGTAATGTGTGATAATGCCCGTTGCATACATTGGTTTGAAATGCCATTTATTGTAATGCATGGTATGGCTTGTGTTGCAGCTCATTGCACTGTGGTATGGGTCAGCCCTTAGGCAAGCCACAGATGGCTCAGTTTTATTTCCCATGGGTTGCAGGAAAAAAAATTACTCAATTCCTTCATCAACATTGTCAGTGTTGATGGGAAAATGCCTCCTGCTGAGCTATTGTGTTCTGCTAGCCAGGAGTCTTGAGCCACTGGCAGTAATCGCATGTAAAAAAATCCAACAGGCTGGTTGTACCAGTTTCAGGAATGGATCCACATGGGTATAACAGGGCTGTCTTAATAGCATCATGGGCCCTTGGGCAAAGTAATGCAGTAGGGCTCCTACCAGGAAAATGGCGACCTGCAGCTTGCTTAGTGCAGCGAGTGCTAAAAGTGGATGTGGCAGGGGGAGGGAGGTTAATGTTCACTGCATTGACCACAAATGCAGGGGGAATGATGGGTTAAAATTCCACAACCATGACAACCATTCCAAGTGGGGGGATTTACTTTCACTGCCACTGACCACCAATGCAGGGGGGAGGTTATTTGCAATTAAAGTTAACCCCAATCTCCCACATGTATTAGTGGTCATGGTAATGAACGTTAACCCCCATCCCCCACTCCTATATCAATGGGAATGGCAATGAATTCCCCTTCCTCAGTCAAAGCCCTCTCTCCCATTGTAATCACTTACAGCACATGAGCACAGGCTCCCGCATCCCTCTCTCCTGGCCAGGACTTTGTTTGTACTGGGGCGGAGATCACAGAATTCCAGCACCTTTCACACCACTGCCACTCTGTGTGTTGGGCACCATACAGTATTGCAGATGTCCCCAAGGCTCCAGTCCTTAGACATAAGTTGGCACGAAGCCTCTGCAGGACAGCTGATTAAAAAACAGGACAGTTGGCAACTAATTCATGGTGCCCCCACGTGCAAAGGGCCTCTGAGCAGTGTCCAGAGGTGCCCTTGCATTTAGGTATTTTTTCTGTATGTGTACTGGGGCCTTATAATGTGTTTTCTTCTCAGTAACTATATTGTGTCACTATTGTGTCTGATATAACTAATTAGTTTATCCAATACCATTACCACTACCATGACTCCTTGCAGTGTCTAGTGAACTTCATCGTCGCTTTCCATTTGACCTAATCTTTTTTCTAGGTTAAAGCCAAACTCAAGGAAGATGAAAACAAAAACACCCTTGCACTGCCCCCCCCCCCACTTCAAGCCTTAAATGATTGTTATATCCAAACATTACCTTACAATCCAATTCCAGTGCTTTTCTCCTCTGCCCAAAGCTCTGGTCTGTGGGTAGAGCTTTGTGTCATCACAATTCACAGACATTAACTCCGTATGCTGAGGAGGCTGAAATGAAACTGAAGTAGGTTGCAATTTACAGAGCAGCTGTGGGGAACCTAATGCAACACTGGAGGGACCTTGCTAGAGAGAGGAATAAGGTAACTATTTACTCCTAAACCCCTGCCCCAAGATTAAATTAGAAATTATTCCTGGGAGGGGAGGGGGGTCACAGTAAGGGTGGATATTTTATTTTTTCTGTAGTTGAACCTAATGTTTTGCAATATATCACAGTTCTTCCTTTACAAACAAATGATTTCCCAGAACACTTACCAACCAGCCTGCAGGGTTTTGTTTGCACACATTTGCAAATATATACGTAAGCCGCAGTGCCCACGTCAAGGGACCTCTGTATATACTGCGGTACTAACTCTATATTTTCCAAAGACTCCATATTAGGAGCACATATAAGAACGGATAGAGTAAGGGCAGGTATACCTGGAGGGAGACCACACTTCCTTAAAAGCACAAGGATGCATGTGATGCCCAGCAAGAGCACAATTGCAGCAAAAGTATAAAGTGTGTCCTTGCCCCCCTACTATGGAGGCTCTGGAAAGTTAGAGTTAGGACTGCAGTATATACAGAGGTCCCCTTGACATGGGCAATGCAGTTTATGCCTATATTTGCAAATGTATGCAAACAAAACCCTCTGTTTTTTATGCAAACTGTTAGACAGAGCCACTTTTGTTGTTTTGCAGGACTGTTGGTAAGTGTGCTGGGAAATCTTTTGTTTGTTTGTGATGTGCTTTGCCCTAACATGTGCACCTTGCTGCTAAGGCAGTGGGGTGATTGTCAATTTGTTGTACAGTTCTCACTTCCCTTTTCTTTAATTTGCTCTTTTGCACAATCTTGCATAGCTCCTCTCCAGCTGTGTTTCTTGGGTCAAAATAACTAATTGACATTTTCCCTTTGATATTTTCTTCAACAGACATGTTTTTGCTTCGTTGACTCTTTTGCAGAACCTTTTCATTCAAGGCCATGTCCAGCTGATTTTCCTGTAGCACTATAACTCAACTTGTTTGACATTTTAAGAGAAAACCTTTCTGTGCCATACTTGAATAAAAGTCAGAGGGCAGACAGATGCACTAATAAGAGACACTTACAGGTACCAGGGTGCTGGGTTTACAGGGACAAAAAAGTACAAGGGTATCTTACAGCAGTAAGATGCTGGACTTACAGGTACACAGGGGTGATGAAATGTACCAGGAACAAGGAGGTGTACAGGAGTCTTAGGGAATGCAGGTACAAAGTATAAAGTTGAGAATGCATAAGCAGGCTAAGATAGAGAGGATACCAATTGGTACTGAGAGGGATAAAAAGGTGGAGAAAGGTTATGCTGCAAACAGTTCCCAAGATGCAGTCCTCTGACTCACCAGAGCAGGTAGCTGAACTATCATATATAGAATAAATATGCAGCGCTAATAGTTGAACACAAATGGTAAACACATGATGAAGGACATATTAAAAAACCTTAAAATGACGGTAAAAAACACACTAAATCACACTAAATCACATTAAATTAGGTGCTGAGCTCCCGTATAGTGGGATAATTAAAGTGATGTGTGCAAATAGTCAATAGATGTGGCTCTTGTGATAGTGAAGATGGACAAACATAGCACTAACCAGATAGCGCAACTTAATGCGCATGGAGCATATAAGACCTACTCCTGCTATTCTGGATGTGTAATACTAGAAAGGATTGATGTCATCAGTGCTGCAACCACTAGGTGTCATCCATCCAGGCAGAGCATCGAGCTTCCGGAAATGCCAGTCACAGCCACCAGGGGGAGGGTCATGCACAATTTCAAGCCACAGAAAACACATCAGCTTCCCAATCCAATATGGCCACCGGCCGTCTCCAAAAATGGCCCTGCGGTGCATGCACAGTGGTTAGGGGCACCTCCTAATGCGTTTCGTGTCCAAACACTTTCTCCCTGCCTGGATGGATGACAGAAGAAGAGGATGAAGAAGAAGAGGTTGAAGAAGAAGAGGATGAACAAGAAGAAGAAGAAGAAGAGGAGGAAGAATAAGAAGAAGAGGAGGAAGAAGAAGAAGAGGAGGAAGAATAAGAAGAAGAGGAGGAAGAATAAGAAGAAGAGGAGGAAGAAGAAGAAGAGGAGGAAGAAGAAGAGGAAGAAGAAGAAGAGGATGAAGAAGAAGAGGATGAAGAAGAAGAGGATGAAGAAGAAGAGGATGAAGAAGAAGAAGAAGAGGATGAAGAAGAGGATGAAGAAGAAGAGGAAGAAGAGGATGAAGAAGATGAAGAAGAAGAAGAGGATGAAGAAGAAGAGGATGAAGAAGAAAAAGAGGATGAAGAAGAAGAAGAAGAGGAAGAATAGGAAGAAGAGGAAGAAGAAGAGGATGAAGAAGATGAAGAAGAAGAGGATGCAGAAGAAGAAGATGAAGAAGAGGATGAAGAAGAAGAAGAGGATGAAGAAGAATTCCAGTCCGGCAAAAAGTGTCTCTGCAGAGAGCTCCGCTATTTCTTTGACAGTTCCTTGACATTTATAGCGGCTGCAACAATGTATCTGTTTCCAAATAAAAACATCTGTATCTGAAATGGATACAAATAGATACAATGTTGCAGCCGCTATAAATGTCAAAGCACTGTCAAAGAAATAGCGGAGCTCTCTGCAGAGACTCTTTTTGCCGGCTGTAGTCGGGATGAAAATCAGCAGTTTTTTTTACCGTTCCTGGTAACGTCGGCCGATTGAACAACCGATTTTTCATTTTTTTAAAGAAAAATCGGCCGGTTTTCTCCCCATCTATGGCCTGCATAACTTTCCTACAGTCTAAATAATAACACCGTTTGGATTATTTTCACCAAAGAAATGTATCAGAACACATGTTGGCCTAAACTTTTGTAGAAAGATTATTTATTTGCAAACTTTTATAACAGAAAAGAGGTCTTTTGTCATTAATAGCACAAAAAATAAAAGACACAGTGGTGATTAAATACCACCAAAAGAAATCTCTATTTGTTTGAAAAAATTATAAAAATGTACTATGGGTACCATGTTGCATGACAACGCAATTGTCATTTAAAGTGCGACAATGCTGAAAGCTGAGAATTGGCCTGGGCAGAAAAGGGGTAAAAGTGCCTGGTATTGCAGTTAAGGCAAACCTTGCATTTTTTTTCTATTAACCATGGGTTCCACCTTAAAATTCATACCAGACTCCTAGAGGTCCTGGGGTCCACGCAATTTTTTTTTTTTTTGCGTGAGATGCCCCCCTTAATACCAGCCTTAGGGGATTTTTCATTCTTGCTATAGATTGTGGTACATAAAAATGGCAAAGAAAAAAATTAAACTTTACATTTCCAACACATGACATTCATTTACAGCTTCTTTAAATGAAAAAAAAAAAACCTCCCATGGTGGTAGCAGTAACCTCAGTGAGGCTTTAAAGTCATCCTTTAGAAAACATAGGCCAGGCCTGGCTCCTGGAAGCGGTTACAGGCAGCTCCTGAACATGTGCTCAGGTTCAGGGTGGATGTAGAGAACCTTTGAACAATGGTTGCCCAGTACACAACCAAGCTGCTCGCTCTTCATTTTTTTGCAAATGTAAACTTTCCTATAGCTTTTATATTAGTTATGTCTGATAATTCCAATTCTGGTATATCACTGTTAGATAAAAAATCAAGTTTCAGAAAAAAAAGTACTTTTTTAAGTTGAAATTAATAAAATTGGGTTGCTGCTACTGTATATAAGCCAAGGAATGTAAAAGTAAAAAAAAAAATACATATGCAAATTATATTAAATTATATTATGCCAGTATACGGTTTGGATGACGCTTGGTGTTTTTCCTATGTCATCCTTGAAGTTTCTTACTATGGAGGGCCTTTTCTCCACTTAGCAGTATTTCTTAAAATGTTTTTTTACCCCATTGTTACAGGGTTCCCTATAGAAGTGCCCAGTTTCTCATGTCCTTTGTGCCTTTTAGCCTTAAAATGGCCAGAACTGATTTTCAACATTTGCCCTCCTTTGACTTTAAATCGGGTTCAGATTAAAGTTCACAGTTTCTGGAATGTGGGTTTGTCAAATGCGGAATGCATTTAGCCAAAGAAGATTCTCTCATCCCTAGTTACAACCATTTTTTGTCTTTTTAGTATGTATTTGGATGAAGACTTCCTTGCATTTTGTCTGCTATTGTATTTATAAAAAGGTTGTGGTTAAATGTATATGTTATGCATATAACTAAGAGATACAGAAGACTTTTGAATTCTTAAAATTCATCTTTGAGCTGACAATATATTTACAAACTTTAGTGTTCTAAAATATGCACTTTATGAGGAAAAATCAGTGACTTGTTTTTACAAGAAACTTTGTTTTTTTTGTCCCAAAAATTGACTATCCATATCCACAGTCATTATAGCAAAATCTACATTGCTGCTTATAATACAGAGTTGACCTGACTTTTTTCACATTCTGTGTAATAAAGGTGGAAAAGAAAATAGACTTGAATAGTTTAAGCCCATAAAATGTATAAAAAATACACCAATTCACATAGTGATGTTTAGTTGTAAAACAGTTTTGGATGTAAAGCCCACAAACCACTATCTAGTAAGACTGGCATTTTCTAGAAGGATATATTCTGTTGAAAACTTCTTAGTCCTGTGTTGAGAAAAGTAAAATGTTTTGCAGTGGTATACAGTTGTTTAATTTACTTTGAACACCAGCATTTTATTTTAAAGCTATTTTCTGCCATTGTTACCAATATCTGCAAGGTTTAAGAAGAATTTGTCGTTGTAATGTTTGCCATTGCAAGTTGTGCTTCATGGCTACTATCATTGTATCATTGTGTCACACTTTTCATTTTTATATTCATTTTTGAAATAAGCAATATAGACATCTACAGTGTAACCATTACATAACATGCAACATATATACATTTATATATATATATATATATATATATATATATATATATATATATATGTAATGTCCTTACAGATTTAGGCATCAGACCTACAAATGGATGTGTTTTAAAGAAAAAAGAATTGATTCCAAAGAAACTATCCCTTACAAAACTGGGAAAGTTGGTAGTTTTAGCATCCATAATGTATTGCATGGCCCTGTTTCTACTAATGAATGATTTAAGCCAAGTGAAATTGCTCATTAATATTAGACTGCTAAAAAGTACTTTTAGTTAATTTAGACCTCCTTTTATAATCCAGTTTTAAAATTCACACACTGTACCCTGAGAAAGTCTGCAAAGAAAGTAAATTAAATATTTAGGTTGCTAAAACACCTGCAAACACCATAAGGTACGTTTTTGCCTGGTAAAACTGGTGTATATAAGAATGTCTGAAGGTGCTCAAGGTAGATACATTTAATTATGTCTGCAGTGGAGATGTAACACTAATCTACCTCCAGTTGTGATGTAGGTGTTTACACCATCCTGCCAGCACCAAGCAACAAGGATCATGCTAATGAATTACAGCCATTGCAAAAGGTAGTAAAGTTTAAATAAATTATTTCACATTCTTGACTTTGCTGGCTTGCTGAAAATACTATTAGTATTATAATACAGGATTTGTATAGCGCCAACAGTTTGCACTACAATTTGAAATCTAATTCATATACAGTTGTTAGGTGGAGGCAGAATAGGCTTCTCTGAAGATAAAAGTTTTCAGGGATCGCCTAAAAGTGGACAGAAAAGGAGATAGTTGGACAGATTGGGGTAGAGAATTCCATAGGATGGTAGAAGCTCAGGAGAAGTCCTGGAGGGCGAGCATGAGAGGAGGTGAGAAGGGAACTAGAGAACTGAAGATCTTGGGAGGAACAAAGAGAACAATTTAGTTGGTATTTTGAGACCAGGTTAGTGATGTAGCTGGGGGCCGAGTTGTAGATGGCTTTGGAAGTAATTGTTAGAATTTTGAATTCAACTCGTTGGGTGAGTGGCAGCCATGCAGATATTAGCAGAAAAGGGTAGCATACACTGAACAGTTGGTAAGGTGGAGGAGCCTGCCAGCTGCATTCATGATGGACTGCAGGGGGAATAGCCTATGTAAAAGTAATCCAATGAGGAGGAAGTTGCAGTAGTCAAGGTGGGAGATGACCAGGGAGATAGTTAGAAGCTTTGTGGTGTCATTGGTTAGGAAGGGGCATATTTTGGAGATGTTGCGGAGGTTTAGATGGCAAGCTTTGAAAAGTGATTGGATGTGGGCCAGTTCAGAGTCCAGGGTTACACCTGGCACCTTGGTATGCGGAGACGGGTTGATGGTTGCACCATTGATCTTGACAGAGAAGTCAGGGGAAGGGGCACGTAGGGGAGGAAATATTAGGAGCTCGGTTTTGCATAGGTTGAGTTTGATTTGCATTTTGTCAATAGCAGAGACTTGTGCTTGTTTTAATTTATTCTTGGTTTCATGAGATTAGAAACAATGATTGCTACATACATTGGCAATGGATTAACCTGGTATATCTGTCACAGGAGGCACACTCAAAATATTGTATCCAAATTCTGTTAAACTTTGTTAGCCAAGACAAGCATATGCAAGACCATTGCAATTTAGATTTAGGAGACATGCTTACCTTATTTATGCTCCTGCTGTTAAAATAAATTGGAATAAATGTCTCTTTACAGCAAAGCAAGGTATTTATAATTCCTATATTCCTATATTTATAATTCTTATTATTTCAATTATTCCTCTGAATTTCATGCAATATAAAATCAGTTTGCAACATTTATTGCCTCTCTTTGCCCAGATTATGGTAGATTATGGTAGATTTACGGTATCTTGCTTCATTGCCAGAGCAGAGCTGACTCGTCATAGAAGGAAATAAATATATAGAGTGGCCTTTTTTTGTGGACTGAGTGATATCAAGTCCTGTCCAGTTTTCTTTTGCTAAACTGCTCAAACTCTCCCACTCTTCCGACTTTACAACATAAAAGCTAATCCATTTGTAGTCCCTAAAAGAACTAGGAAGGCTGTTTATTCTTAGGAAGTGATCACCTTTTTTGCACTTTTTCATACAGCAAAATGTTTTTATTGAAATGTTTAACAGAATAAATGGCACAGATAAGAGAGGTGTGTGGTTTAAATATGTTGAGAACTTTCACTACCTTTCATTGTGGTTAGACCACATTTATGCTTGAAGAGAATTTCCTAAAATGCACAATTAAACAACATTATTGTGTATGCCAGGGTTGGCACCCTTTTTTGCGAAGAAATTAACTAGCAAGACCTAACTAAATAGTAAGGAAAGCTTAAAAAAAAAAATAAAACTCACTGTAAAAAAACATCTTAGCCTACTTTAAAAGTGGGCAGTGTCAATCAATACAGCACTGGACAGTGTCAGTGGAGCAGTGGATTATGTGTAGAAGATGTCAGTAAAGCAGTGAACATTGTCAGTAAAGCAATGGATGTGTCAGTAGGGCAGAGGTTGGTGTCAGTAGGGCAGTGGACAGTGTCCGTGGAGCCGCTGACTTTTTCAGTAGGGCAGAGGTTGGTGGCCATAAGGCAGTGGATTGTATCAGTCAGTAGAGCAGTGTTCGGTGTCTGTAGAGCAGCGGACATGTCAGTCAGTAGAACAGTGGAAGGTGTCAACAGGGAAAAGGACTGTGTCAATAGATCAGTGGACAGTGTCAGTAGGGCAGAGGTTGGTGGCCGTACGGCAGTTGACAGTCTCAGTCAGTAGGTCAGGGGACAGTGTCAGTAGTGCAGAGGTTGGTGTCAGTATGGCAGTGTATGATGTCAGTAGTTTTTTAATTTTTTTAATTATTTTTTACAATGCTGTGGGTTTTTATACAATTTAATTTTTTTATTTTGTACATTGTTGTAGCCCTGTTGAGGGTCTTTGATGAAATATCAGGGGTTTAAACAGACCCCTGATGTATCAGAATAGATATGGAGGGCACAATCTCCAATTTCCATCTCTGAAGCCTCAGCTACACAGAATGAATGAGCAGGAAGTAATCTGCACAGTCTCCCTGTTCATTCACAAACAGAGACATAGTAAATACAGTTTACTATGCTTCAGTTATGAATAAACACAGTTAGTGATCAGTACCAGATAAAGAAGGGATCAGAAAAGTGATCAGAAAAAGAAGGGGTCAGTAAATTACATCCTGAAACAATCCCCACAGCAGCCAGAGGGCCCAGGCAGCTGAAGGAAAGCGAACTTGGACAGGAGGGGTGGTAGGGCCACAAGTTAAAGCATTCATTGAGCTTGTAATGCTATTAAGTCCACACTCAATTGTGACAAAGCCAAAAAGGTCACTGTATTTACCTCCATCTGAGCTCCTAAAATTCCCTGGAGAAAAAGCACACCCAACTCTATGGAGATTAAGTATGAGGGTAGTAGGATTGTACTTCCTAAAGCTTTGATCTCTCTCTCTCTTAGCATCCCTATTCACATCAAACTTTCAATTTACTGTTAAATCTGATTGGTGGTTGTGAGAAACTGACTAGTATTGGCATTTTAACATCCAGCTCTCAGTGTGTGATAGGCCAAACTACTCAGCAGGCATGCCAATGCTTGCTGTATGCATTTAAAGGTTTCATTTTCAGTTCTGAATAGGGTGTGCCATTAAACGATAAGTTCACTTTTCTTAACATGTTACACTCATATTCAGGGTCTAACAAGTTATGATCAGACCGGCCCCCGCTGTGACAGCTAGCAGTTGGATCTTCTCCCCTGTCACTCATTCACAGTCTTAGCGGCTGTCGGCTTGTAGTCCTCAATGAACTATATGTGTATATGTAACTACCACGGTGCTGTGAAGCACCGTGGTAGTTCATTTATTCTTTCCCCTGTCAGTATATCTGCTTGCTCGTACATCCCGTAAGAGCAAGTAGATATACTGACAGATCTGCAGGAGACCTGCATGGCACCAGCGATGTGCTGATCGCTAGTGCAATGGTTTACAGGCTCCTCAAGACAAAAATAATAACTTCACATTTTTTTACCTGCAAATAAATGTGCATTTATTTATTTTTTTAAAGGTGAACTTATCCTTTAAACTATTATGGAAAAAACACAATTTCCTTATGTATGAAATCTTTAGAATCTGCATCCCCAGTTCATATTCATTGTTCAACTACAATTCTATACCTCCTCTGTTGTAAACAAATGAAATAATTGCAATCACAAAATTAAAACTAGAATACACTTTTCACCTTATGGAGTATATTTACCAGCAATAGAAAATAATAACGCTACATTATATATAATTTCATCGTTTTATTTTTAATTATTATACTGCACAAATGGAGCAGCAATATTGACTAAATTAGTGTGATCTGTTTCTTCATTTAATGAGGATTGATTCTTACTTGGAAACATTTATTCTTAACAAAAATGGAGCACCGTAGTAGCCACTACATTACCTTTAACGGGGCAGGTAATGAGGTGTGTCTGACTGTACATGAAGATGGATTGAAACCAGAAAAACAGTTGCTGCTGCTAATTTTGTTCCTTTTTTTTTACACCTTTAAGGCTAAACGCCAGAAGGAGATGAAAGAAAAAAAACTCATGCAGTTATAATGTGAAACAAAGTCTTAGGATCTATTCTTGGACAGAGATTACATAGCACTGAGGTTGTGGAAGTCATTATTGGCTGAAAGGTCACAGGTGGTTGATTTAGGCCTCATTCACACTTATGTATGTGGCTGACTAAAATTTCAGTAGGGTTTCCTGCTAAAAGCTGTGAGTGTGAAGGCCCTTTCACAGCAATGGGAGACGGAAAGCTCCCACAACCATTTGCAGACATTCACATGTAATAAAACATGCGATGATTACCTGTGAATGCTCAAACCTGGCAGTGCCATACAGCAAGGATCCTAAACTCCTTAAAGTGCTCCCAAACAGCCCCTCTCTATCCTTCTCCTCCTTTGAGGCCCTCTGCATCCGACTATTCTCTCCAACCCCTCTGAGGATTGCTGTAATCTATCCGCCTCCTGGACCCGTGTCCCGCTTCCTCGACGACTTCTCCATCTGGCTACCCTTCTTTCTCTCCTCCGAGCTACCCACCATCATCCTTGGAGACTTCAACATCCCTATCAACATCAATAACCCGGCTACATCCCAACTCCTCCACTTAACCTCTTCTTTTGCACTCGCACAGTGTATACAGTCCTCCACTCACTCCGACGGGAACATCCTGGACCTTGTTTTCTCTCATCTCTGCACTCCCCACAACCTCACAAACATCCCCTTTCCTCTCTCTGACCACAACCTTATTACCTTCTCCATCTCCTCGTCCTCAAACACCTACCCCTCCAAATGTCAAACTATCAACAGCCGAAATATCCGCAACATGAACCCTGCCCCCTTCCACTCTGCAGCTGATCAACTTTACGACAGTATCCTTCCCCTGTCCTGCCCTGACCTGGCCACTACTGTTTATAACAACTCGCTATCAACTGCTCTAGACTCGTTAGCGCCTCTAATCACACAAAGCATTAGACCCTGACCGCTTCAGCCCTGGCAGACTGATCATACCAAAAATCTCAAACGACGCAGTCGTGCGCTGGAGCGCCTATGGCACAAAACCAGATCCCAACTAGCGTTCACCCGATATAAATCTGCCTTCCTCACCTACACTTCCTACCTCCACGCTGCCAAGCAAGCCTACTTTGTGACCCTCATCAATACCCTCTCCTCCAGCCCTCGCCGGCTCTTCTCTACTTTTAATTCTCTACTTTCTCCGCCCCCACCTCCACCCAGTACCTCACTCACCGCCCACGAGATTGCCAACCACTTGAAAAACAAGATCGACGCAATTCATAGGGACATTGCCACTGCATCCCTCACACAAAAACCCCCTCAACACCCCTCTCCCACGACCTCGCCACTGTCCAGACCTCCACCCCACCTAACATTCCTCACACTAAAACCCCCTCAACACTCCACTCCTTCGACCTTGCTACCACTGAAGAAGTCACTAAGGTCTTCTCTGAAGCCCGCCTCACCACCTGCCCCCTCGACTCTGTCCCCTCACAACTCCTACGATCACCCTCCTCCTCCATCCTACGCTCCCTCACTCACATCTTTAATCTCTCCCTTTCTACTGGCGCATTCCCCTCCCCTCTGAAGCATGCGCACATCACTCCCATACTTAAAAAACCCTCCCTGGATCCCACCGACCTGAACAACCTTAGACCCATCTCCCTGCTGCCATTTACATCCAAACTCCTTGAGCGCTTAGTCTATAATCGCCTAAGCTCCCACCTCACCGACAACAAATACCTTGATCCCCTACAGTCTGGCTTCCGTCCCCTACACTCCACCGAAATTGCCCTACTTAAACTCACCAACGACCTGCTAACCATCAAAGCTAATGGCCACTATTCAGTGCTCCTACTCCTCGACCCATCCAAGGTCGACCACCCCCTCCTCCTCAAAAAACTACACTCTCTTGGCCTCAGAGACTCCGCTCTCTCCTGGCTCTCTTCCTATCTATCACAGCGCTCCTTCAGTGTTACCTAAAATGCTGCCACCTCCCCCTCACTCCCCCTCTCTGTTGGGGTCCCTCAAGGTTCTGTTCCCGGGTCCCTTCTCCTCTCCATCTACACCTCCTCCCTTGGCCAACTGATACACTCTCACGGCTTCAACTACCATCTCTATGCCGACGACATGCAAATCTATCTCTCTACCCCTCGCCTCACCCCTTCAGTCTCCGCTCAAATCACTAGCCTACTGAATGACATATCGGATTGGATGTCACTCCACTTCCTCAAACTGAACCTTTCCAAAACCGAGCTTCTAGTTTTCCCCCCAGCCCGCGCCCCCCCCTGACTTCTCCATCACAACCAACAATGCCACCACCAGTCTCACCCCGCAAGCCAGAGTCCTAGGTGTCATCCTAGACTCCAATCTGTCCTTCCAGCCCCAGGTCCAATCGCTGACAAACTCATGTAGACTCCACCTCCCCAACATCTCCAAAATATGTCCGTTCCTAACCCTACTAAACTACTAAGCAACTCATTCACTCCCTTATCATATCACGACTTGACTACTGTAACTCCCTCCTCACCGGCCTACCTCACCACAGGCTATCCCCGCTTCAGTCTATCCTGAATACCACGGCCAGACTCATCCACCTTACTAACCGCTCTGTATCCGCCACCCCCCTCTGCCAATCCCTCCACTGGCTTCCGATTACCCAACAGATAAAATTCAAAATGCTAACACTGACGTACAAAGCTGTCCATAACACTGCCCCAAACTACATCACCAACCTGATATCCAAATACCACCCAAAACGTAATCTCCGCTCCTCACAAGACCTCCTACTCTCTAGTTCCCTGGTCTCCTCCTCTCATGCCCATCTCCAGGACTTCTCCAGGGCTTCCCCCATCCTCTGGAACTCCCTACCCCAATCCATCAGACTATCACCTACTCTCCTCTTCTTTAGGTGCACCCTGAAAACCCACCTCTTCAGGGAAGCCTACCTCGCCCTCAGCGAGGGCTCCACTCTCCACTCTTCCTACCACTCCATCCCCACAGCTATTCCTCCCGTACCACTATCCCCTCCCTCCTAGATTGTAAGCTCCAAGGAGCAGGGCCCTCGAACCCCTTGTGTATCGCATTGTATTGTTTTTGTACTGTCTCGTGTATTGTCTCCCATTGTAATGTACAGCGCTGAGCAAACTGATAGCGCTATATAAATACTGTATAATAATAATAATGTCCCTAATAAACTCAAATATTGTACCAGTGTTTGCAAGTGTTTGTCCTTCCACTTTCTCAGTCTTTCCAGAAAACACTCACCACAATTGGACAGCCAAATAGGCAAAAAAACACATTATAGCTAACCATAATCTTTTAGACACACCAACTGTTCACTGAAAAGTGGCCATGCACACCATCCTCTATAGCTCCCAGCTTTTCTCTCTTCTGCATGCCTATGGGTGCTATAATTTATTTATTTTTATTTTCTGAGTGTTTCTCAATATGGTATGTCTGTTTTATGATAACTTCATTATCAGGATTGGTGACTTTGCTCCTCCACTTAAACTCTCATTACCAGCACAGCACCAGTAAACATATTTGCTGAGGCCAACCCTGACAACCATCATCAAGGCATGTCCTGGACTCATAAGGACCCTGAGATTTTCGTGATGATTATCAGGTCTATCAGCCCAATGGACAACTTAAAGAAGAACTCCAGGATACGTAAAAAAAAAATCACCCATTAGTACACCACCCTACACAAACCACTAAACAGTTAATACATTTGTGAAATTCCTTACAATTGAAGATAAAAGTCTGATTGAATTTCCAGGAAGTCATCTCTGTAATTCAAAAAATAACAGCATATGCTCTGCTAAGGAGGAAGTGTAACAGCAGAGATTACATCATATCTTCTCCTCTCAGGAAACTACACTTCCCATCAACCTTTGGGAATTGTAGTGAATGTGGGTGGGTACACTAGGCCTGTACATGTTGAATGTGCACTCACCCACTTCAACAGAAAACATGCCCATACATTCCCCAGCTGCCACTGCTATCCTCACATGTGATCACTCACCCTCCAGTCGCAACAGAATAGGAACTAATTGCCCTGACATCCTGTTTTTAATCCCAGAATAAATATGGTCACATGTCCATAATTAGATTGTTTATCCACTGTTGTCTGCTAGAATTAAATATTAGAATTCTTCTTCCGCTGTGTGTATGCTTCTATGTCATTACACCCTCGGTCACAACGGAACAGAAACAAAGCATTAGGACATAAGGCTGCATTCACTCTAGGATGTTTCTGATTGTGGCCTGGAATTTGCTTTCATTTGAAAACATGCTGTGAAAATGTGAAACGTAACACGTGTTCAGGTGCCATTCATTTCAATGGCATCTGAAAACACAGGCTGTTTTTGCCATAAATATTTCTGCTCGACAAATGCATTTTGCAGTGATTTTACCTGTGATTTTGCTGCATTTTACCCATGATTTTCCCTGCGATTTTGACGCAATTTTACCCGTGATTTTACCCAGAATTTTGCTGCAATTTTGCAGCAATTTTACCCACAATTTTTCCGCTATTTTATCCAGAATTTTGACACAATTTTACCTGCGATTTTGCCATGATTTTACTCAAAATTTTGACACGATTTTACCCATGACTTTGCCTCAATTTTACCTGTGATTTTGCCTCAATTCTACCTGTGATTTTGCCATGATTTTACATGGAATTATGCCTGTGATTTTACCTGCCATTTTGCTGTGATTTTGCCATGGTTTTACTCATGATTTTACCATGTATAGGGTGCATTTTCATAGGTCATGTGACTCAAAAAAATGCATAAAAACCATGGCACATGTGTGTTTTTGATGCATTTTCGGTGCATTGCAGGCCCGGTTCAAAACCAATGCAGTTTCCTTTTTGTCTATTTTGCATTTTTTCATGTGCATTTTTGAACTGTTTTTTGATGCATTTTGCATTTTTTAAAGTTTTTTTTGGGGGGTCAACTTGTTGCTAAGCAGATTTAAAATGCAAAACGCATCAAAAACATAACGTGTGTGTTTTTTAAGTGTTTTTGCTGTGTTTTCAATGCATTTCAAGCCTGGTTCACATCAATGTAGTTTGTGTTTTGTCCATTTTGCCATGCTTTTTTGAGTCCATTTTGCGTTTTTGCATGCACTTTTTTTATGTGTTTTTTGATGCGGTTTTTTATTTTTTATTTTTTTTTGTGGCCAGCTTGTTGCTGGGCAGATTAAAAACACAAAACACATTAAAAATATAACACGTGCAATTTTGCTGCGTTTTCATTGCATTTCAGGCCTGGTTCAGAAAAATGAAACAACCAATGTAGCTTGCATTTTGTCCGTTTTGCACTGAGTTTTGCATTTTTGCATATGTGTTTTTGGCGCATTTATTGATGTGTTTTGTGTTTTTTTGCACAATGCAATTATGTCCCTCGGTTTTGTTTGTGCGATTGTGGCGCACTTGTCGAAGCAGAAAAATGCACTGTGATCACAGCAAAAATGCCCTGCATTGAAATGAATGGCATCTGAACACACGATCGTGTAGTTTCACATTTCACAGTGCTTTTTTAATTACAGTGATTCTGCCCATGATTTGAAACACGCTAGTGTGAATAGAGCTGAATCTGTGTTTTTAATCTGCCCAGCAACAAGTTGCCCCAAAAAAAAGAAAAAATTCAAAAAACGCATTAAAAAATCAACCAGAAATGCACATACAAAAATGCAAAACACAGTGCAAAAAGCACTGCAAAACAGACAAAACACAATGTTTTTGGCTTTTTTCTGAACCAGACCTGAAATGCTTTAAAAATGCAGCAAATGATGTGTTTTTTGAGTCATATTACCTGTGAAAAATGCACCCTAAACGTGGTAAAATCTGGGTAAAATTGTAGCAAAATTCCAGGTAAAATCACAGCAAAATCACAAGTAAAATCACAGGTAAAATTGTGGCAAAATCAGGAGTAAAAGTGCAGCAAAGTTGCAAGTAAAATTGAGGCAAAATCCTGGGTACAAATTTGGATAAAATCACAGCAAACTCGTGGGTAAAATCGCATTTTCGGTGGCCACTATTGGCACATTTTTTCTATCGGCAAAGTGCCGATAAAACAATTTTTAGCCGCTGAGATATCAGTGCATCCCTAGTATGTATATGTATATACGTATGTGTATGTATAGTATATACTGAACGGGACAGACCCAGAATAGGAGATTTACTAAAACTGGTTGACTCAGAATCTTGGGCACCTGTGCATGGTAGCCAATCAGCTTCTAACCTTAGCATGTTCAGTTAAGCTTCAGCAATAAAACCTGGAAGCTGATTGGTTTTTATGCAGAAGTGGACAAGATTCTGAGTCAACCAGGTTTAGTAAATAAACCCCAGAGTGTCCTGAGCTGTCATTCTTAGAACACTGCCTGGGTGGGAGGTACAGACCAGGAGTGTGACTCCTCCCACTACAGTGAGCAGGGAGGAAATACAGCACAGCTTCCTGGAGGAAGACCTACACAGGGGCTGTGCCAAGACCAGTAGCTGGCGAAATAGGAGGAATAGCAGACACTGGTCTTACAAACAGGAAACCATGGGGGATTAATGGTTTTATTTGAAAATCATCAGCTTATTTTAGAGTAACTACTGAGTGAACCAGTAGATGGAGGACATATTCAGTGAAGGTATAAGATCAGCAGCAAGGACATGGAAAAATGTTTTTGCCCGGAGTTCTACTTTCAACTGGTTTTAAACCCGAAAAAAACAAAATTAAACTAAACATTCCATTTCACTCAGTAAAGCAGGAGAACTCATTTGTACCCAGTCTGGCCAGAAAAGGAGCAGCCTGTCATCTGTTATACACCCCGGTTTCCTACAGTAAAAATATCTGACACAGTAAAAAAAAAACAGTTGTCGCCACGTCCCTCTCCTGTGATTGACAGACATGCTCTGCATACATGTTTTTGCCGTGTTTTTAGCGCAACAGGCAGGGAAAGTAGTTATGACAGAACAGACCATTAGAATGGATGTCAGTGCTTTCTTACCACTTTACATATGATCAGTCTGAAATAATCTGCATTGCAAAATCTACTATGATACATAGGTGTCTATGAACAGTATAACAAATTTTCTTTGCAAACGTCTCTGAGCCCTTCGCAGGAAGCATTATTTATTATTATTTATTACAGGTACTTATATAGTGCTATCAATTTACGCAGCGCTTTACATATATATTGTACATTCACATCAGTCCCTAACCCTCAAGGGGCATACAATCTAAAGTCACTAACTTACATTCATATATACACATACTAGGGCCAATTTAGACAGGATCCAATTAGCCTACCTTCACATTTATTAGCGGTAGTAATACTACTGCTAAATGTTTCAGTTCTTGCTTCACCTGGAGGTTTTGCTTGGCTGAACACCCATTCGTTTGGCTGATCGCTGAACCTCCCAAACAGTGGATGAATCTGCAACTCATAAATGTTATTCACTGCACAAAGATGTGATGGTGTTTTCCCTTCTGGTCAAATGTTCTGAGCCTATAGGTTATTTTCTTTGTTGGTTGGATATTCGTTTACTCTTCTGGTTGAATGTTAAGAGTTTTTTTCTTAGAATCAAATATAAAAAAATATTACATTTGTCCTGTGTCATTTTGAGACAGTGTTGCCATGTTTTTTCTCCTGATATTCAAACTGATCAGCTCATAAACACTTTCATAATTCCCATCTCTCTAATGCCTGCATTTGTCTTTACACAATCGTTCCTATGCACTCCACTTAACTTCACTCACCCTGGAGCCCACAATGTTGTATTAAACCCTGCCATTTCTCCATTGCCCGTTAACGCTCATTATTTACGCTTATATTTTTCAATGAGTAGAAGTGATTTATTTGTACAAGTAGATTCTTAACTTATGCTCACAAATACTGCATTAATTCAGTTATGGGACTGCTTCAGGCAGATTGATTGAGAAATTTCTCTTGAGAATAGGCATTTTGCATTTGTCTCTAAATTCCTGTATAATTAACAAAGAACATGCCATCTGTGGCAATTGACCTGTCAGAACTGTTCTACTCTGATAATTTCAGTGACATTTTATATAAAAATCCCAAATGTCTTTGTTAAAGAAATATTATGCACATTTTTCTAAAACAAAACAAATGAATACATGAAATTGCAATGTAACAAACGGATTTTGTTATGCATGAAGGTATTTGGTCTTCCAGAAAATAGAGATATGTAGGTAATATTGTCTTTGATTGGCTGAAGCTAATTTACTTTCAAGCACATAAAATTATATTTGTGATCTAGCCTTTAGTAGGGTAAATTGTATAAAGTGATTCTTGTCTTTCAGGAAAATCTTAATTTATAATGTAAAAAAGTTGTTTTTTTTTAGGGGTGAAGACCTATACAGAAAAGCAGAAGTGAAGCAGTATGTATACCTCAATTGCATTATCCTGGACTGAATAATCTTGCTATAGTGTTTTCTTTGCCCAATACACTCATATTAAGCCTGCACATCAGCTAGAGTGGAGGAATGGGATTTGAATACCAAAAACCCACATGAGTGGTGGGATCAAGGCAAAATTCTTGGTGACCTGAGGGGCCAATAAGGAAAACCTATGATCCCAATGGATCACGCTTTAAGCGGACCTGGGTGATGAAAGACTGACCACCATAGAGTTTGGGCAGAAAGCTTGTCTGATTGGGCAATGAGTGTAAAAGGTTTTTCACACTTGCCTCTGCAGACTTGGATGCTGTTTCCAATAGCTTGAGCCTGGCTCAGAGGGTGCAGATATCATTTCATCTTAACAGTAGGACCAGTCTGGCTGCTGTTTTCTATGACTCAGTATAGTTATTAAATCACCTCTGTCAAGAGGCAAAATAATTTGATCCCCTCCCATAAACAATAAATTAAAAAAATGTTTTTTTTTATATATATATATATATATATATATATATATATATATATATATATACAGTGGGGCAAAAAAGTATTTAGTCAGCCACCAGTTGTGCAAGTTCTCCCACTTAAAAAGATGAGAGAGGCCTGTAACTGGCATCATAGGTAGACCTCAACTATGAGAGACAAAATGAGAAAATAAAATCCAGACAATCACATTGGCTGATTTGGAAAGAATTTATTTGCAAATTATGGTGGAAAATAAGTATTTGGTCACCTGCAAACAAGCAAGATTTCTGGCTCTCATAGACCTGTACCGTCTTCTTTAAGAGGCTCCTCTGTCCTGCACTCATTACCTGTATCAATGGCACCTGTTTGAACTTGTTATCAGTATAAAAGACACCTGTCCACAACCTCAAACAGTCACACTCCAAACTCCACTATGGTGAAGACCAAAGAGCTGTCGAAGGACACCAGAAACAAAATTGTAGACCTGCACCAGGCTGGGAAGACTGAATCTGCAATAGGCAAGCAGCTTGGTGTGAACAAATCAACTGTGGGAGCAGTAATTAGAAAATGGAAGACATACAAGACTACTGATAATCTCCCTCGATCTGGGGCTCCACTCAAGATCTCACCCCGTGGGGTCAAAATGCAAGAACGGTGAGCAAAATTCTCAGGACCACACAGAGGGACCTAGTGAATGACCTGCAGAGAGCTGGGACCAACGTAACAAAGGCTACCATCAGTAACACACTACGCCGCCAGGGACTCAGATCCTGCAGTGCCAGACGTGTCCCCCTGCTTAAGCCAGTATATGTCCGGGCCCGTCTGAAGTTTGCTAGAGAGCATTTGGATGATCCAGAAGAGGATTGGGAGAATGTCATATGGTCAGATGAAACCAAAATAGAACTGTTTGGTAGAAACACAACTCGTCGTGTTTGGAGGGGAGAGAATGCTGAGTTGCATCCAAAAAACACTATACCTACTGTGAAGCATGGGGGTGGCAGCATCATGCTTTGGGGCTGTTTTTCTACAAAGGGACCAGGACGACTGATCCATGTACAGGACAGAATGAATGGGGCCATGTATCGTGAGATTTTGAGTGCAAACCTCCTTCCATCAGCAAGGGCATTGAAGATGAAACGTGGCTGGGTCTTCCAACATGACAATGATCCCAAACATACCACCCGGGCAACAAAGGAGTGGATTCGTAAGAAGCATTTCAAGGTCTTGGAGTGGCCTAGCCAGTCTCCAGATCTCAACCCCATAGAAAACCTTTGGAGGGAGTTGAAAGTCCATGTTGCCCAGCGACAGCCCCAAAACATCACTGCTCTAAAGGAGATCTGCATGGAGGAATGGGCCAACATACCAGCAACAGTGTGTGCCAACCTTGTGAAGACTTACAGGAAATATTTGACCTCTGTCATTGCCAACAAAGGATATACTGTATAACAAAGTATTGAGATGAACTTTTGATATTGACCAAATACTTATTTTCCACCATAATTTGCAAATAAATTCTTTCCAAATCGGCCAATGTGATTGTCTGGATTTTTTTTCTCATTTTGTCTCTCATAGTTGAGGTCTACCTATGATGCCAATTACAGGCCTCTCTCATCTTTTTAAGTGGGAGAACTTGCACAATTGGTGGCTGACTAAATACTTTTTTGCCCCACTATATATATATAAACTTGGCCATAATTTTGAATAAGCCCCTCATCAGCTTTCTTTTTCTATCCCTGTTCCAGCTCCAGACACACTGAAGATTGAGATTCCAGGTGTTTTTCCATCTCTGTCCAGGTTCAGCCACTCCTGGGTGGAAGACCCCCTATTTTAGGTTGCAAGGCTGAGTCAAGAATAGCAGCTAAGGATAACTGTTACAGCAGTTTAAACTACTTAAGGTTATGGCTAGTCAGGAGATAGTGGCATACCTCTTTGCTTCCTTTTTATAAAGTTTCTATTTGTGGGTATGCTGGTACCTGTAGTCAGCCAGCTGCAGCATGGTGATGTCCTTGCTAGTACCGAATTGGACCCCTCCTGCCTCCAGGACTGCCTTAATTCTTTGTGGCATAGATTCAATAAGGTGTTGGAAACATTCCTCAAAGAGTTTGGAACATACTGACATTGTAGCATCATGCAGTGGCTACAGATTTGTCAGCTGCACATCCATGATGCGAATCTCCCATTTCACCACACCCGAAAGGTGCTCTATTGGATTAAGATCTGGTGGCTGTGGAGGCCATTGGAGTACAGTGAACTCATTGCTATGTTCAAGAAACCAGTTTGAGATAATTTGAGCTTTGTGACATAGTGCATTGTCCTGCTGGAAGAAGCCATCAAAAGATGGGTACACTATACTCATAAAGGGATGGACATGGTCAGCAACAATGCTCAGGCAGACCATGGCATTTAAACAATGCTCAGTTGGTACAAAGGGGCCCAAAGTGTGCCAAGAAAATATCCCCCACACCATTACACCACAACCACTAGCCTGAATCATTGATACAAGGCAGGATGAATGAATGCTTTCATGTTGTTAATGTCAAATTCTAACCCTACTATCTGAATGTCGTAGCTGAAATCGAGACTCATCAGATCAGGCAACATTTTTCCAATCTTCTTTTGTCCAGTTTTGGTGAGCCTGTGTGAACTGTAGCCTTGTTTCCTGTTCTTAGCTGACAGGAGTGGCACTTGGTGTGGTCTTCTATTGCTGTAGCCCATCTGCTTCAAGGTTCGACGTGTTGTGCATTCAGAGATGGTATTCTGCATACCTTGGTTGTAACAAGTGGTTATTTGAGTTACTGTTGCTTTCTATCATCTCAAACCAGTCTGCCCATTCTCTGACCTCTGGCATCAACAAGGCATTTTTGTCCACACAACTGCCACACACTGGACCATTCTCTGTAAAGCCTAGAAATGGTTGTGCATGAACATCCCAGTAGATCATCAGTTTTTGAAATACTCAGTACAGCCCATCTAGCACCAACAACCATGCCACATTTAAAGTTGCTTAAATCCCCTTTCTTCCCCATTATGATGCTCGGTCACATGTCAGGGAAGAGAGAAGTGCCAATAGTGTAAAAATTATAATAAATGTATTAGCCACACAAACGTATCACACTTACAATAGGTGAGTGTCAGCTCGACACTAAGGATCTATTAGTTCATCATAGTTTGCACCATCAGCTCCGGAAGTTTCTATTTTATCGCACCTATTTGACAGAACCATTCACTCGACCCACAGAGAGTACTGCTAAATGTCTCCCCTCGGAGCTGACCAGGAGCAAAACTTGCTTCCTTTTTTACATCACAAAGCTACAAAACAGACAATTGCCAGATCTTGAAAGATACCTGCATTTTGTATGATCGCTACTAAAACCAGAGTTACTCAGGCGATGGTACATACAAAAATCAATTCAACACTCCAGGAAAGGGTGCAATGATATATTAACCAGTTCTGGACTGCGCTATAGCCAAAAGACAGCTACAACATGGTTGGCTAGTTCTGAGAGGGCATCCATGGATGTCCTCCCAGAACCACACCCCATGCTTGCCCCCTGGGGTGTGTACCGGGTACGAGCTGTGATCGCTGTGTCCTTTGGACACAGCTGGTTACGTGTCCAGGTAATGAGCCACCTTTTACTATGGGATCAGCTGTGTCCAATCACAGCTGATCACAGTGTAACTCAAAAATGACAGCGGCAGTCCTGTCCTCACACTGACAGCACGTGAGGAGAGGAGATCCAGTAAGCATCATTTCTCCGAGGGGACATCTACACTGATCACCAGTGCCCTGATGATTGGTGTAGCACCATCAGTGCTTTGTATCAGTGTCCATCAGTGCTGACTATCAGTACCCATCAGTGCTAGCTATCAGTGCCTCCTTAGTTCTGGCTATCAGTGCCCATCAGTGCCACATATTGGTGCAGCCTCATCAGTGCCCATCAGTGCAGCCTCATCAGTGCATATCAGTAAAGGAGAAAAATCACTTATTTACAAAACTTTATAACAGAAACTAAAAAAAACTTTTTTTTTCAAACTTTTTGGTCTTTTTTGTTTAGCAAAAGACAAAACCCCAGTGGTGAACCAATACCACCAAAAGAAGCTCTATTTGTCTCAAAAAATGCTAAAAATTTTGTTTGGGTACAGTGTTGCAATTGGGAGTCAAAGTGAATGAAAATTGGCCTGGGCAGGAAGGGGGCAATAAGTGCCTGGTAGGCAAGTAGTTAAAGTCTGGCCTTGGATTGACAGATACTTGCCCCCTGACTTTGACACAGCACTCTTGGAGCCCTAATCTGTTTTATAATTCATTAAAGTCCTCAATGTTCACCTCTAGGACCATCACCAGTACAGTCTCCAAAACCATCCCTTCCTCTCTCATTCCTCCCATCCCATTCTTCAATTCCCCACCATTTATTGGCTCCTTATTATTCCCCGAGCTTTGGTTGGGGTGGAACATTCAAATGCTGGCTATCTCTCACTCTTCACCTCTAATGTATTTAACCTGTTGTTGATGCCACAGTCAACCAGACCACAAACGGGCTTTAAATGCAGACCTCGCTGAGGAGCTTAAGTTTGGATCTGCATTGTTTACTGTGCATCTTTCTGTAAATCTTTTATATCTTTTTGAGATACTTAACAATAGTTGCTTTGTACCTGATGGCATGTTTACTACCTAATAAGATATTTGAACTCAAAACACTAATGTCGCATTTTTGTGTACTGGAAACATCTGCTTTGGGAATCAAGCTTAAAAGCAGTAATATTTGGATATGATCAGTATGTGTATCTATAAACAAATGAAAAAGACATTATGTTAGCTTACAAGGATTAAGAATAGTGGATACTATGAAATTGTTATTCCAAATTCAAAATTCAGTCTTTTGACTTTATTTAAAAAAAAAAGGAAAGGAAAATATCCATTTTAAAGAGATGCCCTGGTTTTGTCTCATATTGTTGAAATAATCTAAATCCTTTATGGCTTCTGTTTGAATAATTCCAAAGTCCTTATTACTCCTCTTAATCAAATCCATAAATCTAAAGAAAAGTGGGAAATTACAAGTTCTAACCAGTGAAACAGTGATTTGATTTGTAGAAGGTCTCTTTTCCCCATTACCATTTAGATGCATTCATCTTGTAGAATTGGGGTGTCTTTCGTAATCAGCATACCAAAATGCACGTACATTTAAATTAAAAGAAGCTCCCGTAATGTGTTCAAGAATCTGATTATAATCACAGCTCCGTCTTTTAAAACTGTGAATCAGTTGTCTTTGCAGATAGTAGACCTTTGATTAGAAAAGAAACCACTTATACTCTATCTATAAAGTTGAATACACTCTCATAGTATCCTTGCATAATGGAAGCTAATGTTACTTTATCCAAAACTAAGAGAACTTAAACTTCAAGCAACTAGTGTTTCTGTAAAAGTTAGCTGATGGGGACAGTTCAATATTGTCTCAGTGAATACAGAAACTAATGGACTTATAACAACTGGTATTGTGGTAGTTTGCTGGTTTTCCCCTTCACAATCTAATTTGCAGAATAATTTTTTGTCATTATTTACTTTCCCATTATGCATTTTTGCTAGTTTAACTCAGTATTCCTTTTTAGTTGGAAACAGCATGCTACTAAGTTTTTTAGTCACCTTTTATTTTACCCCTTTTCCCATTAACAAACATCGAGGCAGGGGCTGCTGCAGACAATTGTTTGGAGGATGCTATACTAGTGCTTGAAGTGAGGTAGCTAATGTGGCACTATCCACTGCGTAGTTGTCGGCATGGCCAAAAACTAGGTTTGGTAAAAAGTGGACATGGTTCATTAAGTGGTTGTTTCCTCACTGCGTATGGCTGGCAATGTGCAAGCTTTTTACTTTGTAAAAACAAAAATATATGGTGTGGGGGTACTGTGAGGAGATTGTGGGAGTAAAATAAGCCCAACTGGGGCCAACAACGATGACCATCAATGAGTGTTAGGGTGAGCAATGATAGACCTCAGCAAGTCTAAGGGGCAACAATGAAAATCCTGAATAATAACTCCCTGCAAGTGTCAGGGCTACCAAAAATAACCCAAAAAATAAGTGACAAAGGCAGCAAATGATAACCTTCAGAAAGTATCAGGGCCAGCAAGGATAACCCCCAGCAGTAAGCCCTAGTTCACACTGGATCCAACTTTGAAATTGTGCAACTTCACTTGAAGTTGCAAGATTTCAAAGTCGGATGGCAGCCGACTTCAGGTGTGACTTCATAGACATTTGTGAGACGTCATGCACAGATGTCTATGCAAGTCACACCCCAAATCGGCAAAAGTAGTGCAGTAACTACTTTTTTAATTGGTGCGACTCTGGCGAAGTAGAATGGTTTCATTGGTGATCATTGGATGCAATTTGCATCAGTGTGAACCAGGGCTAAAAGTAAGCACAAAGTGTCAGGAGAAGTAATAACCCCAAGCACATTAATAACCACCAACATAGCAATAAACTCCCAGAATTCAAAAGTGTTCAATAGTTTTACTTTTTTACTCTGACAGGAAAAACGTTCTGCTATAATAATGTAATTAATATATCCGAAGTGAAATGTTGGAAGGAAAAAATTCTTGGCTATTTTAAGTTCAATATCAATCCACCCTGCTAAGCCCTTTTGCATCCTTCATTGACTTAGCAGGTAGTGAAACTTTATTTAAATTGTCAGGATCCAAAATGAACCTCAGCCACAGAATTATTCCATAGACAGATGGTTTATATAAAAAAAGTCCCCCTCTCTACCATTAACAGGGAACAAAGCAAAATTTGCAACTGCAAAATGTATATTTTAATAATGTTGTTAGACTTAGTGGGCTGACATTCAATGCTGATGGGGGTGTTAGCAGAATGTTTTTGAGTGCTATAGCACACCCACACATCCTCCTGGCATTATCACTGCATCTAGGAAAGCTTTGATGTTGAGAGTTTTTATGGTATGTGAGAATTGTAAGCTCCAAGGAGCAGGGACCTTTTAACCCTCTTGTATTGAACTGTATTGATGCTGTATTGTCTCCCATTATATTGTAAAGCACTAAGCAAACTGTTGGCCCTATATAAATCCTGTATAATAATAATAATAATAATAATAATAACTTTCATTGGAAAGCAGCAATTAAGAAAAACAGCCAGATTGAGTTAATACTAACCTAAAGATATAGGCACCTAAGAGCCTGCATTAATGGGCTCTGAGAATGTGTTAGTGCATTTTTCTCTCAATAACTGCAAAGTGTCCTCTGATTGGATGAGGTGGAGATTGTGACATCCCCATCCCACCTCACCACCTCGTTCAATCAGAGAACGTCTTGCATTCATCAGGAAAAATGCAAGGCATTCTATGAATGGTGCCCATGTTGAGTGAGCGACCCCTACTGGTTACTATAGGACTCAAAGGGCAGCAGCGATCACTGTAGTATCAGTTATTACTACAGTGCTGCTTTGTTTCCACAGCAGTCTCAAAGGTATGGCATATTCATATTTTACATTGGAATATTTATACTCACAATGGTCCAAGCTGGACCAATGTAACTATGCAATAAAATCCATACTTGTATGCAGGGCTTTTTTTTCTCAGAGAATAGGTGCAGGAACTCCCCCCTCTGACTCACTTCTTGTTGCCATCCCCATCTGATCACCTCTGAGAACTGTGCCTTGGTTTCACCCCTACTCACCTCCCAGGACAACCCCTTTTAGACCCCCTTTGCAACAATGGCCCCCACAACAATATACTACCCCAGCATTAATAGACCCTCTAGCAGCCAGCAACAGATGACCTTTTCCTCAACAGTAAATCTCTCTCAGCAACAACTAACCCCCCAGCAATAAAATATTCCCCTACCGGCAACAATATACCCTAATGTAAAAAAGGATCCCCTCCAGTGACAATAGATCCCCCTGCAACCAGCTTCAATAGACATTCCAGCGCACCCCAGCACCCCTGGCCATTACACTCAATTCTGGAGGTGCTGGAACTGTGTTCCCCTGCGTTCCCACTGAAAAAAAGCCCTGCTTGTAGGTATTACCAGTAGTAATTATTTTGTAGGTTTTGTGACATGTTTTTATTGTTTTTGAAGCAAAATTCTACTGGTAACACACTATATGAAACCAAGAGCTGAGAGACTCAAAAAAAAACCTGCACTGGAGAGACCCAGGTTATACAAAAGCACTCAAAGCCTAGATATATGCACATGCAAAATTATGTGAGACATACAAGGCATGTCCAGATAGTAGTGCGAATTATATTTAAAAAATAGTTTTATTCGGGTGTGCATGCGCTGACATGCCTGCCTGAGGCTCCGCTGGAGAGCGGGAGAAGCAGCCTCATCTACGCCACTCCCAACCCGCTCCACCCTCACAGACTCCTCCACACTATAAGCGGCATCCCTGGGACTGGGCACGATGGTCCGGGGAGTCGTCAAACAGCAGCCATTGGATTGTCTCAGGTAGCAGCATATTAACTTATCTTCCTGGGTTACCATCTACACGTTTTTGCCAAAATAAAAGATAGAACAAGAAAAACAAAGAAGGGGTGGGGAGCAAATAGCCAAGTATATCTACTACAAAACAAAAATTATGCACTGAGTGAGCTTCTGTGGGTCAGTTACTTCTACCAAGCTTCCAACCTCTAGTACATGAGTTAAATGAATAAACCATGCACTAATGTACTACGCAGATCCTGCACGCTGCTTCCAATCTGTCACAGATCCAACCCACACGCACACGCCCACAGCGACTAGCTAACCGAGGTGCGCACGTGCGGCCCTGACTTGGGGTAAGAGGGAATAAGGGAGACTTAATCTGAATATATCTAAGTATATAAGACCGGCCGTGATACACTTTCACAGCCCGCACTACCTCTTGGCCACCACTGGAGGGAGACTCGACTCCAATGCAGCTGGCTGACCAAACACACAGGCAGACAATATCTTACATACAATCTGGTGCACTAATTAGCGTTGAGGAGCAGCCCAGCAATCACACACCCTTCTAGGATTCCTCCAGCTATCCTACAAGCCAGAACCCTGGTGCTAATCACTCTTCCCTGTCCACATACCCCCACACCAGATACACCACAAACAGTAGCTTGCCACCACCCACCAGTTTATCCGCAGAACGGTCTGCTGGGACACCACACACACACACACAGATCTCCGTCTGGCAGACCTGCCACTCTTACAATCTGCACGCAATCTGCCAACACGCAGTGCAATTGCATACAGATTGGCAATGAACTTGACTGAGCATATAAAGGCACTAAAATACAATACAATCTAATCTCTCCAGAGATATGAGCCTGCTTAAGTACCCAGAAGTCACTTATTCATTTTATGATTTAATATCCCGAAAGTGGGCAGTGCATAAAATATGTACAAAGTATAAAAAGTTACAGAAAATACAAAAAATACAAGAAGACGCACAATTGACTATTCACTATAAAATAAAAGGGAATAAAACAGAAATAAAACTTTTACCAAGATTTATCCTGCGACTGGAGCAAGTCAGAGAAAGTCCACGATACGTCAGTCAATAGGACGGGCTCTGTACGAATCCCAATGTCCATACCTCAAGTCCTCAATTTATGGGAATATGGACGTAGGCTGGACATTACTCCTTGGCCAATCAACCCTGGGGGTGTTCCCGTACCAGCCCACAGGACGTTCTGGGTGCTGAAATGCCCAAAGTCGATTGGACCAGGAACGGCTTGAATCACCAAGTCAGGGGTTGAATTTCCGACACCAGCACATCAGTCCGATAGCAACAGTACCAATCACTGTTCAGCTGTCGCAATCCGGCGCCACATAACTATTGCCTCCTTTTTTCTGGAATTCTATATATTCCACAAATATGGTTTTTACATGCAGATGCAGCCAGCAGAGTGCCCAATCAGAAGGAAGTATTTTCATCTCTCTGCAACTAACATTTTAGCTTTTATGAGAGATGAAATCTATTCCTTTGATCTGTGTATATACTTTAAAGCTCCCCCGACAGATCGGAGCCCCCTGGTCTCCTGCAGCCGAAATATCTGACGTTCCTCTTTTAAACTTCAGGAAGGTAGCAAAGTCTGAGTATATATATATATAGACAAATCTTATTGGCACCCAGTTGTCACTTCCAGCCTGGAAGCTGCTCTGTCTTTTCAGATGCTAATGGGTGAGCACATATCTCTGAATACCTATGACTGAATATTTCTTTAATAACAAGGAATGAAACTAAATTTACAATTACATATTGCTACTGATCACATCTCAGTCCAATCACTTGAATCCCACATCTACATTACAGTCTTGTACTATGCTCCTAATCAAGATCCCCTCCCATTCCTATACCACTTGCTGACTACTGTAGATTACCACAAAAGCGGCACCCTGCTAATTTGCGGAGACTACAACCTTACAATATACCCCTTTCTTGATAAGTCTCCTCAACCCCCCTCCCCCCACGCTCTTTCCAACAACTCCTTAATCACCACTCTCTGGTAGATTCTTGGAGAGAACTTCACCTGGTAAAGCGCAGATATACTTTCTACTCCCACCCACATAAATCATTCTCTCGTATCAACCACATTCTTGTAACCGTTGGCACCTCCTCCAGACTGTTAGCCTCTGACATTTTCACTATTCCATGCTCTGACCATTGCGCAGTCCTTACATCCCTCTCATCACTGTCCCCCCAGCCTCTGACAGTTCTTGGGTAATTAACAAAACCTTACTCTCCCACCCTACACATAGCTTCAATCTTGAAAATGCTCTAAAAGAATACCTAGAGTTGAACTCCACCCCGGATATCTCCCCTCTCTTGTTATGGGAAGCACATAAGCCTGTCCTTCGAGGGCTCTGTATTAGTAAATCATCCTTCCTACGCAAAGAAAGGCAACAAACTCACCTCCGCCTTGAGGTGGCATATAACCAGTCTCATCCCCTTTTTCAGTCCAACTCTCCCCCCCCCCCACCGCAAAGCTTTGGAGCTGGCCCGTGTAGAACTTGACCTCTTTTTGACAGACCAAGCTAAGCTTTCCTTAAGCAGATCTCGTCACAAATATTATACTAAAGCAAATGAACCTGATACTTTCCTAGCCCTTTCACTCCATAGTTTGGATCATATCGCTAAGCCAATTTGCCTCAAACTCTCCAATGGTGACTATACCAACAATCCTACCCGAATACTTTGTGTCTTCTGTAAACATTTAGCCTCTTTATACTCCCAGACCAAGCCCTTTGACCAATCTCGAGCCGAGAGCCTCCTCGCCCACCTCTCTTTTCCTACCTTAACAGCTCAAAACCTTGTAGTCTTGGAAAAGCCAATTTCACAAACTGAAACATTGTCTGCTATCAAAGACCTTAAGCTCAGAAAGCGCCCCGGACCGGACGGCTTCTCTGCCTCTTATTATAATAAGTTTGCTCACTTAATCTCTGCCGTCCTTACCAAAGCTTTCAACGCCATCCTCTCAGGCCATTCCTTGAATCCAAATACAGTTTCCGCCATTATAACTATGATTCCGAAACCTCATACAGATGACTTGACTTGGTCCAATTATAGGCTGATCTCCCTTCTTAATATCGATGTCAAGATCCTTGCTAAAATTCTCTCTACCCGCTTAAATCCCATTATAGGTTCTCTAATCAATAATGATCAGACTGGCTTTATCCCCTCCCGACAAGCTGGTGACAATATACGTCGCGTGGCCCTTCTTTCCCATCTGCCCGCGCTCTCAATATCCCTACCTGCTTCTTGTCTTTAGACATTAGGAAAGCCATTGACACAGTTTCTTGGTCCTTTCTTAATTTTATCCTGCACCGGTGGGGCTTCGGTCCTCATTTCTTGACATAGATCTCTTCATTGTATCGTAATCCCTCAGCTCAGGTCCACTACTTAGGTCATAAATTGGCCCCCTTCCCGATAGCTTGCTGTACCCGTCAGGGATGCCCGCTCTCCCCACTCCTTTTGGCCCTAATAATCGAGCCCCTAGCCCTTTTGATAAGAGCTGACCCCTATATCCGTGGCCTAGAGGTTGGCAGGTCCCATCACAAACTTTGTCTTTTCGCAGACGACGTACTTCTTTTCTTGACTTCGCCACTTACCTCTGCTCCCCCTTTACTTCGACTCTTATAGTATTTGGCACTATCTCAGGTCTTCAAGTTAACCCTCAAAAGTCAACAGTCCTAAACATCTCCCTTTCCCCTCAAAAGACTCTTCATCTCCAACAAGCTCTTCCCTTTTGGTGGCCTCACCACGCTATACCTTACCTAGGTATCAAGTTGACAGCCTCCCTCTCTGATTTATATTCCGCTAACTACCTTCCCATGCTCGCTCACCTCACCGGTTTAATGTGCAATTGGTCTTCTCTTCCACTGGCATGGCTGGGTAGAATTACAGTGGTGAAGATGTCCATTTTACCCAAGATTCTTTATCTTTTCATAGTTCTCCATATACCTGTCCCAACACACTATCTCCGCGCACTCCAGCGCCGTGTTCACACATACATCTGGGGATCCGTTCTTTCTCAAGTTCCCCGCACTACCATCCATTTGCCAAAGCTCAAGGGGGTCTGGGTCTCCCGGATTTTACAAAATATTATCAAGCAGCCCATTTGGCTCAACTCCCAAAGTATCATGCATCCTATGAGATCCTGCAATGGGTGATTTTAGAGTCCGTTGAGGTTGACCCCCTCTCTTTAGCTAACTTACTCTGGCTTCATCCTGCTCACCGACGCGCTATCCAAAATCCAGTCACCTCCCAATTTGTAGCTCTTTGGGATAGACTCAAATCCCGATACCCTCTTCAATCGCCCGACAACCCTGCTTTCCCCCCTGCCTGGTCTTCCCCACACTCCTTTGCTCTCTGGTCTTCAGCTAATCTTCTTAGAGCTCACCACTTCTTGACTAACTCCGACGTTCGATCTTTCCCATCTCTTTGAGAAACCCATTCTCTTCCGACGTCCGAAATTTTTCGCTACCTCCAATTAAAACATTTTTATTCCCCCCTCTCTACCACCTGTTGTTCTGCTAGATCCACAACCTCCTTCGTAAGTGCTTGTAAAAATGACCCACACAGACGTGGCCTTATCTCTATTCTATACGCCCAACTCTCAACTCCTGAGTCCTCCCCTCGACCCTCATATGTCATCAACTGGGAGAAGGATCTGGGCTCCCTGCCGAGCTCCGAGGATTGGGACCGCATTTGGCAAGCGACTAAATCCTCTTCACAGAATGTAGTAGCAGTCGAGATGAAGGTCTTATCCCAATGGTATTTGGTCCTGGCGAGGATCGCTAAGTATTCACCAGGATACCCTTCTTCATCTTTGGGAATATGAAAAAGTCGCATGGAGCCAAGTTGGGGCTGTAGAGTGGAAGCACCATGATGTGTTTGTCAGCCAAAAACTCTCCAAAGCACTGTGAAGGGTCCAAGTTGAGATGATCTCAGGTGCAAATTCCTTATGGATAATTCCACGTGAAAAAAAAAAAACAAAACAATGACCATTGATTTGACTTATGATTTGCTGATTTCAGCTTTCTTGGGGTGAGGTGATGTGGGTGTGGGCCATTCTGAACTTTGTTTCTTCATCTCAGGATACTCAACCACCTAGGATTCATCTTCCGTGATCACTCAACTCAAAAAATCAGACTGTCTTTCCAAATGGGCCAACATGTCTTGGCAAACGAGTTGACAGTGTTCCTTCTGGTCAAGTTCTTGGAATATGTTTTACATACATTTGGTAATTTTCATTTTGTTTGCAATCATTATGATAATAAGCCGTAGGTCACATAAGAGAACACACCTCACTGCATCCATATTCTGTTCTGTTTTTGATGAAGAGGGGCATCCTGATTGTTTGTCTTCAACACCTTCTTCTCCTTCCTTGAAAGCCTTGTGTCAACAGTACACTTGTGCTGATGATAGTGCAGCTTCTCCATAAGCTTTTCTCACCATTTCCAAAGTTTCTGATGCACGTTTACCCAATTTCCCACTACATTTTATTGCTTACCACTGTTCCAGACTTGCAAATGCTAAAGACCTTTGCGCTTCTATGTTTTAACTATAATAATAATATCAGGGAAGAAGATTGCTGCACTCACTCCTCTGATGTACTCACACTCAAAATAAATAAATTAAATAAATGTGGTGCGCTATCTCATCATAAATATAACCATAAGCTTTGAAAGCATAAAGTGACAGTCCAAAAAAGTTTAACAGATAATAAACATTCCAATTCATCATATGTTGCATCCAGCCATAATCAACACCGTGCTTGACTTGTAGCCCCACTCCCTGCTCACCTTGACCATTGACCTATAAATTATAATAGGCCAAAAACACGCTTTAGAAGGAGAATGTGTCTCTAAAATTTCTGTTCCATGACGTGTTCCTTCCATGTATTATGCTACTTTAAACTCCAGATCCGTGCAAAATAAAACAAAAACATACCATAGTGCAACACTGTTTTATATAACCAAAAATTAAACGTGTTACAATATCCACTCACATTAAACAAATTATATGTGACTCCAAATTATGGTGAATATATATGCATTACTCCACCGTGCTGACTATGTTGTGGTGTTTCCCATCACTGGGTAGGTGCACCATGCACCCACCTTCTTCCCTGACCTAACAGATAGGTCATACATGCTTGGGGATGAAACCAGATTCTGCTTATCCACTGCTGATCCTTAGTAGCTGTTTCATTAGTTCTGGCTCTTTAACTACTAGGGGACAACCCACAGCACATATACTGCTACAAGGTGGCCCCTGTGAGCAGTATCACGTATATAAACGCACAACAGCCCTACCTGCGGCACCGATCGTGGACACGGGTGTTAATCACCGGGTCCCGGGTCACTGACGGGGAGGAAGGTTGCATTGTTTTCAGTGGAGCTCTCCTCCCTGTCAGTTTTCAGCACACTGTTCCGGATTGCTGGGTACAGCCTTCTGAAACAGTGTGTAACAGAAGGAAGAAAACAACCTTGCCCCCTAGAAAAACACTCCCCTCACACAGTTAACCCTTTGATTGCCTCCAAATGTTAACACCTTCCTCCCCAGTGCCATTAGTACAGTGTCAGTGTTTTTTTTTTGCACTGATCACTGTATTGTTGTAACTGGGGATGTCAGTGACCCCAAGTCAGTTCCCCCCCAGTGTCAGAATGTCCACCGCAGTCCCACCATAAGCCGCTGATTGCGACCATAAGTTGCTGACCGCCACTATTATTAGTATTTAAAAAAAAACCCAGTATCTATATCGCCATTTGTAAACAATATAACTTTCACATAAACCAATTAATTTACACATATTGGGATTTTTTTTTAGCAAAGACATGTCGCGGAATACATTTTGGCCTAAATTTATGACGAAATTTGATTTTTACTTTTTTTTACTGGACATGTTTTATAGCAAAATGTCCAAAATATTTTTTTTTTCTTAAAATTGTCGACCTTCTTTTTTATAGCGCAAAAAATAAAAAACTCACAAGCGATCAAATGCCACCAAAAGAAAGTCCAATTTGTGGGGAAAAAAGGACGTAAATTTCATTTTGGTGCAGCATTGCATGACCGCACAATTGTCAGTCAAAGTGACACAGCGCCATAACACAAACCGCTTATGTAAGCACTTCCTGACCGCCCTATAGCAGAAATACTGCTACTGAGTGGCATGGGTGCGCAAAATCATATATATATATATATATATATACAGTATATACATATGTGTGTGATTTACGCTCCCGTGGTTTTCACGCCCCTCCCAGATAGCATCAGTACACCAGTAAGCACATTTAACCCCTTGATTGCAAAGAACACGCTCATACACAATAAACCTCCATTGCTAGTATAGTGTCTGAATGGATCAATATCTTTGATCAAATCATCACTATATCAGCGTTCACGTTTGTATAGAGTGCCCAAAAACGCAGTGTTAGCGGGGTCAGCCCCGGCACCTGCCAGCACCTTTAGCCCTTACGCTTACCCCCCCCCCCTTCTCCCCCAGCAAGTGCAGTGTCAGTAGGTCACTGTCACTTGATACATTGCAAACAAAACTGCAGTGTTGGCAGAATCAGGCCTGATCTCTGTTACCACTTGCCGGTAAATTTTGATGACTCTCATATGCAGCAGAGTGCCAGTACTAGTGCCACAATACCTTTAGGTGAACTGGCGAGCACCAGCGGCCTAGTACATCCTGGTCTTTCACATACCAGCACTGCAGTATCACTTGGTGATGTGGCGAGTCCCATAAGTGCAGTACAAGCTGGTGCGGTGGCAAGCACAAGTATTGTTCCGCAACCACCAAGAATTCGCACACAGGCCCATAGAGCACCTAGTGTCCTTCTGGATGTGCTTGCAAATCCTAATTGGCAGCCCACAAGTTCTGCAGCACCCGTACTTCCCCCATTCACTGCCCTACCCGGAATTCAGGTGGAAACAGCAAACTTAACTACTCCCCTTAATTTTTGGAGCTGTTTTTCACAGAATATCATTCTGCATTGATTGTGGATCAAAGCAATTTATATGCACAACAATTTATCTCCACCAACCCAAATTCAAACCTTGCCAGACCATTCACATGGAAACCCATTACGGTTTCTGAATTAAAATATTTGGGGAGCCTAACCCTCAACATGGGCATTACTAAAAAAAATTAATTGTGGTTGTATTACTCCACAGACGCGATTTATCATATGCCCGTGTTCTCTTCTGCCATGGCCAGGTATAGATATGGGAGTAAAATGTGTTTTATGCATTTCAACGACAATACACTCTGTCGTCCTTGAGGTGACCCTGAATTTGACCGGCTCCACAAATTTCAGCCCCTCGTAAATCACCTTAACCAAAGATTTGCAGATGTCTATTCTCCCCAGCAAAAAACTGCATTGTTGAGTCACTCATTCCTTTTTCTGGCCGCCTTGCATTCAAACAATTTCTCCCCAGCAAGTGTGCCAGATATTGGGTCAAGATGTAGAAGACCTGTGAGAGGACAACAGGCTATACTTATAAGTTTCAGATTTACGAGGGAAAAGATAGTCACATAGAGCCCCCCACATGCCCAAACTACATGGGGAGCAGAGGCAAGATAGTTTGGGACTTGGCGTCATCCTTTTTCCATATGGGGTACCACTTATACGTGGACAATTGTTATTCAAGCATGCCACCATTTAGACATTTGTACAATCTTAGAACTGGCACATGTGGCACCGTGTGACCTAATGTGTGCCCACCATTAGAAGTGGGTGGATGCAGAGCGGTATATTCTAATGGTGGGCACACCGCACACTTTTTCTGGCAGAGATTTCTTCTCTTTTTTTCATTCAGCCCACAGGCTGCATACAATAAAAAAATGAACATAGCATATATAACCAACAAGGACCAGCGATGTACTGGTACATCACTGGATTTTGATTGGCTATACCAGGATGATGCCTACAGGTGTAGGCATCATCCTGGTATCATTTTTTCAGCCAGCGATCAGCTTTCATGTAAAAGCAATCCTAGTGGCTAATTAGCTTTAACAAGCAGCGGGGGAACCTGAGTGTCAGGAATGGACTTGCCAGTAATGGTGGGACTCACCTGCCTTGTGGGCTGCAGTACCAGGGCTGTCCAGCGGGTGCTTTCAGCAATCAGAGACTCAACCCTGCAGTCAGCCAAACACCTGAAGCTGATTATGCAGGTGTATTTAAGGAATGGCCAGACCTGCAGTCTGTGCCTTGGTGTGTGTTTTTCCATGGGCCCCTGTATCTTGTAAACCTGCGTTCCTGTTCCTGTTCCTGTTTCTGCCTCTGCCTCTGCCTGACTTGTTGCTGACCCTGCCTGATCCTGACCTCTGCTGACTTCTCCTGTTTTGATCCCTGGCTTGTGACCCTGACCATTCTCTCCGCCTGCTCCTCCTGTACCTACCTGCCTTATAGTTATCGACCCGGCCTGCCTGATTACTTTGTGCTCTATATGTGTATGTACCTGTGTATCTGTATCAGTTTAGGTTTGGGTTTGTTTCACCTTGTTGTATGTATTTGTGTTAGCTTGGGGTTTGGTGCACTGCGTTTATGTTTGTATTGTTAGTCTTTAATAAATTATATTGTTTATAACATATCTGAAGCCTGCGTTTCCCTGCGTCAGTTCACATACCTCTGGTCATACCCGGAGTCCTGACACTGAGATTGCAGCCGGTGTTTCTGCCATCTGACCATAGAGCTGATTGGAGAGCAGAATGGTGTCGATCATATCTATAGCCTAAGAAATTGGAAGCTACAAGCATTTCATCACTTCAGTTTCACAGGATATAAACAGCACCATTTGTAAATTGGGAAAGCATCTCATCACACCGATTTTGGTTTGATTAGATAATGTAAGGCCAGAGGAGATATCTATAATCTGATAGAACCCAGATTTCTAAAAAAAAGAATATATGACTATGCCCATTGAAGTTATAGGGGATATTTGCATTCCCTGTGATAGCATTAAAAGTGATAAAAAAATTAAAGAGACAGTGTAAAAATTATAAAAAAATCAAAATAACTTTAAAAAAAAAAGTACCTTTGCCCCCCCCGTGCACGTGCGCACCTGCATTCGTGAGCGTTGACCCTGTGCCAGTATAAAAACAGCAGTTGCACCATGCATGTGAGGTATCACCACAAATGTCAGATCAAGGGCAGTAATTCTAACACTAGACCTCCTCTGTAAATCTAAAATGGTAGCTTGTAAAGGCTTTTAAAACTTTGCCTATGGATATTAAAAAGGTATGCAGTTTGTCGCTATTGCATGGGGCACAGTTTTAAAACATGTCATGTTTGGTATCTAGTTACTCGGCATACCATCATCTTTTATATTTTACCAAATAATTGGCCAATATATTGTGTTTTTGTGCATTAAAGGTAAAAAAAAAATTTTTTTTAAATTGGAGCACCCACCATTTTATTCACTAGGGTGTTTGCTTTAAAAAAATATATATACTGTTTGGGGGTTTAAATTAATTTCCTAGCAAAAAATACAGATTTTTTTCATGTGAACAAAAAGTGTCAGAAATGGCTTGGTCTTCAGGTGGTTTGAAGAGTTAGTGATGTGTGGCATAAACTTCTAATGCTGGGCATAAAATGCCCCCACTCCCCAAAAAAACCCCTTTATGGAAATTAGACACCCCAAACTATTTGCTTAGAGGCATGTTGAATCAATAGAAGAATTTATTTTTTTACCACAAGTTTTTGGAAAATGACAAAAAATGTTTTTATTTTTTACACAAAATTGTCACTTACATGATTTATTGCTCACACATGCCATGGGTATATGTGGAATTACTCTACAAAATACATTCTGCTACTTCTCCCGAGTATGGGGGTACCACATGTGAGAGATGTTTTGGTAGTCTAGCCAAGTACAGGACCCCAAAATACAATAAGCAACTTTAGGCTTTTAAAGGGCTTTATATCCTCATTACACTTCCTGACTACCTATCACAGTTTTGGAGGTCCTGAAATGCCAGGACCAACCCCCCCCCCCCCCCCCAAATGACCCCTTTTTGGAAAGTAGACACCCCAAGAAATTTGATAAGAAGCATAGTGAGTATTTTGCAGATCTCGTTTGTTGCCACAAGTTTTTGGAATATTAGGAAAAAAACAAAAACATATTTTTTCTTTTGTTTTTTTATATTTCAAAACCTTGCGAGAAAAAATGAGAACTGCAAAATACTCACCATGTCTCTTTTTAAATTCCTTGGGGTGTCTACTTTCCAAAAAGAGGTAATTTGGGGGGGGGGGTTGGTGCTATCCCGGCTATCATTGAATTTCAGGTTCCATGTGGCTAGGCTCCCAAAAAGTCTCACACATGTGGTATCCCCATACTCGTTATAAGTAGAAGAATCTATTTTGGGGTGTAATTCTACATATACCCATGGCTTGTGCGAGAAATATATCATTTAAATGACAACTTTGTGTAAAAAAAAAAAAGTTTTTGTCATTTTCTAGGAACTTGTGGGAAAAAAATAAATCTTCCATGGACTCAATATGCCTCTCAGCAGATAGCTTAGGGTGTCTACTTTCTGAAAAGGGGTCATTTGGAGGTCTTTGTACTATCCTGGTGTTTTAGCACCTCAAGAAATGTGATGGGCACTCAGAAAGTAAAAGCTGTGTACATTCCACTATCTATACCATAGTTTGTAGACACCATAACTTTCACACAAAGCAATCAATATACACTTATTGGGGTTTTTAACCAAAAAGATGTAGCAGAATACATTTTGGCCTAAATTTATGATGAAATTTTAGGTTTGTTTTGGATATTTTTTTTATGACAGAAATGAGCAAAACAAATGGCATAAATTGCAGTATCTATACCATAGTTTGTAGATGCTATAAATTTCACACAAAGCAATCAATATAAACTTATTGGAAATGTTTTAGCAAAAACATGTAGCAGAATACATTTTGGCCTAAATGTATAACTAACTTTGAGATTACTATATACCGTATTTTTCGCTCCATAAGACGCACCTGACCATAAGATGCACCTAGGTTCTAGAGGCAGAAAACAGGAAAAAAAAAATTCTGAACTAATGGACTGCAGACATAGTACAGGAGATGACCAGAGACTGCGGACATAGTACAGGAGATGACCAGAGACTGCGGACACAGTACAGGAGATGACCAGAGACTGCGGACATAGTACAGGGATGACCAGAGACTGCAGACATAGTACAGGAGATGACCAGAGACTGCGGACATAGTACAGGAGATGACCAGAGACTGCGGACACAGTACAGGAGATGACCAGAGACTGCGGACACAGTACAGGAGATGACCAGAGACTGCGGACACAGTACAGGAGATGACCAGAGACTGCGGACACAGTACAGGGATGACCAGAGACTGCGGACACAGTACAGGGATGACCAGAGACTGCGGACACAGTACAAGGATGACCAGAGACTGCGGACAGCACAGGGATGACCAGAGACTGCGGACAGCACAGGGATGACCAGAGACTGTGGATAGTACAGGAGATGACTGCTGACCTTTGGGGAGGGGGGGGAGTGGGTACTTGAATTTGACAGGTACCCGCTCCCACTTCCGCGGAGTTGTTCTTTCATCTTACCTGTTCCTCGATCCAGCCGCGCGCTGTCTTCCCGGCTTCTGTAATGGCGCTCGGCATGACAGCCGGGTGCCCAGTGCGCATGAGCGAGAAGCACTTGCACTTTGTGATTGGTCCGGCAGCTTCTGGGATCTGTCATGTGTCCCAGGTGCCGCCTTACCATTCACAAAAAGCACCGCTTCTTGCGCATGCGCACTTGGCACCCGGCTGTCATGCCCACACTACAGAAGCCGGGAAGACAGCGCGCCGCTGGATAGAGGAACCGGTAAGATCAAAGAACAAAGAAGTAAGAGCGGGTACCTGTCCAATTCAGGTACCCGCTCCCCCCCCTCCCCAAAGGTCAGCAGTCATCTCTATAAGGTCCCGCTGCAGAGCTGAGCGGCCGGCCCGGTATTCTGACACGGCGTCGGTGGAAATACCGGACCGGCCGCTCCATATTCGCTCCATAAGACGCACTGACATTTTCCCCCCTTTTTTTGGGGGGAAAAAAGTGTGTCTTATGGAGCGAAAAATACGGTACTTTTTATAGCCGTCAGCAAAAAATATAGTTTTTCTTCAAAATTTTCAGTCTTTTTTTGTTTATAGAGCAAAAAATAAAAAGTGCACAGGTGATCAAATACCACTGAAAGAAAGCTCTATTTGTGTGAAAAAAGGATGTAAATTTCATTTGGGTACAGCATTGCATGACCGCGCAATTATCAGTTGAATTATGCAGCGCTGAGTAGCAAAAACAGGCCTGGTCATTAAGAGGGGTAAATCCTCTAGAGGGCAAGTAGTTAAGGAAACATGCTCTCAGACATCCAGTGTAAATAAGGTGTATATGATCAAAGATAAAGGGAATAGATCATAGTGTAACCCCATGAAATATGAACACTTTATTCAAGTAAAAAATGCACTCACAAAAATAGTGAATCAAAAGCATATCATAGCCATCAATCAAAATGGTTCCTCACATCACTCATGCCAGTTTGAGCAGATCAGAAGTGACATCACTAAGCTCTGCCCGACATGTTGCATCACAGGTCACGTGACTCCTGTTCCAGACTTGCTTGCATTTTTCTTAATACAAAGCACCTGAACAGGGTGTTGCCAGCAAGGTAGAGATGGGGTTCTGGTATGGGCTGGTATTATTACAGTACTAATACCAGCCCATAACAGTACCCCACCTCCACCTTGCTGGTGTCTGAGTGGAGCTCTGTGCTCATTACTGATCCAGCCACAGGCCCATCCATCTGGTCTATCAAGAGTCACCCTCATCTCATCAGTCCATAAAAACTTTGAAAAATCTGTCTTCAGATATTTCTTGGCCCAGTCTTGACTTTTCAACTTATGTGTCTTGTTCAGTGGTGGTCGGGTTTCATCCTTCCTTGCCTTGGCCATGTCTCTGAGTACTGAACACATTGTACTTCTGGGCACACCAGGTAGGTTGCAGTTCTGTAATATTACAGCACTGGAGGATAATGGGTCCCTGGTAGCTTCACGTTTGATTCTTCACAAATCTTTGGCAGTTAATTTGCGTCTTTTTTTATCAACGTGTTTCTTGCGACCCTATTGACTATTTGCAACAAAACGTTTGATGGTCCTGTGATCATGCCCCAATATTTTACCAATTTCAAGAGTGTTGTATCCCTCTGAAAGACTTTTTACAATTTTTGACTTTTCGAAGTCAGTTACATATTTTTTTGGGCTCATTTTGCCTGAGGAAAATAAGATGCCTAGCAAATATGCACACCTAGATATTGGGTGTTGATCTCCTTATGCCACAATCTCACCTTCATTACACAAATACACATCACCTGACATGCTTTAATCCAATAAGCATTCAAGTTCATACAGCTTGGAGTTAGACAACATGCATAAAAATTATGATTTCATAAAAAAAACTCACTTGCCTAATAATTGTGCACACAGTGTACTAAGGCCAGGATCTCTTTACAACTCCAGCATCTGTCCATTGCTAGCAGCAGTAGGGGGCAGTGTGATGAGCAATTCAGTGCATCACTTGGCTCCCTTTTTTTTTTTCTTTACAAACTTTATTTGTTGTGTACAAAACATATCTTCATTCGTGGCACTGTACAGCAGCCTGATGTACTGTGCTGCCGTACTGTGCTATGAGATCCTGTACAGTGCACTGTGATTTGTAACAGCATGCTGCAGTGAAGCCCAAGGCTGTGTTGCAGTGTGACTAGGACACATAGGAAACAATTGTTTCCTGAGAGCCCTTGTGGTAACAGGCATTTTACAATGCAGTAAAACGTCTGTCACTGCACACTGTGTGAATTAGCCCTAAAACTGGTGCATACAGAATCTAGTGCAGTTGGGCATATTAACCAGTTTCTGCTCTTTATTGTCAAAACTTAATTAAAGAATCTGAAGTTAGAGACAGAAGATAGAAGATAACATAGCATCATCCAGGATTTAGAACAACATTCATGCCTACACAGTAAAACGAAGATCTTTAAAATAAATACGGTGATACTGTATCTATTCTTCAAATGGCAAAACAGGAACACAAGATCAAATACCATGGCATCATACAGGTGATCAAACAACACTGATCCTGGTAAAACCTAAAAGATGATATGCAGAAAATCTTGAACAGAACATGACATCAGGAAAAATATATTTAAATACATAAAATTTCATATGAATTATTTATGTGCTAGAAAATCACACCAAAATTGTAGAAAAAAAAGAGAAAAAAGGTTCAAAGTTGCCAAAGGGCAACATACAAGTGAATGGTTATGATAAAGTAACCCAAAAGGCTATGTACAAAAAAGTGATCAAATGTATAAAACCAATGTGAGAGGATTACTGACTGTGGACCAATATTCTATTTTGTAATGCCCATATTGAGAGTTAGGCTCAAAAAAGTTTTAATTTCAGAAACTGTGATAGGTTTCCATGTGAATTGTCTGGCAAGAGCCGAATTCGGGTGGGCGGCAGGGTATTGGTCCACAATCAATTGCTACAAATCTTCTGTGAAAAACAGTGGTGGGGCTAAATGCTAGTTCTGGAAGCAAATGGAGCTGATCCTGCTAACGCTGCATTTTTGGGGGGCACTAGTATAGTTCTGTTCATGATCAATATATTGATCTGTACAAATACTATACGAGAAATGGTGGTGATCAACAGCCTATAGCGTAAGTGCGATAGTGTACGGGCAATCTAATGCTAGCTGACCCTGACACTGATGTTGCTAGTGGCAGTAATAAAGTGATCAGTGAAAAATTCTAAATGTGTATAAATGTCCAGTCACTTCCCGTCTGCTCAGCCCGTCTCATCTCCATCTATGCTGTCGGACACTTTGCTGGTGCGCAGGCGCTGAGATCGTTGCCTACACCCTGAGTGCCAACAGCTACTTAAATATTAATATCTATTCTCAATTAGCGCTCACTTACCTATCTTTTTTATATCTATGAAAAATTCTAAATGCTGACACTGTACTAATGGCATTGGCTGGGTGGCAGGGATGATCAAAGGGTTAATAGGGGCAATCAAAGGGTTAAATGTGCTAATCTAATGTGTGTATGTAAAATGTAGTGCTTTTACTCACAGTGTGGTGTTCTCTCACAGTGTGGTGGCTACAGCTAATCACATGGTATGGGGTGTTGTGATTGTCATATGTACCATGTGAGAGTTGTGGGCCAATCACAGCTCATACGGAAGAAAAGCAAAGCTGTTATGAATCAGATTGATTCATAACAGCTTTGTTAACATTTTGATCATGTGATCACATACTGATTACCAGAATCCACAATTGTGGGGCTGGGGGGGGGGAATATTGTGGCCCGTCTGCAAGTAGATAAAGGGCTTAATCAAATACGTGGTGTGTTTATTTACTACCTAATTTTTTGTGGATATTATTTTAAATGGGGTTTCCAGGATCTGAATAGTACACCCTCACCACAGATTCTCACATCCACTGGGTCAGGGATGTGGAGAAGAGGCCCTTGTACCTATCAACCCATGGGGGGACCCCACAACTTTTTCTACACAATCCACATTCCATTGTATACATTGTCTTGTCAGATAGGAATCCCCATCTGACAACTGAATGTGCTGGGCAGGGATGAGTTATGGTTGTTAGGACCCAGAGGCTGCAGGCTTTCTTACAACCAGGGGAAGTTGTCACCTTTAGCAGCAGTAAAGGTATCGCTTTCCACTGCCATCCCAAGGTTCCATTCAGCAGAGCAACAACTTATCATTATCATTCTTGTTGGAGGCTCTGGCATGTGGAAGCAATATCCCTGCCTCTACTAAGATTACCATTTTCACACAGAAACACATTTTCTTTGTAAAGCTAAGCATTGCATATACATTTTCAAATAGTGATTATAAGTAATCAAGTTTAAACTAGCATGAGATGTGTACCCAGCATAACTGCAATAGTAATTTTAATGTAGTAGTAGTGAGTTATTTTAACCCCTTTGCGCAGGCTCCTCCTGACCCTTTAAGAGGTTTCAGAAGCCGGGAGGCGGGGCGGGGTTTTAGGGTCATGTGACCGCCGTGATTCGCTGTCACAGCGGTCACATGATCGGAAAAGGTCGCCGTCGCAAGGGGAGATCGGGACCTGTCCGTGAGTCACGGACATATGTGCTGGGAGCGTGCACAGTGTGCGCTCTCATCACATATGTATTTTTAAACGGTACTCAAATATGAGGCCGCTCTGTTTCAAGGCCCAGACACCGAGAGTCCGCATATTTGTGTGTGCTCGGCATCTAGGGGTTAATATACTGTAACTAATGTATCTGTCCCATAGGTCAGGTAAAAATAATTTTTTGCAGAAAAAAAATATTGCTTTTATATTACATGAGTTAGACACTAGAGAAACTCAATTTGATTCATAGATGTTTATATAGGTTGTAGCATATATCTACTGTATATCTGCTTCTGTAGCATGCATGAAACAATGGAAGCATAATGTTGGCTATTTTCACCTATTTGAATTTTAGGTAATAAAGGAATAATTTTACCTTATTCTATAAAGTATTTTCTTCAAATGCTCAATCAGGTTCTTGGGAACTTGAAAGAATAGACATTTCCCCTAGACCTGATTTGAGAATAGCATTAGGGCTAGGGTGAAAATACTTCTTTAGTAAATCATCAGCAATAGAATCATCAGCAATAGAATCTGCTTTTCTTCTTAGTTTCTATGAGATCCAAATTTAGATCTTTTATGTTTAACATTATACAAAGCCCATAAAGATATCAGAGCTGTAACTGAATTAGTGTATTTGTACTTTTTGTATGCAATCAAGGTATTTAAAATAAAATCTTTTTTTTTTTGTTATAGGCGTAGTATTCAGTCTGATGTTTTATGTCTGGCATTTTATGCTGGCTGATCACTAAAAAAAGTGGGAAAGTTTTACTTTTGACTGCTGGTGATTGCTGGTGCTTGTAGTTGTTTTATTTTCTTCTTTGGGTCTTGCTAAAAGCTTTCACTTTTTTAAATCCCTTTTTCTGTCACTTTTTGAATAGCATTTTTTTTCTTCCTTTCCTTGTCTTCCTTCACTCTGCTAATTAAGGGGAGGGGTTAATTGGTCACAGGTGATACAGGTCCTATATAACTTGCTGTAGCGCTCACTCTTGAGCTTGCCTGTATTTTGCTTGCCGGACCTTTGATAAGTGGAGTTAAAAAAACGGAGTTGAAAACAGGAGATTATAACAGGAGTCTATTAACCTGTAAGTGACAACTGATCTTATCTGTTAATATTGTAACTGGGATATGAGTGCTAGCAGGGGTGAAGGTTTTGTGCAGTGCACAGTGTGCCGCATGTATGCAGCAATGGAGCAACAGCTCCAGGATGGATACCGCTGCGACAGATGTGAGCAGCTTGTCCTTCTGGAATCTTGTGTTAGAGGTCTGGAGGAGAAAGTTGCAACACTGGGCAGAGCTATCAACCTTGAAAGGGGTCTTCTGCTCTCTGAGCAGGTAGCTAATGGGATTGATGTGGGGGGCGGAGGGGCTAATCAGGATTATCAGGCAGGAAGATGGGTTACTGTAATGAGAGGGAGTGGTAGGGGCTCACAGAAAAGAAAGGCTGGCCCTGGGTTTGAGCACCCAAACAGATTGGCCAAGTTGGTTGAAGATGTGGGGGTGGTAAGCTCAGGGGTGGCAGCCCTGGATGTCACTGCTATCCCTAACAGCCGGAGGGGCAGACCATCTGGGAGGGGTGGTGAGGGTAGTGCAGGAAGGCCTAGACAGCTGGTGGTAGTAGGGGATTCTATGATCAGAAGGACTGATAGAATAACTTGTCGCCAGGATTGCCGCAACCGAATGGTTTGCTGTTTCCTTGGTGCCAGGGTTCTGCATGTGGTGAACCGGGTTGATAAATTACTGGGAGGGGCTGGGCATGACCCAGCTGTCTTGGTTCATGTTGGAACCAATGACAGAGTACATGGAAGGTGGAGGCTTCTTAAGAATCAATTTAAAGAACTAGGCTGCAAGTTGAAGGGAAGGACCTCCAAGGTATATGCTAGAGATGGTCTGCACCTAAATGGAAGGGAGTCTGCTGTGCTGGGGGAGAGGTTTATGGGAAGGCTGGAGGAGTATTTAAATTAGTATCGAGGGGGGAGGGAGAATTAGATTATAACAGGGTAGACAGATCAGACAGGGGTCAGTACTGATTGGTGGGTGGAATGGGGAAAGATGGGGGGAAGGCTACGGCAGATGATAAGAAGGTTCCCATGTTACAAACAACCAGTGGAATTGGTACCATTTGTATGAAAATAAAAAATATGCAAAATACGTGTGAGCAAGGTGTCAATCAATTAAAGTGTTTGTTCACCAATGCCAAAAGTCTGCCAAGCAAAATAGGTTGTTGCAAGAAGAGAGCTATGATTTAATTGGTATTGCTGAATATTGGCTTCATTCTTCGCATAACTAGCCATTAATATTCCTTGCTATGTTCCCTTTCGGAGAGACAGAATAAATAGGAAAGGTGGTGGTGTATGTCTCTATGTGAGAAGTGATCTCAGAGTGAGTGTGATGAGGCTGAAGTATTGTGGGTGGAACTGCACATGGGTGCATACTACAAAGGTAATCATTGGAGTTTGTTATAAGCCTCCCAGTGTTAATGAGGAGGTGGAAACTCAGCTCCTTGCACAGATCGAAAGGGCTGGGACAGTGATAATAATGGGGGATTTTAACTACCTGGAATTTGACTGGAGTAATGGTACTGCAAGAAAAAAGCTACACTCGGGAATACCTTGCAGCACAGCTCCAGGACCTCTTCTTCACTTACCTTGTCCTGCGCTCCCGTGATGTCCCTCTGCAGTGTCCCCTGCAATGTCCTCCGGCGGATGATGGCATCTGTCTTCTGGGTTCCGTTCCCTGCGATGTCGGGACGTACAGGGGACGGAACTGGCGGGAAATTTGAAAGTTGCAAAAGTGACATTCACTAAATTCACTAAAATAACATAGTAAAACATTACTGTATGATTCATGGGGAAATTTGTCATCAGACACTGAAAATGATTTTGCGACTTTGCTCAGTGATGTGTGAACTTGGCGCTATATTTAAAATTTCAGTGTTTTTGGTTTGATTATATTATTGAATTACATTTATTATTATATTGTTATATTTTATGATTATTTACTAAATTAAAATGTATGATTTTGTGTTTCAAAATTTAACATACCCGGGATGTTTACTAGACTTTTGTTCGGACAGATTTCAGTGAGTTATTCCTAAAAATTACAGGCCTACAACAAAAAAAATACATATTTGCATGCAAAAAAATTTACAGCTTCAAGCACAGAAATATGGACATAATCAGACCGCTAGGGAGGCTACTAAAAGACCACATGGATGATTTCTTGCTGGAAAAAAATATTTTAAGCAACAGACAGCATGAATTCATGAAAGACAGAAGTTGTCAAACAAATCTGATTTCTTTTTATGAGGGGGTGAGCAAAACCTTGAGCAGAGGGGTGGCGGTGGACGTGGTATACTTGGATTTTGCAAAAGCGTTTGACACAGTTCCCCACACACGGCTAATTTGAAAGGTAAAGTCTACAGGCTTGGAAAAATCTGTATGTAAATGGATAGAAAACTGACTAAAAGATCGTATTCAGAGAGTAGTAGTTAATGATTCATACTCTGAATGGTCTGGGGTCATCAGTGGTGTACTCCAGGGTTAAGTGTTGGGACCCTTACTTTTTAATATATTTATAAACAATATAGGGTCTGAGATTAAAAATCCCATTTCAGTCTTTGCAGATGACACCAAGCTGTGCAGTGGAATAACGTCCTGACAGGATGTCTTCAACTTACAAGCCGATCTCATGCACTGTTTAATTGGGCAACTATGTGGCAAATGAGATTTAATGTTGATAAATGTAAGTTTATGCACTTGGGGGCTAAGAATATGCATGCATCTTAAATACTAGGGGGGGGGGTACAACTGGGGGAATCAATGGTGGAGAAGGATATGGGAGTTCTGGTAGATCCTAAGCTTAATAATGGCATGCAATGCCAAACAGCGGGTTCTAAAGCAAGCAAAATCCTATCTTGTATTAAAAAGAGGTATAGACTCCGGAGAGAGATATATCATGTTACCCCTGTACAAATCATTAGTAAGACCTCATCTGGAATATGCAGTTCAGTTTTGGGCACCAATTCACAAAAAAAACATTGGGGAACTTGAGAAAGTACAGAGAAGGGCAACTAAACTGATACGAGGCATGGAGGAGCTCAGCTATGAGGAATGATTAGAGGTACTAAATTTATTCTCTCTTGAGAAGAGGAGATTAAGGGGGGATATGATCAACATGTATAAATACAGCAGAAGTTCATATAGTGAACTCTGTGCAGAGCTATTCACCCTGAAGTCAACACAGAGGACAAGGGGGCACTCTTTACGTCTGGAGGAAAAGAAATTTAATCTCCAAACATGGAAAGGTTTCTTCACAGTGAGAGCTGTGCAAATGTGGAATAGACTCCCTCAAGAGTTGGTTCTGGCCAGCTCAGTGGATTGCTTCAAAAAAGGCGTGAATCTTTTCTTAGATACACAGAATATAACTGGATACTAACATTTATAGGTAAAGTTGATCCAGGGAATATCTCTCGGGGGATCAGGGAGGAATTTTTTTCCCAGCCGGTGGAAATTGGATCATGCTTTGCTGGTTTTTTTTTTGCCTTCCTCTGGATCAACTGTGGGTATAGGATTATAACTTTTTTTATTTCTATGGTTGAACTGGATGAACTTTTGTCTTTTTTCAGCCAGACTAACTATATAACTATGTTTGGTTCCCAATAAACACATAAAAATGATCCTGGCCTTTACCTTACTCAGCCAAGGCTGTCTTTTGGAGCTGAAGGGCGCCACTGTCTGACACTTACATAGAAACATACAAAAGACTGAGTGGCCATTGAGTCTGCCTGTTTTTTTTTTGGGGGGGGGTTGGGGGGGTTGTTTTCTTGGTTTTTGTTTTGTTTTTGTTAACTTTTTTGTCTGAGTATTGATCTATGCTTGTCCAAAGCATTTTTGAAGCGATTTACTGTTGACTGGCTCACTACCTCTGTTGTAAGTTTATTCACTTGAAGACGTGTTCTGGGAAAGTACTACAGAAGTATATACAAACATAAACAATCCGATAGACTTTATACATATATAAATAACATTAAAATACTTTTTGAATATGTGTTATATTTGAATTAAAGAACAATCTCCATCCAAAAAATCATGTTTTAAAATGATCTTTAGAGGCATAGGACATCATAAACCTATTTTTCCATGTTAAATGACTTGCACTGTGAGCGCCATGATTGGCCAAAGCAATGCACCTGACCACAGTCAGGTGCAATGCTTTGGCCAATCACAGCACAATGCACTGTGAGAGCCATGATTGGCCAAAGTCATGGTGACCAATCATGGCTCATGGCTAAATCCATGCCCCACACTATATAAGGCTGCTGACACAGAAGCCTTGTGTAGTGTGTTGCTGGAGTTTAGTGTAGTTAGTGGTGTGTTAGGAGTGTAGTGTGGTGTTGTGAAGAACAGTGAAGTAGAGTCAGTGTGTTTTACAGCACTTCCCATTTGTTAATTATTTATTTCCCTAGTCATCTTCTAGGACAGCTTCACATGAGAGATAGGCTCCTCCCAGGAAACACCCCTTCCACCTTCTTTTCCTACAAGTAGCCTCTCTCCCCCAGAGACCCTCAGTACTAGTGTTTCCTCCGGACCAGGAAGAACTGCTCCTGTTTGTTTGTTTTCTTAACGGTCTTCTAGTGGGGTACAGAGGTTGCCTGGATGGGGCTACCCCCCCTAGGTTTAAGCAAGGCAGGGGACTTGTGGGGTGGCCTCTCCAGTGTTCCCTGCAAGTCCCACCCTTCCTCCAGGGGTTGGGAGAACTGCACCTTCCTATCGGTCCAGCGGGGCTCTCCAGGGGTGGGGGCCCGCTCCACTGGATTATCGGGAGAGCCCGCTACCCTGTGCGCAGGAAGCCTACCTTGTTCTGCTCCATGCCGACATCCTGGCATGGAGGCGCAGGCGGATGACGTCAGGGCCGGGATGGTCACTTCCGGTCGGCAGGACCTGCTAGCGTCATTTCTGGCGCTCGCACAGGAAGAGGCTCCGTCACCATTTTGTCTATGGGCGGAAGGAAATGTCTACAACCTTTCAAAATTATAGGGAACAAATGCAGGAACAGGACCTGGACGAGCCCCAATCAGGCACCTCAGGCGTTTCCCTGCCGGCTAAGAAGAGGAGACAGGACCCGGGGCCGTTACGGTCCAAGAGGACTAGGATGGATAATAAACACAGAGAAATCACAGCTAGTCCCTTCCAGGAGGATCACGTATTTGGGATACATTCTGGACAACACAAATACTTGCTTATACCTGATCGCAGAAAAAACGCTCAAGCTACAACAAGACACGGAAACCTTCCGGGGCATGGCGACCTGCACAGTCAGAAACGCTATGAAGCTTGTCGGGCACATGACAGCCTCCATACCAGGGATACAATGGGCACAACTACACTCCAGAACGATGCAGAACCACGTCCTCTCCCACTGGGATGGCAGCCAAGCATCCCTAGATTCCAGCATCCGCCTCACGCACAAAGTAAGAGAATCACTAGAATGGTGGGGGAACGTACACACATTATAGGCGGGAAGGAAGTGGAAACAAGTGAACCCAGTAAGAATCACCACAGACACAAGCATGTGGGGGTGGGGCGTGCACATGGAGGGTTGCCTGACCCAGGGCAAGTGGGATCCGGAGATCTCAAGGAGATCATCAAATTTCAGAGAATTATTGGCAATTTTCAGAGCTCTCACTTCCTTTCAGAAGAAGATAGAGGGGAAAGAGGTTCAGATCTTGTCCGACAACACAACAGCGGTTGCATACTTGAACAGGCAAGGAGGCACGAGGTCCCTGAAACTGATGGAACTAGAGGAAATCCTCCTGAGTTGGGCAGAAAGGAATCTAAAATCCATCACCGCATTACATCTGAAAGGAGATCTAAATCAGCTGGCAGACCAGTTGAGCCGAGGGGAAGTCAACCAGTCAGAATGGTGCCTCAGCCGCACAACGTTCGAGAAAATCTGTGCCAGATGGGGTACTCCCTCCATAGACCTCTTCGCCAACAGGAAGAACACAAAACTAAATAAGTACTTCTGTCTGCAAAAGGACCCCAGGACCGCGGGGACAGATGCACTAGGCCAACAATGGGAGGGAGATCTCCTCTACGCTTTCCCACCGTTCAGATTGCTACCCAGAGTGATACGGAAGATACAATCATCCCAAGCAAAAGTCATCCTGATTGCTCCGCTCTGGCCCAAAAGATCATGGTTCTCCCTGCTGAAGAAACTGAGCCTAACGGACCTGTGAATGATACCGCCCGCGCACGATTTACTCGCACAAGGGACACTTGACACATGTTCCATGCTTGGCACACATCCTGATTTGGTGGTGCAGCATTTCCTGAACAGATTCCCAGGCTTACAAGATCTTCTGAGGCAGGCCAGAAACGTCTTTGGCCATTTCCGTCAGTAATACATGGCCAGTGTTCGGCTGGCTAACGTTCAACGGGAATTCAACCTGCCCACCAACCACCTCATTTGTGACAAGCCCACCAGGTGGACTCAACATTGGCAATGCTGCAGTGGCTGCACATGCAGCAGAGGGACATCTATGAGTATCTGTGTGGAGTGTGGCAGAAGAAAAGGCTCAGGGGAGCTTGGCTTCTTTTTGCCTTGCCAGTGGCTGCTGATAAAGAATGCATGCAGTGTCCTGTCACTGTTTGAGGAGGCCACTTGAATTGGGAGCTGCGACAATACATGCATCAGTGACACTATCCCTCTAGTCTTCCTGTTGGAGCACACATTGCGTGGAATCATGGTCAGGGCACTTGAGACAGAACAGCTGGAGGAAGAGGAGGACTTCCTTTCCTTTCAAGGCCCCCTTTATGCAGATACCATTCCTGCAGGGCCGCAGAACACACAGGAGGAGGAGGAAGAGGATTGTGGCAGCAAGGAAGAAGAGGTTAACATACAGCAGTCTTCAAGGAATGATTTTCAGTCCCCAGAAACCCAGCCAGGAGTAGTACATGGCTGGGAGGTAGTTTCTGACAGTGTCATCCTCAGTGACCCAGAGGATTCAGAATTTTATGCTTCCTCAAACTTACGCTGCATGGGCTCCCTGAATCTGCAAAGCCTGCAAAAGGACCTGATGATTTGTGGTATCAAGAAGAGGGATCATTACTGGTTGGCAACCCTTCTTGATCCACGGTCCAAGGGTAAAGTTGCAGTGCTCATCCTGCGTTTGCAGAGGGAGCAGAGAATGAAACATCTTGAGGACACCTTAAAGAAAAATTTGTGTAATACCTTTCCAGACACTGGGAGGTTACCATTTCCTGGACAATGTGTTTCTCAGGCTTCGTTTGGTCAAAGGAAGAACAGTGCATAAGGAGGCCAGCTGATTGACGCCTTTAAACTATTGACGCCTTTAAACTTCTTTAAGGGACAAGGGCCTCTTCCCCACAACCCTGGCCTGGTTGTTGTGGGGGCCTGTGGGCAGGGGGACTCATTAGCATCAGGATACCCCTTTAAATAGAGGGGCACCTTGATGCTGCCCCCCTCTTGTGAATGAGTAAGGGGTACATGTACACCTACCCATTCACTAAAGAGTTACATTTATAAATATGCCAGACTTTTGTTTTTGTTCAGTTAAAGGAATTTTTCAAAACAACAGTTTTTGACAAGTCCAAACCAAAAAAGCAAAAAAAATGGTTTAATTGATGTAATCCATCATCAATGGTGTTCAGTGTTGTCCCAACGATGCCGACTCACCGAAATTGAAAAAAACTATGCCCGCCAACACGTATGTACCCGCCGAACACTTGCCAGAATATGGCAGGTCTGACAGTTGCTGGTCAGATGTAAGCAATTGGGCTGACCTGGCAGTGATGTCATATTGTGGCAAGTACCGTACTCGGTGGGTGCAGACAGGGAAGCGTTTTTTTTATTTCAGCAAGTCAGAATCATTGGGACAATGCTGAACGTCGTGATTGATGATGGATTACAACGATGTAACCATTTTTTAGGCTTTTTTTTTTTGTAATAAAGGACTTCAAAAACTGTTGTTTTGTTTTTTGTTCAATTAAATTAATTTTTATTTTTTACTGAATGTAACCCTTTAGTGAATAAGTAGGGGTACAAGTACTCCTTACTCATTCACAAGGGAGGCAGCATCAGGGTGCCCCCTTATTTAAAGGGGTACCCTGATACTAATGAGCCCTCCTGCCTGCACACCCCACAACCACCAGGCCAGGGTTGTGGGGAAGAGGCCCTTGTCCCCATCGGCATGGGGACACTGTCCCAATGCCAAGGGCACATGGCCTGGTAAGCCACAGGGAGTGGGGGGGGGGTGCTCGATCACCCCCACACTTTCCTGACCTGCCAGGCCTGTGCTCGGACCAAGGGTCTGGTAGGAATTTAGGGGGACCCCACGCATTTCCCCCCATTTTGGGGGGATGGGGTTCCCCTTAAAAGTCCAATCAGGCCTAAAGGGCCTAGTATGGCTTTTAAGGGAAACCCCACGCACTTAAAAAAAAACACTGTGGGGTCCCTCCTAATTATGGATTGGGGGGGGCCATTCTGAGGTTTTTTTTTTTATAAAAATGTAATTTAAAAAAAAAGTGTCAGTCCTGCTGCAGCAGGTTCTATATATTGTACAGATGTGCAGCTTTGCAGGTAGTTTAAGGGGACCCCCCAAGCATAATATTTAAAGGATTTTTTTATTTCATTTTTTTTTAATTTAAGCAATGCCAAATGGTACTTTTTGAAAAAAAGGCCAATACCCATGTCCCCATACCCCTTTATGGCCAATAACTTGCATATAAGCCTTCAAAAGGGGCACTTTTGAATTTACAAGTTCGAGTCCCATAGACTTGCACTGAGTTTGAAGTTCGCAGTATTCATTAGATTCGAACGTTCAACCGCGAACCGAACGTGGGTGTTCAGCCCATCACTAGTTCTGAGATTTACACAGTACCACTAGAAGGATAGCACTAATTTTTCTGTTGCAGTAAAAGAATATAGTGATGACATATGTCTGTTCCCAGACTGCTGATTGGACAGTGAAGGAGCAGAAACAAACTGATGTGGTTATGTCACTGTTCCATCTGCTCTCTTTCTCCTTGTGAGCACATTTGCATACAAAACACTTGATTGGCTGGGTGTAGTGCCCCTCTTTTACCCAGTTTGAGTGCTGCTGAAGAAGATGTAGAAGATGCAGTTAAATTCAGGTACTGGTTGTATTAAAAAATAAATTTAAAGCTGTAATTCTACAAAGAATTAAAAACCTATCCTAAGCTAGATAGGGATGGAATATTTCCATAGAAGGCCTACTGCAAAGTGACATGGATTACAAAGATAAACTGTTGCATTCCCAAGGTTGTAAGTCATGGTAGCCCCATGTGTAAGCTATGTTTATAGCACATTTCATATTTGTGCACTGGTCTTTACATGTTGCCTTGTCATCCTGAACCCTTCTGTTGCTCTTATTGGGTATTGTTTCCTAACTAAGCTGTATCTTGTATGTGCAATATACAATGAAGCTCTGTACTTGTTCATTAACATTATAACAATAATAAAATGTTATTTATTTAAAAAAAAAACCCACCCTTGAAGCAACCTGTGTCAGAACTGTGAGGGTTAACTGCTAAAAAAGTTCTACTTAACTCAGGCTCCTCCATGCTACTAGATTGGTCCCTGAAGTCATTTCTCCCTGCACTCCAGCGGTCTTAGGTCCTCTGAAGTCCTCAAGACCAATTCAGGAACCATGGCCCTGTATTAGACACAAGGGACAGTATACTGCCAGAGTATAGAGCAGCACTGTTTGCCAGGGGAGCTGACTTTAAATTTTTCTTGAGTTTGGGCTTTTTTGATATACTGTGAATGCAATGAATTGTTTCTTTTATATCTACCAGAAATGCATATTAAAAAATTATGGCCAAAGCGCTTTTTGGCCATACTTCTCCCGTGGGTCATAGGAGTGCACTCCTGTGACCCAGATTAAGCTGACAGTAAGGCAAAGCCCACTATCGGCTGACATTACAGAGCTGGTCTAGGCTTTGCAGGGATCCCAACAATAATGTCAAGATCCACCAATATGCCTGCTCAGCAGCTAGCTCAGCCTCTCTTCGCACCACTGAGAGCCTGAGCCAGCTGTTCCTGTCTTCTCCACAGCCTGGCACTCCATTGAGCTTTAGAGGGGCAGAGGAAAGAGCTGGTGACTGACAGTCACTGCTCTGTCCTCAGTTCTTGGTATAGAGCCATAGGGGACAGCTGCAGCATTGGATTGATGCTGCATCAACATAGGTGAGTATGAATGTTTGTTATTTTTTAATTCAACCCTTCTCTTTTAAATATCAATATTTTTTTTTCTTAATGCATTTTAATGTTTTTCAGCTTCAAAACATCTTAAATGAATATGTGTCCTACATTTAATCTGTAGTTTACACTGTCATTAATCAGTAAATATGTTGTTTATATTTTACCGATTTGTAGTAGTAAATTTAGTGGTAATAATTTTAATTCAATCTTTCTTTCAATAGACTAGTTAATTAGGCCTATTAACTAATCTCGTGTATTCTTGTACAAATAAATGTTTTGGAAAATAATTAATTGTTTCATTAAGAGGTATGGATATGCTTAGGACTGGAGCAAGGGAAATTGCTGGCAGACACAGCATTGTTATACAATAGTAACATCTGAGTGAAAACAGAGGGACAGAAGCCATCAGATCAACCAGACAGTACAGAGATATATCACAAAAACAGCCTGAAACAGACAACATGACAAATGGTAAGCCACTAGTGAATAGCAAAAGGCTCTACTGAAGCTCAAGACCAAGGAATGTAAGGTGTTCCTCTGGCAGATAGACCCAGGATGGGCTTGCTAATGATAGAAAACAGATGGAAAATAAAAACAACACAGATGGTAAACAAGAACAACCAAACAAATGAACATAGAGACACAGAGAAGAAGAGGCAACTAGGCAACTATTGAGCTCAGGTAGAGTGAATAATGTGTGCAGACTAGACAATATAGCCTGGGTTTAGGAATATAAAATGTGTTAACAGGAAATCTAAGAACAGACACAGGACTGAGGAATAGCATGAAGAAATCAATCAAGGTGAACTGACATAGAAAATGGTTCATATACAGTAAAGCCAAATGACAAGACCGGATGAAACAGAAGACAATGCTAGCATTCCAGACAAGGTAAAGTACAGTTCAAGTGTTTCAAAAAGAAAACACATTACTAGATTGTAAGCTCCAAGGAGCAGGGCCCTCAAATTCCTCTTGCATTGAACTGTATTGTTGCTGTATTGTCTCCCGTTATATTGTAAAGCGCTGAGAAAACTGTTGACGCTATATAAATCCTGTATAATAATAATTAGCAAAGTAATGGTTGCAACTCCTACCAAACAAAGGTAAACTGACCAATATACTGTACCAGCAGAGGAGACTGAGAAATGAAAGATTAAGGGTCTATTCAAAAGTGTGCAATACAGTAGCACATGCAATTTCTTATGTTCAAGTGCATTTCATTTGGGCTGTCAATATGAATCATTCCACAAAAAAATGCACCCTAGCTAAAGTTTGCCATCCAGCGCACAACAATTCACAGAGCATTCACATTGGTGCATACGGGTACATTTTGTCCCTCTGCATCTGTGCCTTAGCATGCCGTTCAAAATTAATGGTCATACTGTAATATACTTGATGAAAAGCAGTGGCCAAGGTATACTAGAATGCTTTTTTTGGCCCACAAATTAATTGCACTTATATGGATCCAAATTATTCCCCCTGTTATCAGTCAAAGTATACAAGCTGTTAATCAGGTTTTGCCTTAAGAAAAATGTGTTTATGTACCAAGAAATATAAAGTCTGGGACATTTGGTGTTCCTCCACACTTACTATGTCATCTAGATAATAAAGTGCTCCAATCCCCCATGTCCAGTTTGATATATGGAAGCCTGGTAAATGTGTAATCATATATTTGCGGTATTGTGGTGATATACATTATTCCATAAAACATTTTTTTTGTTTTAAATGTAATTTACAGTTTTGCTATTTGGCAATGATACACAATTGTACTTCATCTCTTGCTTACATGTGATGGTTGTACAAAAATGTGCTTATGCTGATTGAAATTTCATTGGAATTCTGTTAGTGTACATTTTTTGCAATAAAAAGAGTAAAAAAAAGAATGAATGGTAACACACAACAATGCACATATGCAGGGTTTTTAACACTCAGCACATACAGTAAGTGTTAAAGCAGATCTTCCATGAAAAATGGAAGACCTGAGGCTGCGGTCAATAGTTCCGAGGGATGCTTAGGGCTCTCTTCTCGCAGGAGTGTTTCTCCAGCAAGGCAGACATAGATAGACCTAAGATGGTGCCAACTCACACTACCACTGCACTGGCTACGATTAACACACAGAAGAACAGCTCACTACACAGGTAGGCTGAGGGAGGGAAACCTCTCAACTGACTTGCAACACCTGCAGGGGTTAACATTGAAGACTGACCTGAAATCTCTAGTTGCTCATATTAAGTCAGTGTTTAAACCTTGCTACTGCCATGTAAGTCCACGCTTTTAAAGCCTCATGAGAAACATAACAGCCTCTCACCATGTTGCACCACCAATTGAACATAGCAGAACAACATTTACTTGAGAGACTTTCCTGAAGCTATGACCTGCTGTCACAATGACGGCAACAATCAGCCCATTGCTGGAAATACCACTCACAGTGGAGAAGGTGCAATGCATGTTCAGCCTGTGGGGCAACAACTAATCCTACCATTGTAGTAATGAGATGCACACCCAAATTCAGTTTGAGTAGGATTCAGTGAACATAACTAAATTTTAGGTACCAAGTCAATGGGTGCCAAATGTTGAAAAACAATGTGGCCAGGGATTATAATTGTTTATACAGGATCCTTATCCTAGATGAGGGTCTGGTATAGATGTTAAAGGGGGATCCCCCCCCAAAAAAACAATAACATGGGGTCCGCTGCTAGCAAAGCACCTTTTCTCAAGTTGAGGAGGACAAGGACCTATTGATCACAACTAGAGATGAGCGAATCGAAGTATCCGAAGTGGAATTCGAGTCGAATATCGGAAAAATTTCGATTCGTGCCGAATCCGAAAAATAGCCTAATTCGGACGCGCGAATCGAAATTTTTCAGAAAATGGCGGCTGACATGTGCGGCGACGGAGCGGGGATGTCTGGGAAGGCGCGCAGACAAGGCGCGCTGACCCATAATGCATTCCTCAACTACATGTGATCGCATCAGCCTATCAGCAGCCAGCCAGCCAGCACTGTGTAATGGTCGAGCTATAAATAGCGGCCATTTTGGAATTCTTCATTTGCCTGCAGTTATTGAACAGAGGCAGACCGCTCTGTACTAGGGACAGGGACAGAGTTAGGGCCACAGAAACGATAATTGGGGACAGAGAAAAGTTACTTAGGGACAGAGAACCATTACTCAGGGACACAGACTTGTTAATGAGGGCCACAGAATCGTTATTTAGGGACAAAGAAACGCTAGTTAGGGCCACAGAATTCATAATCAGGGACAGACAGAATTGTTACTCAGTGCCAGAGAATTGTTACTTAGGGCCACAGAAACGTTATTAGGGCCACAGAATTGTTACTCAGGGACAGACAGAATTGTTACTGAGTGCCAGAGAATTGTTACTCAGGGACAGACAGAATTGTTACTGAGTGCCAGAGAATTGTTACTTAGGGCCACAGAAACTTTAATTAGGGCCACAGAATTTTTACTCAGGGACAGACAGAATTGTTACTCAGTGCCAGAGAATTGTTACTCAGGGACAGACAGAATTGTTACTGAGTGCCAGAGAATTGTTACTTAGGGCCACAGAAACTTTACTTAGGGCCACAGAATTTTTACTCAGGGACAGACAGAATTGTTACTGAGTGCCAGAGAATTGTTACTCAGGGACAGACAGAATTGTTACTGAGTGCCAGAGAATTGTTACTTAGGGCCACAGAAACTTTACTTAGGGCCACAGAATTGTTACTCGCACAGACACAGAATTGTTACTCGCACAGACACAGAATTGTTACTGAAGGCCACAGAACTGTTACTTAGGGCCACAGAATTGTTACTCGCACAGACACAGAATTGTTACTCGCACAGACACAGAACTGTTACTGAGGGCCACAGAACTGTTACTTAGGGCCACAGAATTGTTACTCGCACAGACACAGAATTGTTACTCAGGGCCACAGAACTGTTACTTAGGGACAAAGAAACGCTAGTTAGGGCCACAGAATTCATACTCAGGGACAGACAGAATTGTTACGGAGTGCCAGAGAATTGTTACTCTGGGCCACAGAAACTTTACTTAGGGCCACAGAATTTTTACTCAGGGACAGACAGAATTGTTACTGAGTGCCAGAGAATTGTTACTCAGGGACAGACAGAATTGTTACGGAGTGCCAGAGAATTGTTACTCAGGGCCACAGAAACTTTACTTAGGGCCACAGAATTTTTACTCAGGGACAGACAGAATTGTTACTGAGTGCCAGAGAATTGTTACTCAGGGACAGACAGAATTGTTACTGAGTGCCAGAGAATTGTTACTTAGGGCCACAGAAACTTTACTTAGGGCCACAGAATTGTTACTCGCACAGACACAGAATTGTTACTCGCACAGACACAGAATTGTTACTGAAGGCCACAGAACTGTTACTTAGGGCCACAGAATTGTTACTCGCACAGACACAGAATTGTTACTCGCACAGACACAGAACTGTTACTGAGGGCCACAGAACTGTTACTTAGGGCCACAGAATTGTTACTCGCACAGACACAGAATTGTTACTCAGGGCCACAGAACTGTTACTTAGGGACAAAGAAATGCTAGTTAGGGCCACAGAATTCATACTCAGGGACAGACAGAATTGTTACGGAGTGCTAGAGAATTGTTACTCTGGGCCACAGAAACTTTACTTAGGGCCACAGAATTTTTACTCAGGGACAGACAGAATTGTTACTGAGTGCCAGAGAATTGTTACTCAGGGACAGACAGAATTGTTACGGAGTGCCAGAGAATTGTTACTCAGGGCCACAGAAACTTTACTTAGGGCCACAGAATTTTTACTCAGGGACAGACAGAATTGTTACTGAGTGCCAGAGAATTGTTACTCAGGGACAGACAGAATTGTTACGGAGTGCCAGAGAATTGTTACTTAGGGCCACAGAAACTTTACTTAGGGCCACAGAATTGTTACTCGCACAGACACAGAATTGTTACTCGCACAGACACAGAACTGTTACTGAGGGCCACAGAAACTTTACTTAGGGACAAAGAAACGCTAGTTAGGGCCACGGAATTCATACTCAGGGACAGACAGAATTGTTACGGAGTGCCAGAGAATTGTTACTCAGGGACAGACAGAATTGTTACGGAGTGCCAGAGAATTGTTACTCAGGGACAGACAGAATTGTTACTGAGTGCCAGAGAATTGTTACTTAGGGCCACAGAAACTTTAATTAGGGCCACAGAATTTTTACTCAGGGACAGACAGAATTGTTACTGAGTGCCAGAGAATTGTTACTCAGGGACAGACAGAATTGTTACGGAGTGCCAGAGAATTGTTACTCAGGGCCACAGAAACTTTACTTAGGGCCAGAGAATTTTTACTCAGGGACAGACAGAATTGTTACTGAGTGCCAGAGAATTGTTACTCAGGGACAGACAGAATTGTTACTGAGTGCCAGATAATTGTTACTCAGGGCCCCAGAAACTTTACTTAGGGCCAGAGAATTTTTACTCAGGGACAGACAGAATTGTTACTGAGTGCCAGAGAATTGTTACTCAGGGACAGACAGAATTGTTACTGAGTGCCAGATAATTGTTACTCAGGGCCCCAGAAACTTTACTTAGGGCCACAGAATTTTTACTCAGGGACAGACAGAATTGTTACTGAGTGCCAGAGAATTGTTACTCAGGGACAGACAGAATTGTTACTGAGTGCCAGAGAATTGTTACTTAGGGCCACAGAAACTTTACTTAGGGCCACAGAATTATTACTCGCACAGACACAGAATTGTTACTCGCACAGACACAGAATTGTTACTGAGGGCCACAGAACTGTTACTTGGGGCCACAGAAACATTAATCAGGGACACAGAATTGTTACTGAGGGCCACAGAACTGTTACTTAGGGCCACAGAATTGTTACTCGCACAGACACAGAATTGTTACTCAGGGACACAGAATTGTTACTCAGGGACACATAATCGTTTAATTAAAGAGTATGTCAGACAACATGCAGAGGAGTGGCAGAGGAGGCAATGTTTTAGGAGCGAGCAGACGTGGCAGCAGAGGAAGGGGTCGAGGCAGCACTATTCGCAGCCAGAGGCCAGTGCTCCCGGTGTCATCCAGCGGTCGTGTCTCCACCGACAACCCTGCCGTCGTCGATTGGTTGGCTCGGTCGTCTTCCTCTTCCCAGGTCACCTCTGACACCTACAGCCAACGGTCGGTGGGTACGTCAGACACAACCGTTAGTTGGCATGGCCCGGGACCAAGCCCACTGAAATCACGTGTCCTCTACCTGCCCCTGTCCTTTGGTGTTCCCTCACCAAGCGAAGTATCGCATGCTGTGGGCTCAGCCCCACTGTACAGTGAGGAAGAGCTAACAGAGGGCGGTCAGGAACGGGGGGAGACATCCGCCTTTTCAGCAGCCAGGCGAAGAAGTAGTGGCGAGGAGAGTGGCTCGGTAGCCGGTCTAGAGACAGGTCTGTCTCCTGACCCAGACGCAGCCGAGGGGGCTAGTAGTGAGGCGGAGACCCTACTTGATGATGAGGAGGTTGATCGCACTTGGCAGCCTCGTCGTCATCAGGCAATTTCTTCCGCATCATCAGGAGAAGAGGGTGGCAGCTTGGCAGCGAGCAAAACAGTCGGTGGGTTGCCCAGGAGACAGCAGCAGGGTCGCAGCAGTGTCAGTGGAGCCAAACGTCCACGGAGTAGAGCACCAGCTCCACTGCAGCCTACCACCCCGGCCAGTAGTGGTGCCGGTGTGCACGGAGGAAGCAGCAGTCAGCCAGTGAGGAGTATCGGGGGCAAAGTTTCCTACTCGGCGGTGTGGCAATTTTTCGTCAAGCCGCCCGAGGAAGTAAACGTAGCCGTATGTCGACTATGTGGCCAGAAAGTCAAGCGTGGCCAGGGGGCCCATGTTGGGACTACAGCGTTGCGGCAGCATATGCAGCGTCGCCATTTGGTGGCCTGGGAAAACCGTGATAAAGATACGGCGGTTCTGCCCGCCCCAGCCCCCGCTCCGTTACTTGCTCCGTCACCCGACGTCAATCGCCCTCCATCAGCCAGTCAAGGCTCCAACACCTCTGCTGAGGGGAGTTGTCGCTCGTTGGCATCTTCCGCTCGTTCAGATGCTCCTTCTCCTGCTACTCCTCTTCACGGATTCCGTCAGCAGTCTTTCTTGGAATCCGTTTCCAAGAGACAACAGTTTGCGAGCACGCACCCGACGGTGCAAAAGCTGAACGTCCTCCTGTCCAAGTTGCTGGTGCTGCAGTCCCTCCCTTTCCAAGTGGTGGACTCAGCACCTTTCAGAGAAATGATGGCTTGTGCCGCGCCGCGGTGGAGAGTGCCAAGCCGTCATTTCTTCGCCAAAAAGGCAGTGCCAGCCCTGCATTCACATGTAGAAGACATGGTGGGCCAGTCTTTGAGCATGTCGGTCTCTGCCAAAGTGCACGGCAGCGCCGACGTGTGGAGCTGTAACTATGGTCAGGGACAGTACATGTCATTTACGGCCCACTGGGTGAACGTGGTGCCGTCACAGCCGCACCAGCAACTTGGACAGGTCACGCCGCTTTTGCCTCCACGTTTGCACGTCCTTGGTCCGGCAAAGATGTCCGCCTCTACCACCTCTTCTTCCGCCGTGTCCTCAGCCGCCACCCCCGTGCCAAGTCCCATTACCCGACCGGCATATCACATGTGCAGGGCGCAACGGTGTCACGCTGTTCTGCACCTGGTATGCCTTGGCGAACGTAGTCACACAGGGGAGGAACTTCTGAGTGTAATGAACAGAGAAATCGACAGATGGCTGTCTCCGCGCAAACTGAAAATCGGAACCATGTTGACCGACAACGGAAAGAACATGGTGTCTGCTCTGCGTCAAGGAAGGTTGTGCCATGCGCCATGCATGGCTCACGTGTTCAATCTGGTTGTCAAGCGGTTCTTAAAATCCACCATCCCACTGCAAGACATCCTTAAAATGTCACGTAAACTTTGCATGCATTTCAGCCATTCCTACACCGCAAAGCACACCCTCCTTGAGCTGCAGCGGCAGAACGGAATTCCACAGCATCGCCTGATCTGCGACGTTGCAACAAGGTGGAATTCAACCCTACACATGTTAGACCGCCTTTACGAACAGCGAAAGGCCATCACCGATTTCCTGATGTTACAAGCGGATAAAGGTACTCCCCTGTGTAACTTCGATGTCAGCCATTGGCAGCTCATGCGTGACACCTGCCGCTTGCTCAGGCCCTTTGAGGAGGCCACGCTATTCGTGAGTCGGCAGGACTATGGGATGAACGACGTCATTCCTCTGTTGCACGTCCTTGAACAAATGCTGTTAACAATGGCTGGTCAGGGTGCGGTAGACGTGGCGCACAGATCTCAACGCCACATGACCCCTGTGGGGGCAGGACAGGAAGAAGAGGAGGAGGTAGAGGAGGACATTTGTGCTCAGGAATTATTGAGTGAAATGGGTGGTTTTTCCACTCAGCGGACAGGAGTGGAGGAGCAGGAGCATCTGGTAGAGGAGGAGGAGGAGGAGACAGAGGACCCAGACGCACCGTGGCAGTATGCTGTGGAGATGGAGGCAGGGAGTCCCTCGCATTCCTTGGCACAAATGGCCCATAGCATGCTCGGTTGCTTGCGTAGCGACAGCCGAATAATAACCATCAGACAGAGGGATGACTTTTGGCTGTCCACCTTGTTGGACCCTCGCTACCGTTCCAAAATGGTGGCCTTTTTCACACCTGCTGAGAGGGAGGCCAAAATAACGTACTATAAAAACCACCTATGTAGTCAGTTGGTCTCTGCCTTTGTGCGCCAACGTCCATCCTCAGACACTGTGGGCCCTGTGCGCTCGCGTTCCGCTGCCATGGCAGCAGGGGAGGGGTGGGGTGGTAGGAGCAGTGGCAGCTCCACCAGCAGCAGCTGCCTCAGTCTGCAGTCGATGATGAGTAGCTTTCTTCACCAGCGCAGTGAGGAAACTACTAACCAGCCGCAGCAGCAGCAGCAGCATCAGGTGGACCTGGAGCAGGACCTCAAACAACAGGCTTGGGCCTACTTGGACAGCACCCTGCCAACCGAGGTAGACAATCCCCTTGACTACTGAGCAATGAAACTTGACCTTTGGCCCCAACTAGCTGAATTTGCCCTTGAAAGGCTGTCATGCCCGGCCAGTAGCGTGGCATCGGAGCGCGTGTTTAGTGCGGCAGGAGGTATTGTAACTCCACGGAGGACACGACTGTCCACCCAAAGTGTGGAGAGACTCACGTTTGTGAAAATGAATCAGGCGTGGATTAGTCTGGATTTCAAACCACCAGTTCCTGACACAACTGACTAAATCCGCCATGAATCATGCCTCAAACATGTGCCACTTTGAGGTCTCCTCACACACTGCTGGTGTGTAGAATTTTTTGACATAGGGTGCTGGCAGATTACGGGCCTCCCATAGCTGCTGCCAGGCCCCTAATCTGCCATAGGCCCCTATATACCGCCTCCTCATGCTGCTGCCAGGTCCAGAGTCTCTCATGGGTCCCTGTACGGCCTCCCATTGCTGCTGTCTCCATCGCCACACTCTGCCATGTGCCACTTTCAGGTCTCCTCACACACTGCTGGTGTGTAGAATTTTTTGACATAGGGTGCTGGCAGATTATGGGCCTCCCATAGCTGCTGCCAGGCCCCTAATCTGCCATAGGCCCCTATATACCGCTTCCTCATGCTGCTGCCAGGTCCAGAGTCTCTCATGGGTCCCTGTACGGCCTCCCATTGCTGCTGTCTCCATCGCCACACTCTGCCATGTGCCACTTTCAGGTCTCCTCACACACTGCTGGTGTGTAGAATTTTTTGACATAGGGTGCTGGCAGATTATGGGCCTCCTATAGCTGCTGCCAGGCCCCTAATCTGCCATAGGCCCCTATATACCGCTTCCTCATGCTGCTGCCAGGTCCAGAGTCTCTCATGGGTCCCTGTACGGCCTCCCATTGCTGCTGTCTCCATCGCCACACTCTGCCATGTGCCACTTTCAGGTCTCCTCACACACTGCTGGTGTGTAGAATTTTTTGACATAGGGTGCTGGCAGATTATGGGCCTCCTATAGCTGCTGCCAGGCCCCTAATCTGCCATAGGCCCCTATATACCGCTTCCTCATGCTGCTGCCAGGTCCAGAGTCTCTCATGGGTCCCTGTACGGCCTCCCATTGCTGCTGTCTCCATCGCCACACTCTGCCATGTGCCACTTTCAGGTCTCCTCACACACTGCTGGTGTGTAGAATTTTTTGACATAGGGTGCTGGCAGATTATGGGCCTCCTATAGCTGCTGCCAGGCCCCTAATCTGCCATAGGCCCCTATATACCGCTTCCTCATGCTGCTGCCAGGTCCAGAGTCTCTCATGCCATGTGCCACTTTCAGGTCTCCTCACACTGCTGGTGTGTTGAATTTTTTGACATAGGGTGCTGGCAGATTATGGGCCTCCCATAGCTGCTGCCAGGCCCCTAATCTGCCATAGGCCCCTATATACCGCCTCCTCATGCTGCTGCCAGGTCCAGAGTCTGTCATGGGTCCCTGTACGGCCTCCCATTGCTGCTGTCTCCATCGCCACACTCTGCCATGTGCCACTTTCAGGTCTCCTCACACTGCTGGTGTGTAGAATTTTTTGACATAGGGTGCTGGCAGATTACGGGCCTCCCATTGCTGCTGCCAGGCCCCTAATCTGCCATGGGCCCCTATATACCGCCTCCTCATGCTGCTGCCAGGTCCAGAGTCTGTCATGGGTCCCTGTACGGCCTCCCATTGCTGCTGTCTCCATCGCCACACTCTGCCATGTGCCACTTTCAGGTCTCCTCACACACTGCTGCTGTGTAGAATTTTTTGACATAGGGTGCTGGCAGATTATGGGCCTCCCATAGCTGCTGCCAGGCCCCTAATCTGCCACAGGCCCCTATATACCGCCTCCTCATGCTGCTGCCAGGTCCAGAGTCTGTCATGGGTCCCTGTACGGCCTCCCATTGCTGCTGTCTCCATCGCCACACTCTGCCATGTGCCACTTTCAGGTCTCCTCACACACTGCTGGTGTGTAGAATTTTTTGACATAGGGTGCTGGCAGATTACGGGCCTCCCATAGCTGCTGCCAGGCCCCTAATCTGCCATGGGCCCCTATACCGACTCCTCATGCTGTGACGTTGCAACAAGGTGGAATTCAACCCTACATATGTTAGACCGCCTTTACGAACAGCAAAAGGCCATCACAGATTTCCTGATGTTAAAAGCGGATAAAGGTATTCCCTGTGTAACTTAGATGTCAGCCATTGGCAGCTCATGCGTGACACCTGCGCTTGCTCAGGCCCTTTGAGGAGGCCACGCTATTCGTGAGTCGGCAGGACTATGGGATGAACGACGTCATTCCTCTGTTGCACGTCCTGGAACAAATGCTGTTAACAATGGCTGGTCAGGGTGCGGTAGACGTGGCGCACAGATCTCAACGCCACATGACCCCTGTGGGGGCAGGACAGGAAGAAGAGGAGGAGGTAGAGGAGGACATTGGTGCTCAGGAATTATTGAGTGAAATGGGTGGTTTTTCCACTCAGCGGACAGGAGTGGAGGAGCAGGAGCATCTGGTAGAGGAGGAGGAGGAGGAGGAGACAGAGGACCCAGACGCACCGTGGCAGTATGCTGTGGAGATGGAGGCAGGGAGTCCCTCGCATTCCTTGGCACAAATGGCCCATAGCATGCTCGCTTGCTTGCGTAGCGACAGCCGAATAATAACCATCAGACAGAGGGATGACTTTTGGCTGTCCACCTTGTTGGACCCTCGCTACCGTTCAAAAATGGTAGCCTTTTTCACACCTGCTGAGAGGGAGGCCAAAATAACGTACTATAAAAACCACCTATGTAGTCAGCTGGTCTCTGCCTGTCTGCGCCAACGTCCATCCTCAGACACTGTGGGCCCTGTGCGCTCGCGTTCCGCTGCCATGGCAGCAGGGGAGGGGTGGGGTGGTAGGAGCAGTGGCAGCTCCACCAGCAGCGGCTGCCTCAGTCTGCAGTCGATGATGAGTAGCTTTCTTCACCAGCGCAGTGAGGAAACTACTAACCAGCCACAGCAGCAGCAGCAGCAGCAGCAGCAGCATCAGGTGGACCTGGAGCAGGACCTCAAACAACAGGCTTAGGCCTACTTGGACAGCACCCTGCCAACCGAGGTAGACAATCCCCTTGACTACTGGGCAACGAAACTTGACCTTTGGCCCCAACTAGCTGAATTTGCCCTTGAAAGGCTGTCATGCCCGGCCAGTAGCGTGGCATCGGAGCGCGTGTTTAGTGCGGCAGGAGGTATTGCAACTCCGCGGAGGACACGACTGTCCACCCAAAGTGTGGAGAGACTGACGTTTGTGAAAATGAATCAGGCGTGGATTAGTCTGGATTTCAAACCACCAGTTCCTGACACAACTGACTAAATCCGCCATGAATCATGCCCCAAACATGTGCCACTTTCAGGTCTCCTCACACTGCTGGTGTGTTACATTTTTTGTCATAGGGTGCTGGCAGATTACGGGCCTCCCATAGCTGCTGCCAGGCCCCTAATCTGCCATGGGCCCCTATACCGCCTCCTCATGCTGCTGCCAAGTCCAGAGTCTCTCATGGGTCCCTGTACGGCCTCCCATTGCTGCTGTCTCCATCGCCACACTCTGCCATGTGCCACTTTCAGGTCTCACACACTGCTGGTGTGTAGAATTTTTTGACATAGGGTGCTGGCAGATTACGGGCCTCCCATAGCTGCTGCCAGGCCCCTAATCTGCCATAGGCCCCTATATACCGCCTCCTCATGCTGCTGCCAGGTCCAGAGTGTGTCATGGGTCCCTGTACGGCCTCCCATTGCTGCTGTCTCCATCGCCACACTCTGCCATGTGCCACTTTCAGGTCTCCTCACACTGCTGGTGGGTTCCATTTTTTGTCATAGGGTGCTGGCAGATTACGGGCCTCCCATAGCTGCTGCCAGGCCCCTAATCTGCCATGGGCCCCTGTTGTCGCTTGTTGGCATATTCCGCTCGTTCAGATGCTCCTTCTCCTGCTACTCCTCTTCACGGATTCCGTCAGCAGTCTTTCTTGGAATCCGTTTCCAAGAGACAACAGTTTGCGAGCACGCACCAGACGGTGCAGAAACTGAACGTCCTCCTGTCCAAGTTGCTGCTGCCAGGCTCGTAATCTGTCATGCGCCCCTGTACCGCCTCCTCATGCTGTTGCCAGGTCCAGAGTGTGTCATGGGCCCCCGTACCGACTCCAAATGCTGCTGCCAGGCCCGTAATCTGTCATGGGCCCCTGTACCGCCTCCCCATGCTGCTGCCACGTCCAGATTGTGTCATGGGTCCCTGTACGGCCTCCCATTGCTGCTGCCAGGCCTGTAATCTGCCATGGGCCCCCGTACCGACTCCTCATGCTGCTGCCAGGCCCGTAATCTGCCATGGGCCCCTGTACCGCCTCCTCATGCTGCTGCCAGGTCCAGAGTGTGTCATGGGTCCCTGTACGGCCTCCCATTGCTGCTGTCTCTATCGCCACACTCTGCCATGTGCCACTTTCAGGTCTCCTCACACTGCTGGTGGTTTCCATTTTTGTCATAGGGTGCTGTATGGCCTCCCATTGCTGCTGCCTCCACCGCCACACTGTGGCTCCACACTCTGGTTTTGGCCCCGTGACTGCCCAAATGAGTGAAGTGTGCGGTGATTCTAAGATCGACGGCACTCATCTGCATGTCATACTGCCTGACAGTATTATTTCTCTTCCCCAGCAGACTCCAAGGGCATTTAAATTAAAGGTACAGTGTTCAGCACTAATATTAAGTCTCTCTGAAGCCTAGAAACACCCTTTTTTAAGTTAAATTCACAGCGAATATATTCGACTCGAATCGAAATTTTTCTACGAATTCGCCGAATCAGTCGAATCGAATTTTTGAATACTTCGCTCATCTCTAATCACAACCATGGTTGTGTAGGTCTGAAGACAGGAATGATGTAAAAAATAAGCTGCAATTGCACATTACCATCAGCCTGAAGACTGAATATTTACCTATTTGATGGGAGACGAATGTCAAAATTCTGGCCGACAGACTGCTACCATCAACAGCCCAAAAGAAGGGGGTTTCATTGCTTTGCATGAGGCAAAAGATAACACAATTAGAGCTTTAAATGAAATCCAATATGTCCACTACAAATTAATCCCACTCCTCCCCTGTCAAAAGATACAGAGAAGGCATTTTATTGGGTAGACTGGCAATTTCTTAACTGTCTGTAACCCTTTTGTATAGAAAATGACTAATGCCAGGGTTGTCCCCTCTCAGCTTTAATTTTGTATTCCAACTCAATTCAAATCATACGTACCTCACCAAACACTACTGGACTTGCAACCCTGTCAAGTCACCATTAAATTCAGCTTATGTGGATTGTGACGATCGCGGCGTCAGACCCCCAGCCCTTCTCACCAACTTGTGACCGAAGGACTAGCCAATCTAAAACCGCGCTGTCACGTGCGTAACAATGCCACGCTCAGCTGCACCCTGCACAAAGATTTTCCAGCTAAAGGACCACAATCTATGTACCTGCAGCCTGAGAGTGATTGTTACTGGGTCAGGTTAATTACGCAATTAACCCTTCACACTGCCACCACAGCCTTTTTGTAGAGAATAGGAGGAAACTCGCCAATATTAGCAATAACACTATGATGTTTGAATAATCGTCTGTATACCACTGTCACTGCAGGCAGAGGTATATAGAGGTTTAAAAACACACAGTAGCGCTCTTCAGAGACAGGGATTCTTAGTTTGCATTAAAGTGCTTTAGAAACAGTTCAACACTTTTCCGAAAATAAGATTTATTACTGAAAAGGTCAAAATGGTGCAATAAACGTATTTACAGAAAAAGATGTAGCCAATATATATATATATATATAAATACAGAGAGCAATAACACAGCAAAGAGATAACAGAAAGAAGTTTAAAGAGGTAGAGTACTTGCCAAAAGTCCTGGGTTAAGCAGATCAAGTACAGAGCAAAAGAATACCGTCTCCCAAGTTGTTAAAAGGGAGAATTCTTCAACTTTCTTCTCCAAACCTGAATTGTGTATAGGAAATAGTGCAGCGCTGTTATATGAAAGAGCAACAGATATATTGAAATAATGAACCAAACATTACCACAATAAAGGTGCAATATTAATAAGGTGCAAAAAAGTGGTAATCTACCACAAGTAGGTGGTCAGAGAGGTGAATCAGTGAGAATAAGTCCAAATTGTAGACTTGTAAATCATAGCAGATCTTGGTTCTATGTGTTCAGTTCCTTATAGTCAGGAATGACCAGTGATGTGATGAAAAATAAGAGAATTGCGCATTCACCAGAAGTGCGCTATCAAAAGGCATTTGAGATCATAATCGTCTCATTAGGTCAGCGAGAACAATCACTTCCAGGTATGGTCTGGTTCCTGCGCCTATGCCATTAAGGACCCTTCAAATGGTATCACTGCCTCAGGACACTTCTAGACCGGCCTCTGTGAATGGTGAGACTTGCAGAGAGCCCAAGAATAATGCCACATAGCATGATACTGCATTTAATAGGGTATTTATTCCAAAATAAGGTGCAAAACATACAAGGAAGGAATATCAAAAACTGACCATGTGTATAAAGATGGCCGCCAGCAGCGGAAGTACGTCAGGATGCTGTGGCCCCTTACCCTGACTCGTTTCATGCGAAGCACTTAATCATAGGGTGCAGCCTACCTTAAGATATGAAACTATTGGGAAAAGTGGGTTTTAAATGTGATGCCTGTTTTACGGGTACCTAGGAATGCGTTTGAAGTCCAGTGAAGGACTGGTTTATGGCTTTACGAATATCTCAGATTGAGACGCTAACAGACACCCGGAACCAGCTAATTTGGGATTTATAACCATGAAGCTGTCCTGCTGTGCTTGATTGCCTGTGCACTTCTGAACCCAGCACACAGGGACCACGTGTCACTCAACAGAGAGGGAGGGGGGAAGTTGATTTGGAGTAGAAATGATACAAGATGGAGGGCCTTTGGCAAAATGGAGGTTCACATCCATCTCTGTACGTACAATTGCTACATGGATGACCTTCTATTTTACCGTACTCAGCCTGAAACATCACTACCAATTCAACATGTGGAACTAGTTAAATACAGAGTTTTGTCAAACTTCAAGGTTAACATTAACAAAATTAGAATTTTCAACATTTATTTTCTTACCCTTAATAACCTTACAGCCAGATTTCTCATTTAGATGGCCCCCTCTCACATATGTAGCACCCTCCTAGGTAGCTAGGGGGAGCTCAAATTTTAATTGTTACTCAGAGGCTAAGTAGCAGCCAGGGAGAAATAGTCAGGGGGTCAAATTCAGGTCAGGGCTGAGAAGCTCTGCAGACCAGCTCTCTGGGGCTTCCCCCTGCTCTTTGGAGAAAGTTTGAGAATACGTGAGGGGTGGCTTACCTGTACTCTTAAGGGATCATGATCAATCCCCAACAGGAGGCTTAGCATGGGGCCAGGATTGTAAGCTCCACGAGCAGGGCCCTTCTATTCCTTCTGTACTGAAATGTATTGTAATTGTACTGTCTCCCTTATATTGTAAAGCGCTGCACAGACTGTTGGTGCTATATAAATCCTGTATAATAATAATAATAATAGCCCTTAAAAGTCAAAGAGCCAGTACAGCATTAGGAGAGTTTCAGGTGAAAAATTGAGAAGTGAGGCTGGAGAGCAGGAGCCTGAGAGGGGGGCCAGATGGAAAGGGGCTTACCTAAAGGCATGGAAGCTTGGAAGGAAAAAAGCTTGGGACTTCACTGGCCCCCAGAGCAAGGACCACCTATGCAACAGCAAAGGGATGGTACAGCTAGAAGGCCTGGTAGCAGCCACTGACCCACCAGCAGCATAGGAGAAGGACTGAGTGAGTAGACCTGCACTCCCTGGGCCAGTAAGGGGAAGGGGCACTTCAGTGAGAGACTGGATTAGCTTACTACCCAGGACTGTGTTCTTTTAAGGTGGCAGATATTGTATCCCTTGCCCAGGGATTCACCCAGGACAGCTGGATCAGTAGAGTCTGGGGTGGTACTACAGGAGATGCTGTCTAGCTCTACAGAAGATCATTTTTGCTGTAAAGACTTGTATATGGTTCCAGGGAGTTTTTACTCAGTTGCTATTTTCTTGGGGTATACCATACACCCCTTACCCCATCCAGCTTCAATCCCCTAATAAAACTTTAAAACAAAGCTCAAAGACTGGTTACTGTCTCCTGTATGCAAGTCTGTATGGAAAATGCATGTTGCCTGGCTGTGCATGACTATAGGGGGACCTAAAACTTCAGTGACTCCTAAGGGGGTGGTGCTACACATAAAATAAATCTCAATAACTTCTTCTATTTAACTTTCTTCTGTTACAAAAATACCTCATGAAGAATCTAAAAACTTGGGACTGTCATTTTCACTTGATTTGGGCGCAGTAATAGATTAAAATAGATTAAAAATGCATTTCTCACCAAAGCTGCTATATTTGTTGCAGACTTTATGCAGTGCAAGGATGTAAGGATAATTGTGGGAAATGGGTTCCCAGACCCAATAATGTACCACAAGGCTGTGAACCGTTGCTGTAATAGACAATCCAAGTTTTGAGTTCAGTTAACAGGAAACTTATAATTTCATGATTTGGGGGACCCATGATTATATTCTAAACTCCCACTGACATCCTGGCTATACCTGTTCATTAGAACGATGATTAAAAGCTTAGTAATTATATTCCCAACTTCTGATTTCTCCTCAAATCTTGCACTCACTCTCTCCAGTCTGCTGAAAACATCACTTCCCACCTGGGATTAGAAGTACAAGATTACAAATGTTTATGTTCACAGAGCAAACATGATTATACCATTTTACTAAACACCTGTAATGGCTCTCCACAAAAGAAACAAATCCCGCAACTGACCCCCTTTTTGAACAATACAATTGCAATATAACTATCACAGTGTTATGACCTTGAGAAAGAAACTAAGATCCTATGACCCTTACCACAATTCATGAAAATGTGTTCAGAAATGACCCCTGATACACTTTCTATAACAGTGAAAAGTCTGTGCAACCCCCTCTCCCTCTTCTTCTGGCAGTTGTGGGTATCACATTAAAGCCCAACTCCACAAAAAAAAATAATCTACCTTTGTCAGTCCTGTGTGTTGTAATCCTCCTCCTCATCTTGTGTTCTGCTCATTTCAAGCACCCGTTTACTGAGTTTGATCAGTATATTTCCTGCTCTGGGGACCTGCAAGATTCCTCTACTCTTGGAGGAGATTGTTCCCCTCACTGCCCCTCTGTAGTTCTGCAGATGTCTATGTAAGCATAGTAGCATAGGAAATAGTGTACTCACCTTTCCATTTTCATCCCCACCTCTCTGTCTCTCCCAAACTTCTTCCACTGCCCCAGGCAGGCTTTTTCTTGCTTGAATAGGAACTGCCCAAGGAACATCTTACCATGTACTCATGGGAGTTTTAGTTAAACTTGTGTGGGGAAAAGGAGGAGAGAAATTACGTGTGCCCCTGCATTAAATCCTCCCAGCAGTGCTGAAGAATGTGAAATGAATTGTGCATGTGATGATGAAGTCAACAATGCAAATATACATTATAATGCACACAAAGTTTCCATTCCAAATAAGATAAAAGTGGATGGGCTTAAGATCAAGACCAAGAGGTATGGAGTCTGACCTGTCCTCCACAAAATGTTCCTATCTTCATCCAATTCCAGTTGGAGATGTCAAGAACATCCATGCATTCTTTTACAAACTTTTCTGAACTGTGCAATTTTGAGATCGAATGGCGGAACATTAAAAAATCTACAAAATCATAAACATTCAGATTCACAAAAAATACAATCTGCTCCCTTTACAGAAAGAACTATACATTATATTTTAAAACCTTAAGCTGTGTCAGGAATCTTAATATGCTCAGTCACTTATGAGAGGTCTCTGCTTTTTAAGTGGTTCAAAGTCTAGTCAGCAAGAGGTTCCACTGACCGCCCAAACTCAATGAGCCATGGAGGCCCAGGCTATCAGGCACATGCACACAGGTGAACTTTGCCTACCACCCCCAAGAAAACAAACTCTCCTCTACTACTCCACCACTCATTCCTGACCAAAACCAGGTATTGGCTGTTCTGTATCTAACATCCTCCTAGTGTGAAGTAAGCTACTGGGAAAATTTAGTTTAGCTCCACTGTAATCAGAGGAGCAGGTGTTGATTACTTAGGGCTGCTCAATGTTTCACAGGCTGCTGCATTGTTGCTCCCCCCTACCTTCTAGAGGATTACAGAGACATAGTAGATGGAAAGACAGAGTGGGCAGCCTGAATATTTATGGTACTCCAGCCAATCCCAGGTGAGTGGTGCCCAGAAGCTGGTGAGAGAGCCCATAAGTTGTCTGGGGCCTGAGCAGCAAGGAGTAGTGTTCCTGGGTCCAGTCCTGCCGGAGGGGACCCCTGTTGAGTGGTTGTGTACCTAGGATGACATTAACGTGCTTCTTTTTTGCTTCATTTAACATATTATTAAACAGTGAATTATTTCCATAGACCTTTTTCCAAATATGTTGGGACGTACAAGATGTACATTAGAGTTCAGATATAACTTTTTCCATAGTCAGGTGTTGTAGGAGAGGTGCTATGAAACTCCTAGTCTGTTATGGAAACATACTGTAGTAGGTCTCCATTCTATTCCCATCAGGGAGTCTGGCTGGGCTAAGCTTTCCCACAATATAAAAAAACTGTATGAACATGTACAGTACATACGAGGAACAATCGGTTGAATATCTGAACATTGGTATAGTGCTTTCGACAGCCAATTCCGACTGTTCGAATGAAAAATACTGAAGGTGTAAGCTAATCAGTCGATTATCTGAAGAGAGGCTTAGAAGGGTGGGGAGAGTTGGTGATGAAAGTGGGAAGGTGAGTACACTTTTTACTATGCTACTATGCTTATGTAAACATCTGCAGAACTACAGAGGGACAGTGAAGGGATGGTCTCCTCCCAGAAAAGGAACTCTGTGCTATAGCATTGCCTCCCATGGACATGCTCAGGAGTGACATCATCGTGGCTCAGCCATTCATACGGTCAAAGCCTCCAGACCAAGAAGGAAGACCGGGTGAAGATGGAAGAACCTACAGCGGTGATAGCGCATCACTGGAGGGCTTTGTTCTAAGGTACGTCTGTTATGTGATGCATAGCAGCATATTATGACATTATCCTGCTAGGGCCCAATTGTTTTTTTTGCGGTTTACTAATGCTTTAACAAAAAATGGCAACTATAATACTAGCGTTTTACACACAATTACAGACAAGGCTTACACTCCAGCAGCATATTTAGTAATGTAGCACACAAATGAAAATTACATACATCATTATAATAAATATTTTTTCTGGAATTGGCCAATAGCAATAGTATACACATTGTGTATACAGTATGAATGCAGTTGCCTGAAGTAACCTTTCCTGACATGTACTATGTGTTTGCAATTTGTTACAATTTGACAAGTTTCCATTCATGTAATAGGTTATTAAATATTCCAGAATAACAAATACCTGTATATAGCATTTACAACTTTACAATTGCACCCTATTTTGAAATGGAAAATAGGTTATGTTTGCACAATTGAATATAACAGAAACTGATAGGGGAAGAGCTATAGGATAAGCAACAAGTGTGCTTCAAACAGATGCCAGAACATAAGGATGTCAGTAGACATTAGATGGAATTACCAGTGAGCTACACTGAATCAGCAGGCAAACTGTTCATAACTGGCATATCCAGTCTCTGCAGAAGTAGAGATTTCACTCTTTCCATTACTGTATTTTCACAAATTTTCCTTTCATGGAAAAACATATGGTATAAGTATGAAATCTCAGTTTTGATATAAAATTACAGTTTCATTTTCATTATATTGGTCACTTGAGATTTTTAACATTATGGTCTGTGCAAAAACATGAATGCAAGAAAATTACAGAAAATGTTCAACTTATTAAAATGTTTACAATGAAGTTCCACCATATATGGTACCTGAGATGAGATCACAATAAGCCTTTTTGTGGTCAGATTAAGCCGTCATCATTTCTACAGGTGTTTCTAGATATTGCCAATCAACACATACACTATAAAGTCAAAAGTATTGGGACACCCCTTCAATTCAATGGATTCAGGTGTTGCAATCACCTCCATGACCACAGGTGTATACTATCAAACACCTAGGCGTGCAGACTGCTTCTACAAACATTTGTGAAAGAATGGGTCATTCTCAGGAGCTCATTAAATTCAAGCATGGTACCGTGATAGGTTGCCACCTGTGCAATAAGTCCATCCGTGAAATCTCCTTGCTACTAATTATTCCACGTTCAACTGTTAGTGGTATTATAACAAAGTGGAAGCAAATGGGGACAACAGCAACTCAGTCACAAAGTGGTAGGCCACTTAAAATGACAGAGTGGGTTCAGCACATGCTAAAGCGCACAGTGCACAGAAGTCGCCAACTGTCTGCAGAATCAATAGCTAAAGACCTCGAAACTTTATGTGGCCTTCAGATTAACACAACAGTGCATAGAGAGCTTCATGGAATGGGTATCCATGGCCGAGCAGCTGCATGCAAGCCTTACATCACCAAGTGCACTGCAAAGCGTCGGATGCAGTGATGTAAAGCATGCTGCCATTGGACTCTAGAGTAGTGGAGACATGTTCTCTGTGAAATGACAAATCACGCTTTTCTGTCTGGCAATCCGATGAGTGTGTCTGGGTTTGGTGGTTTCCAGGAGAACTGTACTTGCCTGACTGCATTGTGCCAAGTGTAAAGGGGTTGCGCTTGGCCCCTTAGTTCCAGTGAAGTACTACTGTATGTATGTAGTGGTCACCTTCCAGTATATTTGGAAGGTGAACCTGTTCATTGTAATAGTTTATATGCAGCTGTTGTTATTTTAGTTAACTCTGTCCCTTCTGGTCTGAGTTTCTACAGCTTGTTTTAGCTCAGGGTTCAATAACCAGCATACGTTTGATCCAGGTTAGGCATCCGACGACCACTTCTGGAAGTTTGAGTCTGGTTGCAAATCCAATTACAAACTACCATTGACTAAGGGCATTTTCACACTATTCAGTAGCAAAACCATGGCAAAAACTCATATATGATTTTGCCACCATTTTTGCTGTTATTTTACTGCAATTGTGGAGTATTTTTCACAGGATATGTTACTCAAAAACCGCATCAAAAAACACAACACAGGTGTGTTTTTTATGTTTTTTTGATGCATGTTTTCTGTGTTTTCAATGCATATCAATGGGTTGGTGCGTTTTTGCTGCGTTTTTCTTAACTGACCAAATTTGCTAAAAAAAATGCGGCAAGCAAGATTTATTACACCAAAAAAATGGACCAGTGTGAAGACATACATAAACCTACTGTACATAGGGAAGCATTTTTCTTCAGCTTTTCTTGCACTTTTTTAACGCAAAAGTACTTAAAAACCGCCTCAGTGTGTAGGTGACTCTGAGCTCCAGTGCCACACTACAGATTCTGTATGTAAGAAGTTGCTTTCCAGACTGGTTGCACAATGGCTAGAGGGTCTCCCCATCATTGCAGACCTTGTCTTCAGGTCACCAAGATGAATGCCACATTGTAATCTTCCTCAGGGGCTCCTGCAAATGGACATGGCTATAACATTCATCTGGAGGTATCTCTATCAATAAATGTATATAGCTGGGTATTTGAGAAAAAAGTTCCCTTCTTTACTGGTATATTGTGGCTGTGAGAGATCAACATAGCCAGCGTTGCTTAAAAGCATACACAAGAGCATATTGATCTCTGTGTCAAGATCAATTGATCCGGTAAGAGGCTGAAATGGCTTTTTCACAATAGTCATTTGGATGTATATGGACTGAGCACTTTTGCATTGAGCACTTTTTGGACTTTTAAACAACCTAGTTACATATTGGATTAATTGATGCACTTTACACTGAGTTTATTTCTGTTTGCACATGTAAAAAAAGTTTGTTGTTGTTATTATGCTGAGCATTTTTGCATTTGATGTATAATTTTGGTAGCGCACGTATATAAAGAATACACTACAGAGTATTCCTCCATAACTTCTACCTGTGACCACACTACTCCCAGACCAGCATCAGATGCATCAGTTTGAATTACAAAATCTTTGTAAAATTTAGGGAGTACAGGATGCTCTATCCCTTTGGTAAGGTCAGTAAATGGGGTTGCAAAAGCTGCAACATTTGGGATAAACTTCCTATAATAACTAGTTATAGCAAGGAAGACCCTGACCTGGCTTTTATTTTGATGATGTGGCAGAAGATGGCTTCTGTTTTGTTTCAAACATTTAAACATTTTTCAAACAATTATTATATTGCAAATGACCACTTCATAGAATGTAATGGCTGCATTAGTTTTCTTTTTTTAGGCCTTATTTTCCTTTATTTTCATCTGGTGACCCAGCTAATAAGTCTGTTATTTTTCAACAGAACAAGCTGTTCTGCAAATTTTTCAGTTTAAGTGTGGGACAAACCATTTAACACTGACATAGGTGCTTACAATTGTCATTATTTATTTAGTCATGTAAAAACATTATCCCAAAAGACAAAAAAGGTATGATGAAGCATACTGCCGATGGGGCATTAGGATTCAGCACATGGTCCTGCATACAGGACAAACCCTCTAACATGTTTTACTCTCTTTATCCTCTATGATTAGGCCCATCAGGTGAAATATGTTGGAGGGGTGTCCCTGAGTAATTCATCCCCCATAGTAATTCATCCCCCATATAGTAATTCATCCCCCATATAGTAATTCATCCCCCATAGTGATTCATCCCCCATATAGTAATTCATCCCCCATATAGTAATTCATCCCCCATAGTAATTCATCCCCCATATAGTAATTCATCCCCCATAGTAATTCATCCCCCATATAGTAATTCATCCCCCATAGTAATTCATCCCCCATATAGTAATTCATCCCCCCATAGTAATTTATCCCCCCTATAGTAATTCATCCCCCATAGTAATTCATCCCCCATATAGTAATTCATCCCCCATATAGTAATTCATCCCCATAGTAATTCATCCCCCATATAGTAATTCATCCCCCATATAGTAATTCATCCCCCCTATAGTAATTCATCCCCCTATAGTAATTCATCCCCCATAGTAATTCATCCCCCCTATAGTAATTCATCCCCCATATAGTAATTCATCCCCCCTATAGTAATTCATCCCCCATATAGTAATTTATCCCCCATATAGTAATTCATCCCCCATATAGTAATTCATCCCCCATAGTAATTCATCCCCCATATAGTAATTCATCCCCCATAGTAATTCATCCCCCATAGTAATTCATCCCCCATATAGTAATTCATCCCCCCTAAAGTAATTCATTCCCCATATTAATTCATTCCCCATATTAAGTCCCCAAGTCCCCCCTGTGTCAATTCACTTACCTTTGCTCCGCGCGTTCCTCTCGCCGTATTCCCGCGCCGTTCCGGTGTAGCATGAAAATCTGTCTCCTATGAGGATCTGTCCCCCTCGACGTATCTGCGCATGTGCCAGTTTCAGGCATTAGCAGCCGATCGGCGATCTCCGGCACATGCGCAGATACGTCGAGGGGGACAGATCCTCATAGGAGACAGATTTTCATGCTACACCGGTCTTCAGGGCGGACTGTGAGAGGAGCCGAGCGGGAGCCTAGCTCCGCGGGCCGGATTAAAAGGTCCGCCGGGCCGTAGTTTGCCCATTGCTGCTCTAGCCCAACAAAATATTTTATTTATGTATTTATTTATTTTGCTTTATTACATGTCCTAGAGGGCAGTGCCCAGCACTTCTTGCTATTTTTTGACAATCCTTTGCCTATTACGTCAGAAAATCGCAAGAATTGTTTTTTAACATTCTGCCCCTATTGATTGCCATGCCGTTCAGATTTGACAACGGAACGTGAGCAGGGTTTATGCTCCCCTAAACCCTGCTGAAACCATACACAGGTGTGTTCAGCTAATTACTAAACAAGACTCCTCTCCATTCCTAATTAGGTACTGCAGAAGGCCATAGTTCTAGTTTAAGGATTTAAAAATGGAATTCTTTACTTCAGCTAGGGCTTATTTTTTCCTTATAAAAAAAAAAAGAAAGAAAGAAAGATACATCCTTGAAAAAAAAACATGAACCACAGGAAAGCACAGATGCTTTAGAAGCAAGTCTATAGGTGCACTGTTATTTCTGCAGGCTCAGGGAAATGCCCTTTGTAAATGTGAAATATAAAAAAGTTATCTCTTCCGACATGAACTTATTTCTTTACCTTCAGGTTTACGTAAAGCAATTTAATAAGATGATGCCTGTTTCTTAGCCAGAAATCTTCAGTGTCAAAATCTTTCATCTTCTTTATGGCTTACTTTCCCTCTGAAGGTCTGCAACGAGTTTGCTTTACAGAGCAATTCATCCTCCAGGGTGAAATACTGAAAGATGCAAGTGCTCCGTGAGACAGATGCTCGACAGTTTGGTAAAGTTGATTCCCCATTTTATAATTAAAAAAGATACTCTCTAGACTTATGTCAAATTAAACATTTCATTGCATAAACAAAATCTAAATATAGCACAAATTGTATATTGCTAATATTATTATTATTATTATTAATAATAATAATAATGTTATTTGTTATTAATATTCTTTTAATGGCTGAATGATAGAAGAATATTTTTGTGAAATAAATAGTAGCTGAACAAAGAAAGAAAATCTCTTTTTGGGACCCTGCACAACTGAGCAGTTATTTGTCAGCCACTGTAACTATTTACCTGCATAATTGCGAGCTGAAACAATGTTCACCAAACAGCTCACAATTTCTGAATGTTACTCTGAACCCCATTAAAGTGAATAGGAGTCAAATAATTAAAATTAACTTTGACCATTTTCAAGGCTAATAGGCAAGAGATGGTCAAACAAATGGCATGGGGACTGGGCACTTCCAAGGAGAACATGTACTGATGCAAAAAAATGTTTTAAAAATACAGTTTTTTTAGGAAGCAGCAATTTTAATTATGTTCAAAATGAAACACTGAAAATTTCCCAAAACAGTCCTCTTTCCCATGTGATTCTTGAATATGCTACTAGCTTGTTTTATTGAATGCAATGTTAATCACACATTTAACAATGCTATCTGGAACAATTTTGACACTTCTCACACACATTTTAAAATTAGCATTTTTTATTTTTGCTAGAAAATTATTCAAAACCCCAAAATATTTTACATTTTATGAAAGCAAAGGCCCCGGAGAATAAAGTGTTGGCTGTTATTTTATGTCACCCAATATTTGCATAGTCAGTTATCAAATGCAAATTTTCAGGAAAAAATATACATACTGTAATTAATTTTAGTGTGCACAAACACAATATAATTATACACCTATTATAAACCCAATATAAACCAAATTTTTGGTAATATATAAAATGTGATGTTGTGTTGAGTAAATAGGTAACAACCATGTCAAGATTAAAAGTCTACACTCCTTTGAAATAGCAACCAATAGTACCTAAATTTAATGATAGGCAATGTTTTAAAAGCCCTTACAGCTTGTCAGTTCAGAGTTAAATGTGAACTCTAATGCTAAAATTATTGCTTTCACCTTGACGTTTGCAGCAATACCTCATATGTTTGCTTCAACCACTGTTTACAGCTGCATAACCAATGTGCACATTTCATTTGGAGGTGGGAGGGTTTTAACTTATTTACATTTATTTTTTTAATTCAACTTTATTGCTATTACAAGGCATGAACAACACCCTGTGCAGTGACAACTACTATTTATGGAGAGATCAGCTGTATTTTAGACTCCTCTGCCTTCACCAATAATAAGAGATATGTTTCATTGTGTGCTTCCCTGAGTTAAAAACCCCCAAGTTGTCACAGAAGGTACAAAAAACAATTGATTTTCAATTTTTAAGAAAAAAAAGGTGATGTGATTTAAAAAAAAAAGGAATTTAATTAGATTAATATAAAGTTCCCTAAAACTCCTGTTCTCAACATGTTGCCCAAGGTACGTTAAAATAAAAAATTTACCCTGGGTGACCAATTATTTTTGGCATCTACTTGATTTCAAGCAGAGCTGGTGAAATTCTAAATATTGTACCCTAAGCTCTGGTGAGGGATATACCTTCTCAGAGAACTTTACTTGTACTGTAGGCATAGATTACTCTTATTGCCTCACAGTAGAGTCTTGCCTGGCTACTCCGTTGCCTTTCTGCTGCTCTCTAGTGCCCGATAGGTGGTGGGCCACGCACATAGAGAAAGCTGGCTAGATTCCAGCCATGAGCTACATGTTGGGCACCTCAGGTGTAGCCCCTTCTTCTATGGTTCCTGAATCTCTCTATAGCAGGCAGTAGGTCACAGTGTAGGCTCCTTTTCTATGTGTCATTTGTTGCTTTTTTGGAAACAGTAGTAAACAATACAGCACCCTCCTACTGTAGTTCTTGCCTGTCTATATAGCAAGATAACTACTTAGATCAATTTATGTCAAGCAAGAGTAAGGAGCACATGAGCAAGAGCAAGAGTAAGGAGTTAACAGAAATTAAAGACAAAAAAATACTTGGTACATTTACAAGCTGGTAAGCACAAAAAGAAATTCTAAACTGATTGAAAATTTTGTGTTAAAAACTGAGATTTTTTTTTTACATATATTACTTTTTTTCCCAGTTCTCCAGCACCCTTATGTAAGTGATGTGACTCTTCAATCCTAGCCTTGATGAAACAAAATCCAGCAAAATGGGGTTTGTAAAGGTTGTAAAAGACAAAGCTTATTTTAAGAGGTACCAGGTTAGGTTCCGCAGAAGGAGAGAGGGCCAAACTGCCTACTATTCCCCCAAGAGACCAGTCAACCAGGACAAAAACAACTACAACACTCCCAGATACAGGATGATTTTGCATGTCACTAACAGAAACATCATCTGCCAGATTGCCTATGCCAGGATTAAAATGTCCCTGGCACAGAAGAAAGACCCATTGCTCAGAAAAAAGCAAGCTTTCTCAGAGCTCAGGAGAAGATTGCTGACATTTGAACTGGGCTTCCTGGAATTTTCTACAAGAATCTCATAAAATAAATTTAAATTGGATAAACTGGATGGAGTCTTTTTTCAACCAGACTAACTATGTAACAAATGTACAGTATGTGATGTCAAACTCATACCAAGGCACTTCTGCAATGTGTGGTTCCTAACTACAGTGTAACAGAGCTCCCATCTTGAGACATAATATATAACTATAAGTAAATCACAAACAGATCATGGCCACTTCTTAAAGGTGTAGAGATGCACCAAAAGCCCAAAACTCAATTGAAGCTTGAGACCTCCAGTGTGTATATGCACCAAATCCAACAAGAAAAATATAAATAACAAACACTTAAATCAATTTAAACCTAGCAAAATTAATTTTACATGAGTAAGAAAAGTTGGTAATGTATTGTTCTGTGAACTGGCCTGGTCATTGGCACCTTTCATTTGCTAGGTGTAAATTGGTTTGAGTTGTTGCCATATTCACTTAGCTGGTTAGAATTCAGTGAAACAGACTAATTCTGAGCTTTTTGTATGTCCCTGACACTTTAAGGAAGAATGGCTTACCTCCAAGCAATATCTGCTCTATTTATTCTATATACAATATGTCCCAAAAGTGAAGCTATATTAGACTAGAGATAAGGATCACACTTTGCAGAGTTGCCTTTTAAGTGGCAGTTTAGCTTCAAATATTTTTGAAAAAGTTTACAACACAAATCTATTTTTAATGCAAATTGCTAAAGCAGTTTAAATTTTATTTTTATACTGACTAGCTGGTAAACATGCTGGGGATTTTTTGCGATATATGTTTCTAGCAGGTGGTGGATTACAGCATCTACCCTCATGCCATGAACCCTGTCTATCTGTATAGGATGGAACTGATCACATAGCATGTGCAATCTCCTTTCTATAAAGGCAGGCATAAGTTACAAAGCAGGCACCCCATCTTTGGTTCCTGTCTCTCTTTATAGCAGGATGTAAGCCTCAGCAGCGGTGGATATTGTTCCAGTAGGTAGAAATATCTCACTTTGTTCCATCTGGTTATGGTAGCTGCAAAAAAAAAAGTTTTACCAATTTTATATATTTAAATTTGCCAGCAACTGTTCCTGTTAAACATTATCTTGTTTTATAGGTTGCTAAACATTTTTTAAATAATAGTCCCTGAGCAGATGTAGAAAATGACAGCACAATTTGCCTTCACAATGTTTCTCATATTACTGTTTTATTCAATAAATGGTACTTGGTTTTAATGAATTCCTGTAATTTGATATTTGCTATATCACCAACATTCTACTGCATTCTAGGTCATAATACACTATATTTACCCCCAAGCTATTTAGAATATTCTGGCTAAGACATACTTTATATAACACATTCATCTTTCACCCTGCAAATTTATCAACACACTTGCCACACGAAGGAAATATATCTAGCATGACCAAGGTGTTATGCAAATGTTTTTACAGTGATTTTGAAATATCATAATATAATTTGCAATTATGCTAACAGTATATTAAGTCTTGTCAGGTTTGACAGAAGCTGAAAATGAGAGTCAGAAACCTCTGCTGATAAGCATTGATGCCTTTGGGGCATTTTACCTATCAATTTTAAATTCAATAACACATGTACTCTGTGTCAGGGCTACTTCATTCTCATCAAGATTTATCACGCACCATAAGTTGCTTGCCCATATTGTTCATTAAAATATAGCTACACTTCAACTTTTGATTGGCAAGAGAATTTCAAGAACATCCTCTATAAAATGAAAGTTACCTTCCAAAACTGTCAAATTTGTTCAATACTAAAAATATATATATATATATATATACTGTATATATATATATATATATATATATATATATATATATCTTTTTATTGATATTGTAAAATTATTAGTTATATTACAGTGCATAACCTGCACTATAGCATAATTTAAATAGAATATGATGATCATTGTGGCAATTATAATCATTCACATTATTTATACTTAATTTTTATAAAATGTTGACAAATCAATCCAAGTTTATAGCTGATCTTTTGCAAACAGTGAAAAACACGTGTGTGGTGCTTACTGTGCTCATATGGGGACCCGAAGAGAGTGCTCTTTAGAGCCCCCAAAGGCAGGTTGTGGCTGCCATTTAACGCAAAGCTGTTGTTAAGGCAGCACTTTAAAAGTGACACTTCCCCATAACACCATGATTATCTCCTTTTAATCTGTGGCATAGTTCTTTAACTCATTACACTCTGTACATTATGGATAACAGTTCCTCATTATACTTCATAACTCTTCTCTCTCTTTGGTTGTGCAGGATTTCTGAGCCAGTATTGCTGAGCTTGTACCGGACTCCACCAGCACCTCACTCCCAGTGACATACAGTAGATTTGTATATTACACTTGAATACTAGGAAGCATGACTCCTGTGCAGCACCGTGACTTCAGTACAACCAGCTGGTTGGATTTTTTACATGCGAGTACTGCTGGCAGCTATAGCCCCCAGCAGTAATCATTGTGTTCTGTCGGAAGGGAAGGCTGCCTGCAGGCAGAATACAATAGCATTGTGGGAGGGGTTTCCTCATCGACACTTACTGTGTTGATGGAGGAATTAAGTCATTTTATTTCTTGCAAGCCTTTTATGAAATTTGCATGGGCTGGGTCTCTAGGATACCCTGTGCCATGATATTGGTTCCATAGTAGCATATTAGTTATGAGGGGAGGGGCCCAAGCACACAAGCTCCTTCATTACCTGCGCCCTCCATCACCTACTCCAAGCCACACCCCCTCCCAACCGGCTGTATACTTATGCACTCAGCAACAGTACTGTAGTCCTTGACAATGGCAATATAGCCTCATCTGAATAGCTTAATTGCACATTAGACATACAGTTGTGACCAAAATTATTCAACCCCCACTGAAATTGAGTGTTTTGGCCAGTTTGACATTGCTTTTGATCATTCAGTCATCTTGCTTACATTTACATTAAAGAGGCACTTGTAGGTCAGACAAATATAACATAACAGTTATAATGAAATAACCACAAATGTCTTTTCTGTGCTCACAGCATTATCAGTTTTATTCAACCCCCAAGTGACATTCAATCTTAGTACTTAGTACAGCATCCTTTTACAGTTATAACAGCTTTTAAACGTGAAGCATAGCTTGACACAAGTGTCTTGCAGCGATCTACGGGTATCTTCGCCCATTCTTCATGGGCAAAGGCCTCCAGTTCAGTCACATTCTTAGGCTTGCGCACTGCAACTGCTTTCTTTAAGTCCCACCAGAGGTTCTCAATCGGATTTAAGTCTGGTGACTGCGATGGCCACTCCAAAATGTTCCAGCCTTTCCTCTGCAACCATGCTCTAGTGGACTTGGAGGTATGCTTGGGATCATTGTCCTGTTGAAAGGTCCAACGTCTCCCAAGCCTCAGGTGTGTGACGGACTGCATCACGTTTCCATCCAATATCTCCTGGTACTGAAGAGAATTCATGGTACCTTGCACACGCTGAAGCTTCCCTGTACCTGCAGAAGCAAAACAGCCCCAAAGCATGATTGACCCTCCACCATGCTTCACAGTAGGCAAGGTGTTCTTTTCATCATAGGCCTTGTTCTTCCTCCTCCAAACATAGCGTTGATCCATGGGCCCAAACAGTTCTAATTTTGTTTCATCAGTCCACAGAACACTATCCCACAACTTTTGTGGTTTGTCCACATGGCTTTTGGCATACTGCAGTCGACTCTTCTTATTCTTTGGAGACAGCAAGGGGGTACGCCTGGGAGTTCTGGCACGGAGGCCTTCATTACGCAGTGTGCGTCTTATTGTCTGGGCTGAAACTTCTGTACCCACATCTGACAAATCTTTTCTCAGTTCCTCAGCAGTCACACGGGGACTTCTCTCCACTCTACGCTTCAGGTAGCGCACAGCAGTCGAAGTCAGCATCTTCTTTCTGCCACGACCAGGTAGCGTTTCAACAGTGCCCTTTGCCTTGAATTTGCGAATGATGCTTCCTAAGGTGTCTCTTGGTATGTTTAACATCTTTGCAATCTTCTTATAGCCATTGCCCTTCCTGTGAAGAGAAATCACCTCTTCTCTTGTCTTCCTGGACCATTCTCTTGCCTTCACCATGTTTGTAACCACACCAGTAAATGTCTAGAAGGAGCTGAGTATCACAGTCATTTTAAAGCTGCCTAATTGGTGCTTATTATGCTTGATTGCTGCTCGGTGACATCCACAGGTGTTTTCAATACCTGATGGAAAGCACCTGTATGAACCTCTGTTCTTCAGAGTGGTAGTCTTTAAGGGGTTGAATAATTGTGGCAATGAAGAAACCACATAAGAACCATTTACTACTGTATTACATAAACAATTGATGTCATTTTAGTTGCATTTGGGTAGTTACAACGTCCTTGTAGGATTTGATTCTGAATACAATTCCAAATGTACACTATAGTCCCTAAACCCCTTTACAGCATTGGGGGTTGAATAATTTTGGTCACAACTGTATGTGCTGCATCTTCTCTTCTATGAAACCCATTTTCTGTTGTACATCAAGCATGCATGCACCCCTTTAAGGTTGTTCTCAAGTAACTTCAGACCAGGCAAAGTTACATAACAGCAAAAGTTCTTTACTGAGGTTGTGTAAATATAACAAGAAAGAAGTCTTCAATACAGATTCCTGTATATAATCTTCTAATTGCTCCTGGGTGCCCCTGCCCCTTGAGTTAGTCATACCTTAATAGGAGAGAGAAGCCCTTAAACCCCTAGATAAGAAGCACACATCCATACCACTGGAACCCAGATGGGGTTCCTGCAAGGTGGGTTAGACATTACATCTCTAATGTCCTCCTTGTTCCTTATTGGGGTAACCAGGAATCATACCTCTGGCCATCTTACTAACTGCAGTGCCCCCAAAAGGTGTTCCCCTCCCTTTTTATGTGTTTGCCCCAGAAGGGGGTGCTTCTTCCCCAAAGAGCCTTGGAAAACCTGCCAGAAGTTTTAACCCTTACCTCCTATGGAGAACCACCTCAACAGGACAAACACAACTAAACTGTGCAAAACATTTATGCTACAATTCAGAAGTTTATCCACATACATCAGCAGGGAAACAATAGAACATTTTAACAAAACATAAAATGTGCGACATCCACCTACATAGACACCATAACTTCCACATTTCGATTGCTAAATAAAAGGATATCAACAGGGAAACAATTTCTTATTTCTACATCTGCTTTGAAAAGTACTCCCTTTTGACCTCCTCCTTTTTGAGAAGTTACTCCTAGCCAACATACTGATTAATATTGCAAGGCCAGTAAATAATTTGGTTGCTATACTGTGAATCATGTTAATGCAAACCTGCACTTTGCCCATTCAAGGCAAAGGAACAGCTTTGCTTTAACCCCACTACCCTAAGCAAAATAAACTTATGTCAGAAAAACCACACTATGTGCTACTCTATTCAGCATCAGATGCTGAAGGACATCTTAGGTATGGAGTAGCTTGTGTTTCACTCCATGTGTTAACACTGGGCCAATCACTGCTGTCACATGTGGCATCCATAGCCCTAAGTAAGATACAATTTTGTCATTTGTTGCTTACACAGTTTTTATTTTACTCCCAGTCGCTAAATGGAGAAAATGGAAGGTGAATATATGCATCTGTTGAAGTTTGCATTGATGTGAACCTGTTTCTTTGCACTGTGTGGCAAAGCACAGATTTACTTTAAATGATTACTAATCATAAAAAATAATATATTTCAGCTTACTAATCTTCAGATGTGGTAGCTGAAATCATTTTCTTTTCTTTTTAGGCCAAGAGCATTTTAAGCAAACACAGTATATTTTTCCTCCAGCTCTGTAATCACTGCACACCGATATATGTACCGAGTCTGTGTACAGGAAAACTCAGTACAGATGATACCACCAAGTCCTGCTCCTGACGTCACTTACTTTATCTCTTCTCTCAGGCTGTTCACCTAACATTGTGCAGTGATTACAGAGAGGAGGATTTGCCATTTTTACTTGAAGTGAACAAGAAGTGGTGAATTAATCCTGAAAGTGTTGCAAACTTGTCTATAAGATACAAGCCCTAGACAAATACAAAAAAATAACTGCTGATCTTGCCAAAAATGCAGTTTCTTTCACTTACCGTGACCTGAACAAGAGTAAAACAATGTTATCTTTCTTGTGTAAACAACAAATCCCATCATAACCCATGTATTGGAGATGAACATAGGCAGACATATTTGAAGTCTAGAATGGTTGATGTCTATTTCCCCTTTGGTTAATACAGTGGAGGAATAAGTGTAGTTACCCAGGGACTGGGAGTGTGTGCATTTTCAGATTTACCAGTTATAAATAAACAGGAAAATGCCAAAAAAAGAAAACTAATGCAGGCACTTCATCTAACACCTGGTAGGCTGCAATATAATAATTTTCTATATTTGGGTTTAGACACAATTTAAGGCTGTGAAATCAGTACTGTGAATCTTTTCCGTAGCAGCCATCAAAGAAACAGGAATTGGCAAGTCTTTGAAGTGGACTTTGTACCCAAAGATCTTTTATTTAAAGCAGAATTCTAGGCAGTGTATATTTTTACATAGTAACATTGGTCTAGCTTAAACACTGCTACTTCAATGATCTCCACGTGCTTACAGATCCCGTGCTGAGTGGTAGGCCTAATGCATTGTGAACACAGGAGATTGGCTGTCCAGTACAGACACCACTTAAAGAATGCTTTGCATTTTATGAATGAGTGCAAAGCATGATCTGATTGAAGGAGGTGGAGAGGTTGGGCTGCCAATGAAGCATTCTCTGAATAGCACTTAAGCATGGGACCCAGAAGTAAGTGGAGATCACTGAGGTTGAGTCGAGTGTTAGGTAGTGATTTACCATACCTGAATTTGTCCAGGTATTGTATATAAATAGTTACATTGGTCCAAGCTGGACCCATATAACTATGTAAATACATGCTATGTCTGGAATTCATCTTTAATATTGGCCCAGTACCCAAAACTAGAAAGAAAACACTGAAATATGCACAGGAGAGGATGATGTCATGGTCCCCATGAGAAGATGCTTCCAAACCAGAATTGTCTTCTCGTGAGATCTGGCATACTCAGTATTCTCAAGCTTTTACCAGAAGGGTTGTGATGTCACCCTCATCTAGGCACCATGGCAGAAGCTGGGTGTAAGGTAAGTATATTTTCTAATTTTTATTCCATAGGTGTTTTTATTCTATAGCTGTAATGTGACATTTGCACATAAGGAGAAGGTTTAGTATTGAATTAGATGATCTTGCATCTGGGTGCAAATTCTGTTTTAAACTTAATTTGTTCTGGCATCGGCATGCATGAAAAAAATAAACAGCCTGTGTGCCAGCAAGAAGAATTCTTTTAGAGAAGGAAATTTAATGAAGATCTGATTCATTTAGCCTATAGAAAGCAGGAAAGACTGAGGTTGCTTTTTAGAATATCTTCTACTATACTTGGTAATTGTAGTTTTGCTGGCAAGATTCTACTGCTTATATAGTGACTGCAATTGAATCAAATTGGCTTTCTATTCTACTTATTCTATTACCTCTCTATGAGAACTAGTAGTCCTGAAAGAACACAAATGAATTGATTAAACTGGAGGTATTTTAGAAACGATAATTTGCTGATAAAGAAAACTGGGGCTAACTGAGATTAATGCAATCTTGCAATATAATGCACACCCGTTACACTTTTCTGTATGTGACTTAACAGGAGAAATAGTTTTCATACATTATTCCTAATACAGAAGTTTTGCATTTCTTAATAGGTTGTGAATTGAAACGTTGCCTAAGGCTGTAAAATGTAAGATGTTATGCCTAATATCTTTCTTACTATACCCATGACATGTTCTGCTTAGTCTGTTCAAAGACTACCACAATATTAAAAATTAAAGCTGGGTATAATCTTTTGGGTATATTTAAAGAAAAAAAACACTTATTTTACTTGAATTAATATTTTAATTTTACTTGCGGTGTACTCTCTTTATAGATTTTGTTCCAAATTAAATGACAATTTCACCACCAAGGTTATTTACATCTAAAGTATTTTTGTTTTATCTTTTACTCTTTTATGGCTGTGATGTTCCTCATTCCTTTCTGTCCTGACTTTCTGTCACTTTTTACTTGAATAACTGATAATGTTGTGTATTGTGCAGGTAGCCTGGCTACATGGGTAGAAATGTCAAAGAAATACTATGAACTGAGGCTTTGCTAGTTTTACAGATATATAATGTATATTCACCTAGTGATGTCAAATCAATAAAACCAACAAAATATGTTGTTGTATTATTGAAAATGGATAGTATCCTGCAAGTTGGAAGACTTTACAGTTAGGTAGACATGCATTTGAGCAGCTCCACTTTTATTATATCCTTTTAATGTCAATTCACTTTGCTAAAATTCATGAATGTAAAAATGATACAGAAAACTACACAAACACTGACAAACTAAATGTAATGATCTCATACATATTTGGCTTTTTAATCAAAAGCATGTAATAAGAAATTTTCTTTTCTGCCCATTCAATTAAAGGCATGGGAGGAGCTATTGGAGGCTAGACAATCCAGAGGGGATTTGTTGAGCTATGCATTAACCTCTTGGCGCAGGTGCCTCCCGGCCCTTTAATAGTTTCAGAAGCCGGGAGGCAGGGCGGGATTTTAGGGTCATGTGGCTGCCATGATTCGTCGTCACAGCATTCACATGATCGGAAAAGGTCCCGATCAAAAGAGGAGATCGGGACCTTTCCGGGAGTCGCGGACATATATGCTGGGAGCGCGCTGGGCGAGTGCTCTCAGCACATATGTAATTTCTAATTGCACAAAAATATGCGGCCGTTTGGCATCAAGGGGTTAAGCACTAAGTTGGAGTCAAAGCAAAACAGTATCTTTTTGAAGAGTGTGTTTAATTATATGATAAACTGTATATTGCAAGAAAAGAAAGGTATTTGTTTAGTATTAACAATGAAATACTGTAGGTACAAAGGGTAACATTAATTTAAGCCAAAATGTATTCTGCTACATGTCTTTGGTAGAAAATCCCAATAAGTGTATATTGATTGCTTTAGGTAAACGTTATAGTGTCTACAAACTATGGTATAGATACTGTAATTTATGCCATGCACTGCACTAGTTTAACTGACAATTGCGCGATCATGCAATGCTGTACATAAATGAAATTTATGTCCTTTTTTTCACAGAAATAGAGATTTATTTTTGTGGTATTTAATCACATGTGCTCTTTTTATTTTTTGCACTATAAATATAAAAAGACTGAAAATTTTGAAAAAAAAAACAAAAGTTATAGTGTCTACAAACTATGGTATAGATACTGTCATTTATGCCATTTTTTGCTATACAGTGCTGCACTAGTTTAACTGACAATTGCGTGGTCATGCAAAGCTGCACCCAAACAAAATTTATGTCCTTTCTTTCGCACAAATAGAGCTTTCTTTCGGTGGTATTTGATCACCTGTGTATTTTTTATTTTTTGGTGCTATAAACAAAAAAAACCCAAAAAATTTTGAAAAAAAAACCCAATATTTTTTCATTTCTGTCATAAAAAAATTCCAAAAAACTCACATTTCGTCATAAATTTAGGCCAAAATGTATTCTGCTACATGTTTTTGGTAAAAAAATCCCAATAAGTGTATATTGATTGCTTTGTGTGAAAGTTATAGCATCTACAAACTATGGTATAGATAATTTGAAATTTACACAGCTTTTACTTTCTGACTGCCTATCACATTTCTTGAGGTGCTAAAATACCAGGATAGTAAAAACACCCCCAAATGACCCCTTTTCAGAAAGTAGACACCCTAAGCTATCTGCTGAGGGGCATATTGAGTCCATGGAAGATTTATTTTTTTTCCACAACTTTTTGGAATATGACAAAAACATTTTTTTTGTTTTTTTTACACAAAGTTGTCACTTAAATGATATATTGCTCACAAAAGCCATGAGTATATGTGGAATTACACCCCAAAATACATTCTGCTACTTCTACTTAGTATGAGGATACCACATGTGTGAGACTTTTTGGGAGCCTAGCCACTTACAGGAGCCTGAAATCCAATGACCACTTTGAAAGGTGCGTAACTTCTTCATTTCACTTCCTCACTAGCTATCACAGTTTCGGAGGCCCTGAAATGCCAGGATAGCACCAAACCCCCCAAGTGACCCCTTTTTGGAAGACACCCCAAGAAATTTAAAAAGAGGCATGATAAGTATTTTGCAGATCTCATTTTTTCTCACAAGGTTTTGAAATATAAAAAAAAGAAAATAAAAAATATGTTTTTGTTTTCTGTCTTCATTTTCCAAAACCTTGTGGCAACAAACGAGATCTGCAAAATACTCACCATGCTTCTTATCAAATTCCTTAGGGTGTCTACTTTCTATTTGGGGGTGTTTGGTGCTATTCTGGCATTCCAGGGCCTCCAAAACTGTGATAGGTAGTCAGGAAGTGTAATGAGGAAATAAAGTCCTTTAAAAGCCTGAAGGTTCTGATTGGATTTTGGGGTCCTGTGCTTGGCTAGACTGCCAAAACATCTCTCACATGTGGTACCCCCATACTCGGGAGAAGTAGCAGGATGTATTTTGGGGAGTAATTCCACATATACCGATGGGATGTGTGAGCAATAAATTATTATTCCGGTCTCCAATCAGCTCTATGATTAGCTGGCAGAAACACCGGCTGCATTCTCAGGTTTCACTGATGGCACAGGACTGCCCGAGAAGGCCATGGAAGGCAGCGGGGGAGGAGGGCATTTTCTCCCGCTGTTTGTAAAAGCAATCCTGCAGCTAATTAGCCACTAGGATTGCTTTTACATGAAAGCCCATTTCCGGCTGAAAAAAAACAATACCAGGATGATGCCTGCAGCTACAACCATCACCCTGGTATAACCATTCAAAGTCCAGTGATGTACCAGTACGTCGCTGGTCCTTGTTGGGTGTGTATGCTATGTTCTTTTTTTCTTTATGCAGCCTGTGGGCTGAATGGAAAAAAAGAGAAGAAATCTCTGCCGGAAAAAGTGTGTGGTATGCCCACCATTAGAATACCTCCCTGCATCCACCCACTTCTAATAGTGGGTACACATGAAATGTACCAATAAATATAAAATATATATGCTGAAGCATAGAGGCCATCCACCCACTGGCCACCCCAGGCCCCCATGCTTCGGCATATATGCTCTTTTTTTAACTGCGGATGAAAAATCTCATCCGACAGCACTGCACATACCTACTTATGTATATTCTGAGAGCAAGACCCTTGTTGCTGTCAGAATAAACAAGTCGGTGCTGAAGTTTGACATTCCTGCAAAGAAATCAACAATGGTTAACAATAAAAGAGTAACTCAATAAAACAACTTTATAATTGAAATATCTCTGCAAGGAAAAGTTTGTGGTGGTATGCCCACCATTAGAAAACCTCCCTTCATCCACCCAATTCTAATGAAGGGCACCCATGAAATGTGCCAACAAATATAAAATATATATGCCGAAGCATAGGGGCCATTCACCCACTAGCCACCCCAGTCCCCCATGCTTCGGCATATATGCTCTTTTTTTAACTGCGGATGAAAAATCTCATCCAATAGCACTGCACACACCTACTTATGTATATTCTGAGAGCAAGTTCCTGTTGCTGTCAGAATAAACAGGTAAGTGCTGCAGCTGAAAGCATTCCTGCAAACAGCAAAGGTTAACAATAAAACAGTAGCAGAAAAACAGTAAAAGTAGAACAATAACAAAAATGACAACAACAAAAAAAACTATACTGTAACTATTGTTGATTTTTTACATTTTTAATTTTTGGGGGGATTTGTACTTTTTTATTTATTTATTTTAACTTCTTTTTTTTTCAAACTTTTAACATGTTAAAAACAGATGGTAGGGTCTCTCCAAATGCGATAGCCAGTTTCCTGACTACCTAACATCTTGCGAGACCCTGTGTAAATGTGCCCTGAACTGTGCCGTGCTGTACCCTATACTAATAGTTCACTAGGGTATGGTAGAGGCGGAAGCAATTCTTGACACAGAGGCCAGGTTGGTCAGGACAGGAGGGACAACAAAAGCTGCTGTCACACCTAATTCCATGTCTGCTACAGACACAACACCTTTTTGGGGGTCTTCTTTGGGTTGGGGTAATCGGGAAAATGCCTCTCATGCAGCCGGCTAACTGCATCTGGGTTGGGGGTTTGGTGCATATCACCTTCTGGATACAAAAGGGCCCTGATGATCTCTAACTGGAATTTTAGATAGGATCCACTATGTCCAGTTGCTTTGTAAAGAACAAAAGTATTATATATAGCCAATTGAAATAAATAAACAGACACTATTTTGTACCAGCATCTGGCTTTTCGGGAAACTAAGTACGGCTTCATCATCTGGTCGATGAAGTCCACCCCTCTCATGTTAAGGTTATAGTAGTGGACACAGAGGGGATTCTCAACAACACCAGCTGCCATGTCAATTTGGATGGTCATATCTGCGTGAATGGAAGACAGGACGAAAACATCCCGTCTGTCCTTCCACTTCACTGCGAGCAATTCCTCATTTCTCAAGTAGGCTTTTTCCCCCTTTCTAAGATGGGCATTTACAAGCCGTTGGGGGAAGCTCCAGTGATTAGGTCACACAGTGCCACATGCGCAAATTCCAAGATTGAACAAATGTTTAAACAGTGGCACGCTTGAATAAAAATTGTCCACGTATAAGTGGTACCCCATATGGAAAAAGGATGACGCCAAGTCCCAAACTATCTTGCCAGTGCTCCCCATGTAGTCTAAGCATCCAGGGGGCTCCACATGACTATCTTTTCCCTCGTAAATCCGAAACTTACATGTATAGCCTGTTGCCCTCTCACAGGTCTTATACACCTTGACCCCATATCTGGCATGCTTGCTGGGGATATACTGTTTGAATGCCAAAAAAATTAATGAGGGACTCATCGAAGCAGATGTTTTGATGGGGAGTATACACATCTGCAAATGTTTGGTTAAAGTGATTTACGAGGGGCCGAATTTTGTGGAGCCGGTCAAATTCAGGGTCACCCTGAGGACGACTGAGTGTTTTGTCATTGAAGTGCATAAAACGCAATATTGTCTCATATCTATGCCTGGCCATGGCAGCAGAGAACACGGACATGTGAAGAAGCGGGTCTGTGGACCAATACAACCACAATTAATTTTTTTCAATTAATGCCCATGTTGAGAGTTAGGCCCAAAAAGACTTTAAATTCGGAAACCGTAATGGGTTTCCATGTGAATGGTCTGGCAAGGCTTGAATTTGGGTTGGCGGCGATAAATTGTCGTGCATATAAATTGCTTTGATCCACAATCAATGCATAAAGATCATCTGTGAAAAACAGCTAAAAAAAATCAAGGGGAGTATTTAAATTTTCTCTTTCCACCTTAATTCTGGGTCGGGCAGTGAATGGGGGAAGTAAGTGTGCTTCAGAATTTGTGGGCTGCCAATCAGGATTTGGAAGCACATCCGGAAGGATACTAGGGGCTCTACGGGCCTGTCTGCGAATTCTTGGTGGCCGCGGGACACTACTTGTGCTCGCCACCGCACCAGCTTGTACTGCACTTATGGGACTCGCCACGTCACCAAGTGATACTGCAGTGCTGGTATGTATAAGACCAGGACGTACTAGACCGCTGGTGCTCACCAGTTCACCAAAAGGTAGCACGGCACTAGTACTTGCACTCTGCTGCATATGAAAGTCATCATGCGTTTGTACCACCTCAGCAACCTGGAAATGGGGTCGGGTACGCCTGATCTTAGCAGGGACCTCTTCTCTGTCGTCTGAGATAACTGTCAGGGTGCCACTGCTGTCTACAGGTTCGTATTCTGAGGCGGATTCTGTAAGTGAGTCTTCCCCTTCACTCTCACCTGACATGCTCAGAATCCTTAGGCCTCTTCACTAGAGTACCTTTGCTTGGACATTTTGGCCACTAAATTTATAGGTACCTAGTGCGACTCACGGGAAAAAGAGCGCCTGGCTGTCAGGGACTGCTTGAACTGCTACAAAAAATTTACCAACAAGTACTAACAGAGATCAGGCCTGATTCTGTGAACACTGCAATTTTGTGTGTAATGTATCAAGTGACAGTTATCTACTGACACTGCACTTGCTGGGGGAGAGGGGGAGGTGTAGGGGCTAAACGCAGGTGCTGGCAGGTGTTGGGGCTGATCCCGCTTACGCTGCGTTTTTGGGGACACTATAGTAATGTGAACGCTGGTATAGCGCTGATCTGATCAAAGATATTGATCCAATCAGACATTATGCTAGCAATGGAGGTTTAGCGTGCAAGTGAGCGTGTTCCTGGCAATCAAGGGGTTAAATGTGATTATTGGTGTATTAGCGGGCAATCTGACGCTATCTGGGAGGGATGCTAACTGAAGCTAACACTATCGGAAGTCGCCAGCGACACTAATACAGTGATCAGCAAAAATCTGTTCACTGTAATCAATGACACTGGTGACAGGGCAGTGAAGGGGTTAACTGGGGGGGCGAACAAGGGGTAAAATGGGATTACTGGTGTACTAGCGGGTAAACTAGCGCTATCTGGGAGGAGCGCTAACACTATCGGCAGTCGCCAGCGACACTAATACAGTGATCGGTAAAAATCTGTTCACTGTAATCAATGACACTGGTGACAGGGCAGTGAAGGGGTTAACTGGGGGGGTGATCAGTGGGTTAAATGTGACCTAGGTGTGTTCTAACTGTAGGTATGTGCTGTTTTACTCACGTTTTGTATGTCTTCTTCTCTGTCTGGGATGTTATGTGCCCAGGCAGAGAAGAGTTACATCATATCCTGTCCTGTGTAACTGTCAACAGAGACCGATCATCCAATTTCAGCTGGACATCACTGGCTGAAATCGAATGATTGATCCTTCGAGGAATGGCGAGTCGGCGGGGGCACACGCGCACTCCCCTTGTCCTTGAAAACCTCGGGAGCGCGGATCACGTTTTAAAACGTGATTTTTGCCCAGCAGTGCCACCTTGTGGACGTTTTTCCACAGTGGCTGGACAGCAACCAGTTAAGGTGCCAAAACAAACAAAAAAAAACATAAATTCAACAATTGTATGAATAAAATAATTGTTAAAAACCACATATATACTGTACATAAAGTATTTGTAAATCCTCACCTAGAAAAACAACTCATTCAGAAAGGTAAAACATTTTTATTAAATATATGTACAAAAACATTACAAAACATTACAAAAACATTATAAATATCATTTGTAAGTGATCACGTAATCACATACCCTGTGTTCTCAGCTACATAAGGAGCTCAAGGAGGAATAGCAGTAGCACATTGATCTGCCCAGTGAATGGTTGTGAAGGGGGAGGAGGCATGTCAGCACAGCTCTGATTATTCATTTAGTCCCAGCACAGCCAGAAAACTGATCACGCTGTGCTCACATGCCTAGTGTGGTCCAGGGGCAGACTGACAAATCATGGGGCCCCCGGGCAATAGGGGATCATGGGGCCCCTGTGTCCTTGCCCAAACTCAAAAAAGCCTATGAAAAAGGTACCAGGGGCATCTCATGGGGCCCCCTACTGACCCCGGGCCCTCAGACAGTGCCCGAGTCTCCAAATGGTCAGTCCGCCACTGGTGTGGTCATTGTTTAATAGGAAAGCAGAGGGACTAGCAGGAACACCAGGGATTTCACACAAAGGAAGCAGTACAAAGATAACAGGATACTTTTTCATACAAGTACATGGTACAGCAGGCACATATCAGGAATATGAAATGTTTGGTATACATATTCTTTCAAAAATAAATGGATGTTTCCACATATGTCAGCAAGATACATTGAAATCAAGAGATCTTATATTCAGTTGTCTTTGATTTCAAATAAGCAAATAGTTACTTCAAGAAGTAATAACTTCAAAGTGTTTCTACCAAAGGCTTTATCAGAAAAAATTTCACTACTTGAATATACTATATGTGATCCTCCCAAAAGTTGGAAACAGGAGGGGGAGAAGGAATGACATGAGCTCCAACAATTTTCACTTCACAATACAAACGCACAATATAAATGCACAGTATAGTCCAGTCATCAAAGAAACACAGATGAGTGTATCCCGATGAGATCTTTGTAATGCATGTAGTCCGGCAATATGCAGAAGAAATGAATAAATTGCGCACTCACCGGAAGCACAATTTAAATGTGCGTTTGTGTCTCATACACCAAAGATCACTCCGACTGTGGATGAAAGGAAACTCCGAAAAGGTGGTTCTATGATGAAAGATGACCCATCTGGGGATTCCTACTGGCATACAGGTTCCAAACAGGATCAGCTGAATATATCTCTGAGCCTTGGGGTAATCGCCTGGTGGTCCAGCTGGTATAGAAGAGTGGCCGCCGGACCCCCTTTGATCCGGTGGCTTAGCGTCACGGCTAGCAAGGGCTCCTCCTTGACGCGCGTTTCGTATCACACGTACATCATCAGAAGGAATAAGAGGCTCTTATTCCTTCTGATGATGTACGTGTGATACGAAACGCGCGTCAAGGAGGAGCCCTTGCTAGCCGTGACGCTAAGCCGCCGGATCAAAGGGGGTCCGGCGGCCACTCTTCTATACCAGCTGGACCACCAGGCGATTACCCCAAGGCTCAGAGATATATTCAGCTGATCCTGTTTGGAACCTGTATGCCAGTAGGAATCCCCAGATGGGTCATCTTTCATCATAGAACCACCTTTTCGGAGTTTCCTTTCATCCACAGTCGGAGTGATCTTTGGTGTATGAGACACAAACGCACATTTAAATTGTGCTTCCGGTGAGTGCGCAATTTATTCATTTCTTCTGCATATTGCCGGACTACATGCATTACAAAGATCTCATCGGGATACACTCATCTGTGTTTCTTTGATGACTGGACTATACTGTGCATTTATATTGTGCGTTTTGTATTGTGAAGTGAAAATTGTTGGAGCTCATGTCATTCCTTCTCCCCCTCCTGTTTCCAACTTTTGGGAGGATCACATATAGTGTGTTTGGTCACATATAATGCGTATGGTCCACATCTGCTGACATTTAAGTAAGGGATATTGTACCATCTTCAATACTGGTACAGTCATATAACATCAAGCGCTGCACTATTTATCTTATATTGTTTATTTGAAGGTTGATGGTTTTCCTTTTTAGTGTATCAGCTGCTGTGTCGGTTAGCGCTCACTGAATCCCTCATTACCACTTGAATATACTGTATACATAAAAAAAAGCATAATTAGAAATAAAACAATATCAATAATCAAATTAACAGACATTTTATTAACACAATTGCTGTGTGCATCCTTACCATGTCAGACCCACAATACCTGCTATAGAAAGATATCGTACATTCCCTCCACTGGGGTAGGACTCTCCCCTGAGGAGAACACAGATCCAGGCTCAAGAGGGCACAAAGTGAGCCTCAAGAGGGAAAAAAAAAATTGCCAACAGTCCCCAGTCTGACAAAAAAAATCTAATGATAAAAAAAATTATGAAATCAATAAGTGAGTGCACTCAAGGGAACACCTCAACACCACTGCCATATTGAGATACAGAGACGATTCAGTCAGGCAAAATACTATCTGAAAGAAAAATATACATATCAAAGTACAAAAAAATATCAAGTTATATTCAGAGGAGGCATTTTTTAGATTTAAGATAGGTGAATAGGCTAAATAATACTGATTCCACACACTTAGGCATCAGTTTTTGCCTAAGACAAAAAACGTAGAATAAGTAATTCAGCTATGAGTATAGACCCCAAATAATACCCCACATATAGGCATCGATTAGCAGGACAAAGCTTCAAAAGGAACAGTCAAAATAAAAAAAGGACCAAGTCTTTAAAAAAAAGGAAAAATACATAGATAGACTGCATTAACGTGTCTCTCTTACTCAGTGTTAGGCATGGTGGAAAACATTGGTGTCCTCAGCCTCCACAATGGCCACTGGAGACACTTCCTCTTATACCCCTCCCACCCAGCTGGCATCTGACATCATCGTAGGGCTCGGATGCAGAAAGACCACTGAGCATGCATGGACATAAAGTGGCAGATGCACTATGTGACAACACTCATGCCCCCTGTCTCCCCCAGGCCCACTGCAGACAGTTATGCTTATGGCTAAAGACCAGGAGAGAAAAAGGCACAGAGAGTGGCAAAGACCACAGCACTACCTAAAGGATGGAGATGATAACCACATCCAGCAAAGATGGAAATAAGCTGGGCGGTTCCAATTAGGAACTGACCCTCCCTGCATAATCTCAGTGGTCACTGCTAGATCCCCCTAGTGGTGCCCAGCATCATAACACCAGGAAAAAATAGGGGGGGGGGGCATCAAACATCAGGCCACAGGGATGTAAACTGAAATGAAATGGCAATAATGAATGGTATATGGACAAAAAGTATGCATAAAATCATAACCGTACAGCCGCTAATATAGCCAGAACTGGACCAGATGAGGGTCATATGCTCAAATAACACTTGAGACAAGTGAGCTGTGGTGGTCAAAATGCACACAGCAGTACAATGAATATCATAAGACATACCATTCAGACCATTCAGAAAACAAAAACAATATGAAAAACAAAATGTGACCATAAAATTACATGATAATAATTCAACAAACTCAAGCACATATATTCTAGAAGAATAACTATCTAATATAGCCACCATTATCAGAGGGATTCACTATGATATCATAATTATTCTGAAGAGACAGCAAAGTTGCATTTGTAGGTTAGTAAAGTTATGTGGGACAGTATTCAGCCATGTAGAAGACTCTATAGTTACATAGTTAGTCTGGCTGAAAAAAGACAAAAGTCCATCTAGTTCAACCATTAAAAAAAAAAAAGTTGTAATCCTACAGCCACAGCTGATTCAGAGGAAGGCAAAAAACCCAGCAAAGCATGATCCAATTTGTTCCTGCAGGGGAAAAAATTCCTTCCTGATCCCCCGAGAGGCAATTGGATATTCCCTGGATTAACTTTACCTATAAATGTTAGTATCCAGTTATATTCTGTGTATCCAAGAAAGAATCCAGGCCTTTTTTAAAGCAATCCACTGAGATGGCCAGAACCAACTCTGGAGGGAGTCTATTTCACATTTTCACAGCTCTTACTGTGAAGAAATCTTTCTGTGTTTGGAGATTAAATTTATTTTCCTCCAGACGTAAAGAGTGCCCCCTTGTCCTCTGTGATGACCTCAGGGTGAATAGCTCTACACCGAGTTCACTATATGAACCACTGGTGTATTTATACATGTTGATCACATCCCCCTTAATCTCCTCTTCTCAAGCGAGAATAAATTCAGTTCCTCTAATCTTTCCTCATAACTGATCTCATCCATGCCTCTTATCAGTGCCTAAACAGAATTGGACAGATCTGTAACTTGCCACCTGATAATAGTGGACTGGGTTAAGTCTGTGTAGACTTGGGATGTGTGGCCATGAAAGACTGAGCAAACCACTTTAAGTACTCCTTCCTTGGAGCAGGAAAAATTAAACTTCACCATGAGTCTTCACCTATGGGTAAGCTCTCTGTGAACGTGGGCTGTCTCTAAACCTTCAGTTTATAGCCCTAGAAGTCAACCTGTCAGTTTTGGAGCTCTCGTGGTCAACCACACTCTCAGGAATATCTTGAATCCTAATATTGCTGTGGTGGACATGATATTCTGCAATCTTACAATTGAGAGTAGAGGGGTTTCAGTTCAAGTTGTGTTTGTCATTTTCATGGCCTTTCATGACCATGGTGGCATGCTTCATGAAATGTTCTAGGTAGGCTGTACATTGACCTTGTTCCTTCAGAATCTCTGCAAATAGTTTTTATCCAGCCAAGATGTATCCAAACTTCAAGGTCTGGTGGGCTCAGAGCTGAAGGGAACTGCTGAAGACTGCCTGAGAAACTGTTATGATTTCCCATGAAATGCAGCGTGTTCTATTCCTTAGGCAGAGCAATGCTGGTAGTAGTATCATTGGCATCTTCTATTTAAATGCTGCCATCTAGGTCCATTCTGTGAATGTGAGCCCTTAGCCTAATCATTTGCTTCAAAAGCCATGCCCACCAGGGCTCTGTATTTCCTTGTGCCCCACAGAAACCTTTTCACTGAGTTAAAATTGCATGTAAAAGTAAAAAAGTATTTGTAAATGCTTTCATCAGTTTTTCTATTTCATAAACATTGTATTATTTACTTGAAACATACACCTGAAGTCAATTCCCTAGCACAGCCCCTCCTTTCTTGTATTGCATTGACTTCTCTTTTCATTCTCTTCTCCATCTATACCTCCTCCCTTGGCCAACTGATACACTCTCACGGTTCCAACTACCATCTCTATGCCGACGACACGCAAATCTATCTCTCTACCCCTCACCTCACCCCTTCAGTCTCTGCCCATATCACAAGCCTACTGAGCGACATATCAGATTGGATTTCACTCCACTTCCTCAAACTAAATCTTTCCAAAACTGAGCTCCTAGTTTTCCCCCCAGCCCGCGCCCCCCGACTTCCCCATCAAGACCAACAACACCACCATCAGTCCCTCCCCTCAAGCCAGAGTACTAGGTGTCATCCTAGACTCCAATCTGTCCTTCCAGCCCCAGGTCCATTTGCTGACAAACTCATGTAGACTTCACCTAGGCAACATCTCCAAAATACGTCCATTCCTAACCGCGGAAACCACTAAGCAACTCATTCACTCCCTCATTATATCACGCCTCGACTACTGTAACTCCCTCCTCATCGGCTTACCTCACCGCAGGCTATCCCCACTTCAGTCTATCTTGAATGCTGCGGCCAGACTCATCCACCTTACTAACCGCTCTGTATCCGCCACCCCTCTCTGCCAATTCCTTTCACTGGCTTCCGATTGCCCAACGGATAAAATTCAAAATACTAACATTGACGTATAAAGCTGTTCATAATACTGCCCCAAACTACATCACCGATCTGGTATCCAAATACCACCCAAAACGTACTCTCCGCTCCTCACAAGACCTCCTACTCTCTAGTTCCCTGGTCTCCTTCTCCCATGCCTGTCTCCAGGACTTCTCCAGGGATTCCCCCATCCTCTGGAACTCCCTACCCCAATCCATCAGACTATCACCTACTCTCCTCAACTTTAGGAGCACTCTGAAAACCTATCTCTTCAGGGAAGCCTACCCCGTCCTCAGCTAATTACTGAACTCTTCCACCCCTCCTACTACTCCATCCCCCACAGCTATTTCCTCCTGTACCACTATCTACTCTCTCCTAGATTGTAAGCTCCAAGGAACAGGGCCCTTGAACTCCTCGTGTATTGAATCGTATCATGTATTGAATGTACTGTCTTGTGTACTGTCTTACATTATAATGTTATAATGTACAGCTCTGAGCAAACTGTTAGCGCTATATAAATCCTGTATAATAATAATAATTTCATAGCCCTCTCCTCTTCTGAAATTGACTAATTACTGTCTATGCTGGCATAGCATCTCTGACTCTCTCGTCACCTGCTTACAAAATCTTAAGCAGAATAAGGAGCCAGGAAAGGAGAATACTATAGAGCAATTGTTCCTAACCTGGAGTATGCACCAGCACAACTAAGGGTACAGTTAAAAAAAATTCAGTAATGGTAGTAGATTAAGTGGCAAGGATGTTTGGTGTCATATATGATGTGTTATGGTGCTCATGGACAGCCAGCTTGCACCATGGAAATGTGAGGCTGTGCGGCCTCACGACCTGTACCTTAGCAACCAATGACTCCATGAAGCCAAACTGTTTGCACCACAGAAATGCATGATGCAGTGCAGCCTGGCTGCATTACATCAATGGTTGACAGGATGCATGTGGCTGGGCCACACACCATTAAGTAATTTTATGGGGCATTTGGCATTTGGCCAGCTGCCAGAAACCTAACAGCCATAACGTTACATGGCCTGGTTGCACCTAAAAAAAAAAACAATTCACCTAAAAAACAATAATGCCATACAGCCAGTCTCCTTTCTTCTGTAAGCTGAGCAGTCATGGTATATGATGGGGTGTTCAGGCTCTGAAATTTGTGCAGATAATTACACAGGATGAAGTGGGATCATACCCCTTTTCCTCCAGTACTAATACAGAAATACTAAACAGATGTGAGCAGTAACGAATACCCCAGGGGCCCCTTCTATAAAATTTTCCAAGTGGTTTTTCCAACATAAGATCAGACAATGACACTGCTCAGCCAGCATTTAATAGCGGGCTTATGACTTTCACATAATCAAATGCACAATGTGATCTTTGGTCTGTTTAGCCCTGAAGCCATATGTCAGTTTTACATCAAAGTTGAATGGAGATCAATTTAATCATCACTGATAGTATAATTTATTGTTTTTTTATTTGTGTGTTTTTCATTTTTTGTGATTCTGATTGGTACATTAGATAAGACCCCAGTCACCTCTTTGGTTCCCTCTGTTTGTTTGTAAGCACATATAAATGACACCTGCCTTGTCCTTTTGTTTAAAGACTACTGTCCTGCATAATGATTTAGTTAAGGCCATAAACTATCTTCTGGGGTTAAAGTAATGGTTGCAATCTGTGTCTTCCATACAGCAAAATCTAGAACTTATTATTAAATTTCCTGGTGAAGGCTCCAAGGAGCAGCGCCCTCCTATCCCTCTTGTATTGAACTGTATCGTTGCTGTATTGTCTCCCGTTATATTGTAAAGCGCTGAGCAAACTGTTGGCGCTATATAAATCCTGTATAATAACAATAATAATAATAAAAAAGGCTAGAACTGCTTTTGCTCTGTGCCTCAGAAGAAGCACAGTTTGACTACTAGTTCTACAAAAGACCTGGTTTACTTAAGTGTAAATTAAGGTGAAGTGCAGTGAACAGAGGGGAAGTGAATCTTTGGTCACTTCAAACATCCCATCACATGCAGGGGATCCTAAAAAAAAAAACTTTTCCTGACATGAATGGATGACTCTTCACTTTATTTCACACTTTAATCAATCCAAGCTCAAAGCATCTTCACAAAATCATGACAATGATTTTACAAGGAAGTGAAAGTTAATTATTTCCTTGAGCAGACAGAGACATTTTTGGAGTATTAAGAATTGGCCTTTGCACAGTAAACTGCAGTAGGTATGACAGAGAGACTTTTAAACTCATGCAAAGTAAAAGAAGGTATAGTCTTTTGTGTCAACTCTGCTTGACATTTGCACAGTGGGTGGCACTGCTGAGAGTTGAGTCCCACAAGCAGCATGACTTTTTTTCTGTGTTCAAAACTTCCTTGTGTTGACCATGTTGGCTGTGTGTTAACATTTTCAGAAAAGAGAAAAGACTAAAGAGATAAAACTATTTCATCTTCAGAAATCACTTTAAAAGAAACCATTATGAAGTGTTTGCTCGATAACTTCTGCATGAGCTGTGTTTAGAGTAAAAAGTGTGGTTTAGTTGGCAAGTTTCCAAGAGAGGCTTCCATATTAACTAAAATACTGCATGCTACAGACCCATATTGGGAAGAAAAAAACAGAAATATAAATAATAACAGCTGACAATTTTTCAAGAAATGTCAAATATACATTTAAGGATGTTCAATAAGTTATATGATAAATGTATTTAAAAAATGGTAACAAAATAGTTTTCTGTATTTTATTTATGTTAAAAAGTACACAGATTATATGCTTTTAAAATATGACCCAATTTCCAAAAGGTAAATGTTATATGTTTTCCTTCTTCAATTATAAAATATTTATTATATGTTAGTTGCTGATAAAAAAAGAAGCATTGCACAATTTATCGTTTGGTTTTTATAAAATGGTTTGGTTTAATAAAATTTATGATGTTTTGTTTAGTTCAACATTAATGTATCATTATTAAAAAATATTAGCACATTTAAAAGCTCTAAGCAATATTTTACTTTGAGATATACTTGTAATAAAATAATTAACTTTCTACAAAGCACTTTATGGCTGACATTAGACTTCAAGTAATACTAATCTGGCAACTTTAGTAGAAATTACAGCATTAAAGGAAATCTCAACCCAAGCATGGAAGTGTATTATATTGCATCTTACCAGTCCTTAAACATAGTGGCAGCATTAGTTTAATTTATTTCAGGATTTTTTCCATTTATTTTTCATGATGATTCCCCCAGTAACACATTTTCCATCTTAAAGTGGTAGTAAATTAGTTTTTTCTACTTGTACCTATAATAAGGCTTACCTGTAGGTATTGTAAATATCTCCTAAACGTGCACTGTTTAGGAGATATTTACTTGTAAAGGAGCACCAACGCATGCACTCTGAAGGATATCCTTGCTGTTTCTTCAGAGCTGTGTGCCATAAAAAGTGACTTCAGCATACATCACATGCACGGGAGTAACGTCATCATGGCTCGGCCATTAAAACCATTGGAGCCTGCAAACCCAGGAGAAGGATTGGGTGAAGATGGAAGCCCTGCCAGCGGTGACAGCGCGCTGCTGGAGGGCTTCATTTTCAGGTAAGTTTCACATAATGTGCTAGTAGCAGCTCTCAATCTCAATCTCATAGCGGGCATAAACAGTGACTTGAACTGACAGCTGTCAAAAGTCCGCCAGTATAGAGTGTTCTCAGCTGCTGTCTTCTGCCTCGTGGGGACCTCTACATGCAAGGGGTACAGAGGGGGCGGTAACATGTTTTAAAAGGACAGCCCCTTCTTTTTCAAATCTGCCCCTGGGGGCAGTTGAGGGATTTTTAAAGTATCGGGTCAGCTGAAAGTATTACTCATACAATTTATGCATGCAGGAATGATTTAAACTGTATGACAGTTTTTCTTACTACTAATACTGCCACCACTTGATAAAAAGATGGAAATTAATAAAGATTAATATTAGAATATAGGAAATAAAAAATAGGATTACATTCATTCTATTACTGTCTAATATCCAAAAAAATAAGGAAAGACATACCCACAAACAGTTTAAATTTTAACCCTTTCTTTACTAAACATCCTGCTTGTGTTATCTGAAATCACTACTGTCTTGATTCAGGATGACCCTGTACAGTGCCTTTTTCATGGCACTACAAGCTCCATCAGGGCATATAAGAAGGGTATAGTCCCTCATTTGTTAGACATTTCTAAGGGGCTAATTCCACTTTTTTGGAAAAAGTCACTGACACCTACTTGGGAGAAACAAGTTAATGAAATTATGGAAGCTGAGAAATAAGTGCATATCTATAGCAATAGACCAGAAGAGTTTCACACTAAGTGGGAACCCTGAATCTAATATATAAATAGTACATGGAATAACAGCTAAGTAGTCAACTATCTTGTGATAAGGGGGTAGCTGCTGCTTATTGCGTACTTCAGAAACTCCAGTTCACACTTTATAAACAGTTGCAGCAAACTGTTTTTCTTTCCTATTGAGATAAAAGTTTTGCATGAATAAAGAAAAGCTGATCATTTTAATCAGTCCTGGAAGTGTTAAGTGGTTTGTCTCATCCATGTAAACTGATACATTCTGCTGTAGAGTTTGTGCTTTGAAAAAAACTATACATTCTTCTATTCTTATATGCAGCTCCCTTTTTGTTATCCCAACATAATGCATAGGGAAGCTGCATTCTAGCACATACAGTATACTACCATTTTCATGCTACATGTAATACATTATCGTAGCTGGTATTCTTTGCCGGTGCTGATGGACTGGAAACTCATTATGGATCATTGTGTTCTGTGACTACTCTTGCATGCTTGACATCTTTAACAATTAAAAAAAAAAATTATATTTACAAACAAGTGTCTTGAAATGTGTTCATTCTTTACTTAACCTTCCTTAACTTTTTACAACCTGAAGTCTAATTGTTCTCTTTTTTTCTGTAGATGAAGTTTGGTTTGCTCTTTAATCAGAACCTCCTTTCCTTGCGCAACCCATTGAAATGGTAATAGATGCAGTAGTTAAAATGGACATTAGATGGCTGTGGCTTGCCATTTAGGGTGATTCACATTGGCAGAGCAGCCCTCTGGAACTTGAATGCTGAACAGCAGGACCTGAATGGTGAGCAGGGTGCTCAGGGACTGCATTTCCCAGGAGAGGTAGTGTGTGGGCAGGGGCATATAAATATCAAAGCTCAGGGGACTGGCCAGGAGAGGAGTAGAGTGGAGGAGAAAGGAGGAAGTATGCTGACAGTTGAAGTTCTGAACTAGGCCCCAGAGCCAGAGTTGGAGAGGAGGAAAGAGTCTACTGATCACCCATCTTGCCACGCTGTCCAGCAAGACAATTTGTTAGCAGGAAACCAGATGGGATGCCAGATCGGAACTGGAGAGTCTGTGTGGGGCCCCCATCTACCAGAAAAGCCAGACTGCTATAAGCTTCTGAAAAATATTGTCAGGTTAGAGAGTCCCAAATATCACTAACTAAATGAACACTGACAGTTTCATCACCTCAGCTATCTACCTACACATAGTTGTGAACATTACATATAGCTGCCCCAGGTGGTGGTCTACTTCTCCCAGCCACCCCTGTTGGGATACATCTGCATCACAGTCTCATCGCCCAAGCTGATCGCAGGACATACAGTTGCAGGCCAGTGCCAACTGAAACAACAAGTTCCCTTTTCCAGCAGAGCGGGATTCCTACTACTGTTGCCTTTGGCCTTTGACATCCAGAGAGAGATATCCTTGCCCACAGATACATATTCCAATTGTTTTTTTTTTCATCAATACATTTTTATTGAGGTTTCAAGGCAAGGTCAAAACAATATACCCCACATTGATACAAATACACTTGGCAGAGCTCACAGTTACAATATGCATCTAGTTGTACCCCACATTCAACAATACCAAGCAGCTAAGACAATTGATATATCGTTTCATGCAAAACCTACAATTAGCAAAAACATCATTACAACTTGAAACATATATATATTTGATTTGTAGCATAAAGACCAATTTCAAATAACATATGATCAGTTATTCCATAGAATAGCAGCTATAGATTCACTGTGAATTACCATAAATCAAATACCAATCTAATTAGATTAGAAGACCATTCCTTGAGAAACCAACAAATAGTGAAAAAAGAAAGCATAGAAAAAGGAAAAAGAAAAAAAGGGAGAGATAAAAGAGAAAAAAAGGAAACTTAGTAAATTGGTGTGTTCACTTTCAAAAAAGAAGACATTATTAGTAGCTGAGTCGACGTTAAGAATGTAGATCGCGCCTAGGTAACCATATGCTCATATTCTGTGGAATGTCGAAAGACGGTCGAAGCATACCATGTCTTATGGAAATTATCAGTAGCTTCATGTGCATGTGCAACCAATCTCTCCATGTCATATATGTCATCTATTAAATTAAGCCATTCTTTGATGGAGGGAGGTTTTCAGGATTTCCAATGCCGAGGGATCAGAATCTTAGCTGCAAGCAGAAGGAACCTGGTAAGTGAGCGTTTGTATTTATTCATGGAACAATTAGAAATATTAAGGAAGCAACAAAGCGGAGTTAATTCAATCTGAGAATTTGTTATTCGCTTAATGCGTTTTCCGAACTTGTTGCAAAAAAGGTACTATCAAGGGACAATACCACCATATATGTATTAGCAACCCTGTCGCTGGATTACAACGCCAGCAGGTGTCTGAGGACTGTGGGGACCATTGCTTCAATTTAACAGATGTCACGTACCATTGTGAAAAAAGCTTGTAAGAAGTTTCCTGAAACTGAGTGCTAATGGAACACTTATGTGCAAAGACACATGCGTGTTTCCACTGTTCCTTTGTAAATGTAGTCTGAAAAACTGATTCCCAGTATGTCCTGAATCGGACTGGGTTCTCAGTTTGTGTAGGTTGAAGCCATGTATTTGCCATCGAAATAGATTTGTTGGTGGATTTTCCCTTGAAGCAAATAGATTCAAAAGGTGTTAAAGGCCGTAGAAATTAGTTTTTATTCGTTGTGTTATACTATAGATATAACTATGTATTTGACAATATGTCCAGCTAGTCACGTTCGCTGGTTTTATCACTTTTGTCAAATTATCAAAAGAGTTTAATTTACCCCTAGTCAAGCACTGATAAACCACCAAGGGTGTACCATCTTGTAGTGTGAGATTAGCCGAAGAGGATATCCCAGGTAGAAAGGCTGTGTTAAGTCCTAAGGGAGTCAGGGGGCCCGGGGAAGACGATAAAATGTTATCTATAGCCAGAGCACTAAATATTTTGAGAGTCGTTCCTATCTTTGGATGTTGTTTTAAGTTAGATGGGCAAAGTGAGAATGGTATCCATGGGGCAAATTTTACCGGAAAAGGATCAAAATCCACATCTAGCGATACCCAATCTTTATGTTTTGCATGACAGTGCCAATCTAGAATTCGTGTCAGATGGGAAGCATAATAGTAGTCTTTAAAATTAGCAAATCATATTCCACCACTTTGTTTAGATTGTGTAAGGAGATGAAGATTTATTCTGGGTTTTGTGCCTGCTCATAAAAATTTCCTTAGAAAGGATTGTAAAGCTTGCAAAAACTGGATGGTATGAAAATTTGCAATGTTTGAAAAAAATATAATATTTTTGGCAGAACAGTCATCTTAACCAGTTGCTGCCCGGCACAATCACAGCAAGTCACATGACAGTTGTATACAATGGATGGCTTCCTGTCATGCCATCCATTGTATACAAGTGTGTCTAGCTGTGAATGGTCACAGCAATCACATGCACAAGCTGGACCAATTACAGCCCAGCTGTGTCATGTGATTAGCTGTGGCCAAATCACAGCTAAGCACAAAAAAGACCCCTGAAAGAATAGATTTCATTCAGGTAAATGCTTGCTTATAGCAAAGAAATTCTTTGCTATAAGCAAATTGTGTAAAAAAAAAAAAATACTGATCACTTCCCCAAAGTAGTACAATGTTACTATGGTAACATTATACTACTTTGGTCACAGTGAAATATGAAAAAAAATCTTAAAAAAAGAGTAAAAAATGTGATAAAAATACAAAATAATAAAAACATTTAAAAAAATTATAAAAATTTTTTTGTACTATCACAGTGTCCCTGATCACCATCATGCCAGTTATATGAAGACGCTGTACTACACTGGTGACAGTATGTAAAAAAAAAATAGTGAAAATATTATTTTTAATTTCTTCATTTTCGAAAAATTATGACAAAAAAATACAACTTCAAAAAACTTGGCATGACTGTTATGAAATATGTTGAACTGTCTACTTTGCAAAAAGAGATCATTTGGGGGATATCTGTACTGTTTTGACATTTTTGGACCTCAAGAAATTAGATTGGCCATCAGTACTTCAGGATTGATCAATTTTCAGATATATCCCATAGTTTGTGAACTCTATAACTTTCCTAGAGACTAAATAATACATCCTAATTTGGGTTATTTTCACCAAAGAAATGTAGTAGAATACATATTGGCCTAAATTTATGAAGAACAATTATTTATTTGCAAATTTTTATAACAAAATCAAAGAAAAAAATTTTTTTTTTAATTTTTGGTATTTTTTTGTTAATTTAGCAAAAAATAAAAACCCCAGTGGTGATTAAATACTACCAAAAGAAATCTCTAGTTGTGTGAAGAAAATTATAAAATTTTAGTTTGGGTACAATGTTATATGACTGCACAATTGTCATTCAAAGTGTGAAAGCGCTGAAACCTGAAAATTGGCCTGGGCAGGAAGGGGGTAAAAGTGCCCTGTATGGAAGTGATTAATTATGGCTGCCCTACCAAACCAGGAAAAGTACTTTAGGGTCCATCTATCCAACTTTCTTTTTAGGCTTTGTAGTAGGGGGGGTAAAGTTTTGCATGTATAATGCATCCAGAGTAGGCATGAGGTTAACTCCAAATACCACAGGGCCTTGTCTTCCCATTTAAAAGGACAATTTTCTTGCGTTAAACGTAGGGTATGGGGTGTGAGAGAGAGATTCAAAGTTTCAGATTTTTTATAATTTATTTTGAAATTGGAAATATATCCATAGTGTGTGAATTCTTTTAGCAAGTTTGGTATAGAAATATGTGGTTGAGTCAGCAGCAAAAACACAGCCTTGAGAACCCGAAGAGAAAATCTACTTCAGTACAAAGAGAAAAAAACAAACAACCGTGTACCTCTAGTAACCACATACAACCCAGCTCTAGAAAGAATATCTATACCCATGTGTAGATAAGGAATTGTTTACACTACTAATGAAATAATGAAAGGTTCTAACATTAAAATGAATAAAGAGGACATCCTTGACGTGTCCCATTATGAATATGCATAGTGTCCGGAAAAGTTCCATTTATCTTCAGTCTAGCTAGGGGTTTATGATACAAAGTGGATATCCACGTAAGCATTTCAAGTTGAAGCCCTACGTGGGTACAGGTAGCTCTTAGGAAATCCTAGGAAACCTTGTCAAAGGCCTTCTCAGCATCTGTTGATACTAAAAGACCTTCGCTGTGACTTGAATGTATCCTATGAATCAGATTTAAGGCTTTCATGACATTATCCTTGCCTCTCTGCATGAAGCCCACTTGTTCAGGTCCAATTAATTTATGTAATAACGGTCTTAAGTGCATAGCCAAAGTTTTTACAGTATTTTCAGATCTAGATTAAGCAAGGATATGGGTCTATAATTAGAACAATCTGTAATATCTTTATGCGACTTGGGTATAACTGTCGCGTGAGCCAAAAAGAAGTCCTCTGGAACCTTTCGTAGCTCCCTAAGGTAGTTGAGTGCATTTAACAAATGTGGAGATAGCAAATTTGCGAATGTTTTGTAGTAATGGGCCATAAACTCATCTGGGCCTGGGCTTTTTCCAGACTTCATAGATTTAATAGTGCATAAGAGTTCCTCTTCCCGTATTGCGGCCTCTAATTGTTTATCATCTCATTTGGAAAGTTTTGGCATGCCACTATCAATCAAATAATTTTCCAGAATTAACTGTCTAGATCCCTGTAAATCTGAATGCTTATGAGCCTTCGGGTATACAGGTCTGAGTAATAAGCATGAAAAATTTGAGCAATTTTATCCGTAGAATGAACCAACTGTCCTTCTTTATTCTTATGCTTTCTTTAGGGCCCTAGCCAAAAATGTCCCGCTTTTGTCATTATGTTCATAATAGAAGCCTTTTTTCAGGAAGATGATTCTCTTGGCTTTCAAATCTAATATAGATTGTAGGGACTTACGTGTTTCCTCCATTAAATGTTGGCAAAATGTTATATGTGCAGAGTTCGGAAAATAAACATTAGCCAAAGTGACTGGCATTCCAGACCAAGTTTCCTTAAGAAAAAATTAATCTCCCTTGTGGGTCTGCAAGGTGATGGGTTATGTCAACTGCTTTTTTATGCAGCAGTATGGACACTCCTTTCGATTTTGCTAGGGAGCTGGTGGAATGAAATACCTTGGGGTAGTGTTTATTGAAAAGACTTGGCAATTTTTTACGTTTTAAAATCTGTTCCCTGAAGAAATACAATCCGTGGTTTGCTGCGGTTAAGTTCTCTCAGTAAGGAAACTCTTTTTTCAGGTGTATTCAGACCTCTCACATTATGTGAGATCAAGAAGGGTTTGGTACCTAGTGAAGTATACGCCATAGACATAGTTATATAAAGGCGTCATGGCCCGTAAGATAGTCAACACACCAACTACCAAAGAAAAAAAAAAGTAAGTGGGAAAAAGGAAGCAAGAAAGAGGTAGAGACACTGGGAGATGTATAAAGCTCTGCTGGTTAAATGAAGACTCAGTTATTATAAAAGTAGATCAGAATGTGTGAACCCTGGATAGAGGGGCCAGAGGTAATGAGGCGTGTTCACCTAACTATCTTGTCAGGTTCACTGCCGCCTGGTGGGGGCAGTGGGAGGCGTCAGGAGATAGAATGACCCAAGATAGTAAGACAAAAGAACACATGATGTCTCAATTAAGCCTGGATTCAATTCGTGTTCCTCTAAAGAATGACAAATAACACCTAACTGCGGCTTAGCTAGTTACAGACATGATGTCTTTCAAAAAGCAATATCCATAGTACCCTCCTATTTTCTGAGCCAGTATTAAGCATATAGAAGGAAAAACTTAGCAGATATACTCTATTATCAACAGGGAGACCCTGTATAGGTCCCATCCAACATAAAAACCATATTGATACAGTATATATGTCTCTGTGATTAGCTGTATCACACAAAACATATAATATCCAGTCCACACATCAATAGGGTAGAAATCTGAAGCTACCACTCCTTCATTCCAATTACATTAAAAGCACATAATCAATTTGTTTTTAAAGATTACGAAAGTCATAACTAAAATCCTGTAACCAAGGGGTTGATCCATATGTAGAAACAAATATCACACATATATTGACTTAGAAAATCAAGTAGGTTCTCTATGTCTCACTCCCTTAGCCACATATGGAGACCGGTTGGAACCACCACAAGATTTCTTGACGTAGGTCATCCTTTTGGAAGGGGGTGGCTTAGATGGAGAGGTTAGAGGTGTGTGTGGTGGCAAATGGGCCAATGCAGGTATGCAATACTCTTTGTACCATTCTAGGAGTTCAATACTTGGAAGATGTAATTGCTCACAAAAAATTTGAAGCTCTTTTGGAAACTTTAGGAAGTATTGCTTGCCCTCTTAGGTCGCATTTAGCGTGAATGGATAGCACCATCTATAGTGTATTCTATTTTCCCGCATTAGTTTCAGTAGGGGTCTTATGGCCCTTCTGTTTTGAAATGTGATGAGAGAAAGGTCCTGATATAATGAAATACGTAGAGTGTTCCACAAATGTAATAAGATAATTTTGCCGGGCTTTATTCAAAATTTCCTCCTTAAATGTAAAGCTCATTAGACAGCAAATGATATCTTGTGGAGGTGCTGTGTCTGCTGGATGAGGCTTCAGTGCTCTATTGGCTCTGATAAACTTAATGACTGTGTCCCTTGGGCGATCAAGCAGGCTGTTCAAAATGGCTTGCAGTGCTTGTTTCACCTGGGTCGGGTCCACCGATTCGGGTACTCCCCTCACTCTTATGTTCTGCCAATGACCCCTGTTGTCTAAATCTTCCAGGTGTCTATTAATATGGATGAGGTGGGTGGCATGTGGGGAAATTACTGTTTCTAAGTGTTCCATATTAGAATCTCTTCTTGTATCCTCTCTCTCCTTATCAGACAGCCTGTCAGTGAGTGTTAATAAATCAGCTTTAAGCTCATTGATAGCAGAGAAGAAAATATGCTTGATATCTGCAGTGATCTTGGTCATATCTGACAGTGTGAGGGGGTGATCAGAGGGCTCTAGATCTTTTACCAGATCCTCCAATGCTGCCACCGACTCCTCACTGTGCTCTGCCTCACCCCTCTCCAGCGCCATCTTTGCCCTCGTCCCGCCACAGGTCTGGAAGGCCTGAGGGTGGAATAGGTCCGGTATACTTCAGGATCTTGCAGCAGAAGGTGAGCGATTCAGTCGGGGACTGGGAGTGAGTTTGTGTTGTTTGTCCATTTTAGAACTAGGAGGTCCAGGAGCCTATGACCAGGAGCCTATGAACAGCTGCTTGGTGTGCAGTGCCTCTCTAGAGAGTTGCAATTCCCGCTGAGCACCAGGCCACGCCCCCCATATTCCAGTTGTTACCCTTCACTATTTCAAGTCTGTCTTTTATCTAGTGCCTTAAAGGGGACCCTGCGCTAGCAAAACCCTTCCTTTCTTCCTCATTATTTTTGAGTTACTGTTTTGAGGAACTATCATCTATGCCTTAATTCATTTTCATACCAACTGGGCCCCAGCAAGCGCACAGAAGACTATATAGTATTCTTAAAGGGACATTGATCAGTTATAAATGAGAGGTCTCTTCACTTCACATTTAATCACTGTCGTCTAGTTCTTGCTCACTGGGGGATTCAAACGTCTCCTCAGATTGAAGGCATTGCATTATTTCTTAAAGCAGGTCTGCTTACAGTTACAGGTATTTCACTGTGAATACTGTTACTTTAACTTAAAATTGACAAGAGTGATTATCTTTGCTGCATATATCCATGGTATTCTGTTCGTTTTGACCAAGTTACACTCAGTGCCAATATAAACTTCATTTTGGTTCATACTACCTTGCCATACTACCCGTGTGTGAGTCCAGTTGCAATTGTGGTTTATTGTGGTCACAAGAGTATGGTGGTGTCAGCAAAGGTTGGGCTTTCAGAAGGTGTTCCAGATTGACAGGGAACCCAAAAATTACTTAGCAACCCTTAAGGGGGTAGTGCTACACTTGTAAAATATGCATTTTTTAATTATTATGTTTATAGCCTTATTTCCTTTTCTATATTCTGTAATAATTGTTACATTGTTGTTTATAACTTGTTGCCTTTTCTCTATTTTTTTCAGTAATTCCTGTATATCTTTATCTTTCATTGCTTCTATGAAAGCTTTCCTCGCCACTTTATTTCTGTATCCTTTCTCCAAATGTTTTCTAGCAATATCTTTCTTTTGTAACTTGAATGTCTCTAGGTCAGTGCAATTCCATTTTAAATGCAGAAATTGTCCTTTTGGGATATTGTCAATCTACCTTTTTAAATGGTAACTCCTAGCATTCAACAGACCATTAAAGTATGTAGGTTTATTAAATATCTTTGTTTTTAATCAAGTGTTTTCCTCTATAATTCTGAGGTCCAAAAAGTGCACCTCCTCCAGCCTATACACATTACTAAGTTCCAAATACCATTCTTTATTATTTAACTGATCCAAAAAAAAATTACAAAAATACTCCGACCCTCTTGAAATGGCAATACAGGCATCAATATGGTGATAAAAAATATAATATAAAAATTGCAGCACTAATTAAAAAAATAACTTTACAGGCCATGAAAGAAGACTCCCATCCAGTATTTAGATGAGGAATAAGAGAAGAAGGCCACTCATAGTGTAGTAGCTCCAAGGTGGAGCTTCAGCATGTGACGTCATCACGTTTTGGAGGGACGGTGGCCATTTTCCTGGTTTTTAAACTTAGTTCAAATGCTGGTAACCATCCAATACAATGTACGAGTAACTTGTAATAAACTGGGTGATTTTATTTTATCATTACTACATTATGAGTGGCCTTCTTCTCTTATTCCTTTCTTTCAGGACCTGTAAAGTTCTTTTGAGAGGAAGATTGAAATCTATCTTGGTGAGGATTGCCAATTTCATTATCTGCAAACATTCATCTCTCATTTGAGCTGCGTACATTGATCGGTGTGTTTTGGTCATAACTAGAGATGAGCGAAGTATTCAAAAATTCGATTCGACTGATTCGGCGAATTCGTAGAAAAATTTCGATTCGAGTCGAATATATTCGCTGTGAATTGAACTTAAAAAAGGGTGTTTCTAGGCTTCAGAGAGACTTAATATTAGTGCTGAACACTGTACCTTTAATTTAAATGCCCTTGGAGTCTGCTGGGGAAGAGAAATAATACTGTCAGGCAGTATGACATGCAGATGAGTGCCGTCGATCTTAGAATCACCGCACACTTCACTCATTTGGCCAGTCACGGGGCCAAAACCAGAGTGTGGAGCCACAGTGTGGCGGTGGAGGCAGCAGCAATGGGAGGCCATACAGCACCCTATGACAAAAATGGAAACCACCAGCAGTGTGAGGAGACCTGAAAGTGGCACATGGCAGAGTGTGGCGATAGAGACAGCAGCAATGGGAGGCCGTACAGGGACCCATGACACACTCTGGACCTGGCAGCAGCATGAGGAGGCGGTACAGGGGCCCATGGCAGATTACGGGCCTGGCAGCAGCTATGGGAGTCGGTACGGGGGCCCATGGCAGATTACAGGCCTGGCAGCAGCAATGGGAGGCCGTACAGGGACCCATGACACAATCTGGACGTGGCAGCAGCATGGGGAGGCGGTACAGGGGCCCATGACAGATTACGGGCCTGGCAGCAGCATTTGGAGTCGGTACGGGGGCCCATGACACACTCTGGACCTGGCAGCAGCATGAGGAGGCGGTACAGGGGCGCATGACAGATTACGAGCCTGGCAGCAGCAACTTGGACAGGAGGACGTTCAGTTTCTGCACCGTCTGGTGCGTGCTCGCAAACTGTTGTCTCTTGGAAACGGATTCCAAGAAAGACTGCTGACGGAATCCGTGAAGAGGAGTAGCAGGAGAAGGAGCATCTGAACGAGCGGAATATGCCAACAAGCGACAACAGGGGCCCATGGCAGATTAGGGGCCTGGCAGCAGCTATGGGAGGCCCGTAATCTGCCAGCACCCTATGACAAAAAATGGAACCCACCAGCAGTGTGAGGAGACCTGAAAGTGGCACATGGCAGAGTGTGGCGATGGAGACAGCAGCAATGGGAGGCCGTACAGGGACCCATGACAGACTCTGGACCTGGCAGCAGCATGAGGAGGCGGTATATAGGGGCCTATGGCAGATTAGGGGCCTGGCAGCAGCTATGGGAGGCCCGTAATCTGCCAGCACCCTATGTCAAAAAATTCTACACACCAGCAGTGTGTGAGACCTGAAAGTGGCACATGGCAGAGTGTGGCGATGGAGACAGCAGCAATGGGAGGCCGTACAGGGACCCATGAGAGACTCTGGACTTGGCAGCAGCATGAGGAGGCGGTATAGGGGCCCATGGCAGATTAGGGGCCTGGCAGCAGCTATGGGAGGCCCGTAATCTGCCAGCACCCTATGACAAAAAATGTAACACACCAGCAGTGTGAGGAGACCTGAAAGTGGCACATGTTTGGGGCATGATTCATGGCGGATTTAGTCAGTTGTGTCAGGAACTGGTGGTTTGAAATCCAGACTAATCCACGCCTGATTCATTTTCACAAACGTCAGTCTCTCCACACTTTGGGTGGACAGTCGTGTCCTCCGCGGAGTTGCAATACCTCCTGCCGCACTAAACACGCGCTCCGATGCCACGCTACTGGCCGGGCATGACAGCCTTTCAAGGGCAAATTCAGCTAGTTGGGGCCAAAGGTCAAGTTTCGTTGCCCAGTAGTCAAGGGGATTGTCTACCTCGGTTGGCAGGGTGCTGTCCAAGTAGGCCTAAGCCTGTTGTTTGAGGTCCTGCTCCAGGTCCACCTGATGCTGCTGCTGCTGCTGCTGCTGCGGCTGGTTAGTAGTTTCCTCACTGCGCTGGTGAAGAAAGCTACTCATCATCGACTGCAGACTGAGGCAGCCGCTGCTGGTGGAGCTGCCACTGCTCCTACCACCCCACCCCTCCCCTGCTGCCATGGCAGCGGAACGCGAGCGCACAGGGCCCACAGTGTCTGAGGATGGACGTTGGCGCAGACAGGCAGAGACCAGCTGACTACATAGGTGGTTTTTATAGTACGTTATTTTGGCCTCCCTCTCAGCAGGTGTGAAAAAGGCCACCATTTTTAAACGGTAGCGAGGGTCCAACAAGGTGGACAGCCAAAAGTCATCCCTCTGTCTGATGGTTATTATTCGGCTGTCGCTACGCAAGCAAGCGAGCATGCTATGGGCCATTTGTGCCAAGGAATGCGAGGGACTCCCTGCCTCCATCTCCACAGCATACTGCCACGGTGCGTCTGGGTCCTCTGTCTCCTCCTCCTCCTCCTCTACCAGATGCTCCTGCTCCTCCACTCCTGTCCGCTGAGTGGAAAAACCACCCATTTCACTCAATAATTCCTGAGCACCAATGTCCTCCTCTACCTCCTCCTCTTCTTCCTGTCCTGCCCCCACAGGGGTCATGTGGCGTTGAGATCTGTGCGCCACGTCTACCGCACCCTGACCAGCCATTGTTAACAGCATTTGTTCCAGGACGTGCAACAGAGGAATGACGTCGTTCATCCCATAGTCCTGCCGACTCACGAATAGCGTGGCCTCCTCAAAGGGCCTGAGCAAGCGCAGGTGTCACGCATGAGCTGCCAATGGCTGACATCTAAGTTACACAGGGAGTACCTTTATCCGCTTTTAACATCAGGAAATCGGTGATGGCCTTTCGCTGTTCGTAAAGGCGGTCTAACATATGTAGGGTTGAATTCCACCTTGTTGCAACGTCACAGCATGAGGAGTCGGTACGGGGGCCCATGGCAGATTACGTGCCTGGCAGCAGCAATGGGAGGCCCGTAATCTGCCAGCACCCTATGTCAAAAAATTCAACACACCAGCAGTGTGAGGAGACCTGAAAGTGGCACATGGCAGAGTGTGGCTATGGAGACAGCAGCAATAGGAGGCCGTACAGGGACCCATGACACACTCTGGACTTGGCAGCAGCATGAGGAGGCGGTATAGGGGCCCATGGCAGATTAGGGGCCTGGCAGCAGCAATGGGAGGCCCGTAATCTGCCAGCACCCTATGTCAAAAAATTCTACACACCAGCAGTGTGTGAGGAGACCTGAAAGTGGCACATGGCAGAGTGTGGCGATGGAGACAGCAGCAATGGGAGGCCGTACAGGGACCCATGACAGACTCTGGACCTGGCAGCAGCATGAGGAGGCGGTATATAGGGGCCTATGGCAGATTAGGGGCCTGGCAGCAGCTATGGGAGGCCCGTAATCTGCCAGCACCCTATGTCAAAAAATTCTACACACCAGCAGTGTGTGAGGAGACCTGAAAGTGGCACATGGCAGAGTGTGGCGATGGAGACAGCAGCAATGGGAGGCCGTACAGGGACCCATGACAGACTCTGGACCTGGCAGCAGCATGAGGAAACGGTATATAGGGGCCTATGGCAGATTAGGGGCCTGGCAGCAGCTATAGGAGGCCCATAATCTGCCAGCACCCTATGTCAAAAAATTCAACACACCAGCAGTGTGAGGAGACCTGAAAGTGGCACATGGCATGAGACACTGTGGACCTGGCAGCAGCATGAGGAGGCGGTATATAGGGGCCCACGGCAGATTAGGGGCCTGGCAGCAGCTATGGGAGGCCCATAATCTGCCAGCACCCTATGTCAAAAAATTCTACACACCAGCAGTGTGTGAGGAGACCTGAAAGTGGCACATGGCAGAGTGTGGCGATGGAGACAGCAGCAATGGGAGGCCGTACAGGGACCCATGAGAGACTCTGGACCTGGCAGCAGCATGAGGAAGCGGTATATAGGGGCCTATGGCAGATTAGGGGCCTGGCAGCAGCTATGGGAGGCCCGTAATCTGCCAGCACCCTATGTCAAAAAATTCTACACACCAGCAGTGTGTGAGACCTGAAAGTGGCACATGGCAGAGTGTGGCGATGGAGACAGCAGCAATGGGAGGCCGTACAGGGACCCATGAGAGACTCTGGACCTGGCAGCAGCATGAGGAAGCGGTATATAGGGGCCTATGGCAGATTAGGGGCCTGGCAGCAGCTATAGGAGGCCCATAATCTGCCAGCACCCTATGTCAAAAAATTCTACACACCAGCAGTGTGTGAGGAGACCTGAAAGTGGCACATGGCAGAGTGTGGCGATGGAGACAGCAGCAATGGGAGGCCGTACAGGGACCCATGAGAGACTCTGGACCTGGCAGCAGCATGAGGAAGCGGTATATAGGGGCCTATGGCAGATTAGGGGCCTGGCAGCAGCTATGGGAGGCCCGTAATCTGCCAGCACCCTATGTCAAAAAATTCTACACACCAGCAGTGTGTGAGGAGACCTGAAAGTGGCACATGGCAGAGTGTGGCGATGGAGACAGCAGCAATGGGAGGCCGTACAGGGACCCATGACAGACTCTGGACCTGGCAGCAGCATGAGGAAACGGTATATAGGGGCCTATGGCAGATTAGGGGCCTGGCAGCAGCTATAGGAGGCCCATAATCTGCCAGCACCCTATGTCAAAAAATTCAACACACCAGCAGTGTGAGGAGACCTGAAAGTGGCACATGGCATGAAACACTGTGGACCTGGCAGCAGCATGAGGAGGCGGTATATAGGGGCCCACGGCAGATTAGGGGCCTGGCAGCAGCTATGGGAGGCCCATAATCTGCCAGCACCCTATGTCAAAAAATTCTACACACCAGCAGTGTGTGAGGAGACCTGAAAGTGGCACATGGCAGAGTGTGGCGATGGAGACAGCAGCAATGGGAGGCCGTACAGGGACCCATGAGAGACTCTGGACCTGGCAGCAGCATGAGGAAGCGGTATATAGGGGCCTATGGCAGATTAGGGGCCTGGCAGCAGCTATGGGAGGCCCGTAATCTGCCAGCACCCTATGTCAAAAAATTCTACACACCAGCAGTGTGTGAGACCTGAAAGTGGCACATGGCAGAGTGTGGCGATGGAGACAGCAGCAATGGGAGGCCGTACAGGGACCCATGAGAGACTCTGGACCTGGCAGCAGCATGAGGAAGCGGTATATAGGGGCCTATGGCAGATTAGGGGCCTGGCAGCAGCTATAGGAGGCCCATAATCTGCCAGCACCCTATGTCAAAAAATTCTACACACCAGCAGTGTGTGAGGAGACCTGAAAGTGGCACATGGCAGAGTGTGGCGATGGAGACAGCAGCAATGGGAGGCCGTACAGGGACCCATGAGAGACTCTGGACCTGGCAGCAGCATGAGGAAGCGGTATATAGGGGCCTATGGCAGATTAGGGGCCTGGCAGCAGCTATGGGAGGCCCGTAATCTGCCAGCACCCTATGTCAAAAAATTCTACACACCAGCAGTGTGTGAGGAGACCTGAAAGTGGCACATGGCAGAGTGTGGCGATGGAGACAGCAGCAATGGGAGGCCGTACAGGGACCCATGAGAGACTCTGGACCTGGCAGCAGCATGAGGAAGCGGTATATAGGGGCCTATGGCAGATTAGGGGCCTGGCAGCAGCTATGGGAGGCCCGTAATCTGCCAGCACCCTATGTCAAAAAATTCTACACACCAGCAGTGTGTGAGGAGACCTGAAAGTGGCACATGGCAGAGTGTGGCGATGGAGACAGCAGCAATGGGAGGCCGTACAGGGACCCATGACAGACTCTGGACCTGGCAGCAGCATGAGGAGGCGGTATATAGGGGCCTATGGCAGATTAGGGGCCTGGCAGCAGCTATGGGAGGCCCGTAATCTGCCAGCACCCTATGTCAAAAAATTCTACACACCAGCAGTGTGTGAGACCTGAAAGTGGCACATGGCAGAGTGTGGCGATGGAGACAGCAGCAATGGGAGGCCGTACAGGGACCCATGAGAGACTCTGGACCTGGCAGCAGCATGAGGAAGCGGTATATAGGGGCCTATGGCAGATTAGGGGCCTGGCAGCAGCTATGGGAGGCCCGTAATCTGCCAGCACCCTATGTCAAAAAATTCTACACACCAGCAGTGTGTGAGGAGACCTGAAAGTGGCACATGGCAGAGTGTGGTGATGGAGACAGCAGCAATGGGAGGCCGTACAGGGACCCATGAGAGACTCTGGACCTGGCAGCAGCATGAGGAAGCGGTATATAGGGGCCTATGGCAGATTAGGGGCCTGGCAGCAGCTATAGGAGGCCCATAATCTGCCAGCACCCTATGTCAAAAAATTCTACACACCAGCAGTGTGTGAGGAGACCTGAAAGTGGCACATGGCAGAGTGTGGCGATGGAGACAGCAGCAATGGGAGGCCGTACAGGGACCCATGAGAGACTCTGGACCTGGCAGCAGCATGAGGAGGCGGTATATAGGGGCCTATGGCAGATTAGGGGCCTGGCAGCAGCTATGGGAGGCCCGTAATCTGCCAGCACCCTATGTCAAAAAATTCTACACACCAGCAGTGTGTGAGACCTGAAAGTGGCACATGGCAGAGTGTGGCGATGGAGACAGCAGCAATGGGAGGCCGTACAGGGACCCATGAGAGACTCTGGACCTGGCAGCAGCATGAGGAAGCGGTATATAGGGGCCTATGGCAGATTAGGGGCCTGGCAGCAGCAATGGGAGGCCCGTAATCTGCCAGCACCCTATGTCAAAAAATTCTACACACCAGCAGTGTGAGGAGACCTGAAAGTGGCACATGGCAGAGTGTGGCGATGGAGACAGCAGCAATGGGAGGCCGTACAGGGACCCATGACAGACTCTGGACCTGGCAGCAGCATGAGGAGGCGGTATATAGGGGCCTATGGCAGATTAGGGGCCTGGCAGCAGCTATGGGAGGCCCATAATCTGCCAGCACCCTATGTCAAAAAATTCTACACACCAGCAGTGTGTGAGGAGACCTGAAAGTGGCACATGGCAGAGTGTGGCGATGGAGACAGCAGCAATGGGAGGCCGTACAGGGACCCATGACAGACTCTGGACCTGGCAGCAGCATGAGGAGGCGGTATATAGGGGCCTATGGCAGATTAGGGGCCTGGCAGCAGCTATGGGAGGCCCATAATCTGCCAGCACCCTATGTCAAAAAATTCTACACACCAGCAGTGTGTGAGGAGACCTGAAAGTGGCACATGGCAGAGTGTGGCGATGGAGACAGCAGCAATGGGAGGCCGTACAGGGACCCATGACAGACTCTGGACCTGGCAGCAGCATGAGGAAGCGGTATATAGGGGCCTATGGCAGATTAGGGGCCTGGCAGCAGCTATAGGAGGCCCATAATCTGCCAGCACCCTATGTCAAAAAATTCAACACACCAGCAGTGTGAGGAGACCTGAAAGTGGCACATGGCATGAGACACTGTGGACCTGGCAGCAGCATGAGGAGGCGGTATATAGGGGCCCATGGCAGATTAGGGGCCTGGCAGCAGCTATGGGAGGCCCGTAATCTGCCAGCACCCTATGTCAAAAAATTCTACACACCAGCAGTGTGTGAGACCTGAAAGTGGCACATGGCAGAGTGTGGCGATGGAGACAGCAGCAATGGGAGGTCTCCCATTGTCCCAACATGGCCCAAATAGTCCCAACATGGGCCCCCTGGCCACGCTTGACTTTCTGGCCACATAGTCGACATACGGCTACGTTTACTTCCTCGGGCGGCTTGACGAAAAATTGCCACACCGCCGAGTAGGAAACTTTGCCCCCGATACTCCTCACTGGCTGACTGCTGCTTCCTCCGTGCACACCGGCACCACTACTGGCCGTGGTGGTAGGCTGCAGTGGAGCTGGTGCTCTACTCCGTGGCCGTTTGGCTCCACTGACACTGCTTCCACTGACACTGCTGCGACCCTGCTGCTGTCTCCTGGGCAACCCACCGACTGTTTCGCTCACTGCCAAGCTGCCACCCTCTTCTCCTGATGATGCGGAAGAAATTGCCTGATGACGACGAGGCTGCCAAGTGCGATCAACCTCCTCATCATCAAGTAGGGTCTCCGCCTCACTACTAGCCCCCTCGGCTGCGTCTGGGTCAGGAGACAGACCTGTCTCTAGACCGGCTACCGAGCCACTCTCCTCGCCACTACTTCTTCGCCTGGCTGCTGAAAAGGCGGATGTCTCCCCCCGTTCCTGACCGCCCTCTGTTAGCTCTTCCTCACTGTACAGTGGGGCTGAGCCCACAGCATGCGATACTTCGCTTGGTGAGGGAACACCAAAGGACAGGGGCAGGTAGAGGACACATGATCTCAGTGGGCTTGGTCCCGGGCCATGCCAACTAACGGTTGTGTCTGACGTACCCACCGACCGTTGGCTGTAGGTGTCAGAGGTGACCTGGGAAGAGGAAGACGACCGAGCCAACCAATCGACGACGGCAGGGTTGTCGGTGGAGACACGACCGCTGGATGACACCGGGAGCACTGGCCTCTGGCTGCGAATAGTGCTGCCTCGACCCCTTCCTCTGCTGCCACGTCTGCTCGCTCCTAAAACATTGCCTCCTCTGCCACTCCTCTGCATGTTGTCTGACATACTCTTTAATTAAACGATTATGTGTCCCTGAGTAACAATTCTGTGTCCCTGAGTAACAATTCTGTGTCTGTGCGAGTAACAATTCTGTGGCCCTAAGTAACAGTTCTGTGGCCCTCAGTAACAATTCTGTGTCCCTGATTAACGTTTCTGTGGCCCCAAGTAACAGTTCTGTGGCCCTCAGTAACAATTCTGTGTCTGTGCGAGTAACAATTCTGTGTCTGTGCGAGTAACAATTCTGTGGCCCTAAGTAAAGTTTCTGTGGCCCTAAGTAACAATTCTCTGGCACTCAGTAACAATTCTGTCTGTCCCTGAGTAACAATTCTCTGGCACTCAGTAACAATTCTGTCTGTCCCTGAGTAAAAATTCTGTTGCCCTAAGTAAAGTTTCTGGGGCCCTGAGTAACAATTCTCTGGCACTCAGTAACAATTCTGTCTGTCCCTGAGTAACAATTCTCTGGCACTCAGTAACAATTCTGTCTGTCCCTGAGTAAAAATTCTCTGGCCCTAAGTAAAGTTTCTGTGGCCCTGAGTAACAATTCTCTGGCACTCCGTAACAATTCTGTCTGTCCCTGAGTAACAATTCTCTGGCACTCAGTAACAATTCTGTCTGTCCCTGAGTAAAAATTCTGTGGCCCTAATTAAAGTTTCTGTGGCCCTAAGTAACAATTCTCTGGCACTCAGTAACAATTCTGTCTGTCCCTGAGTAACAATTCTCTGGCACTCCGTAACAATTCTGTCTGTCCCTGAGTAACAATTCTCTGGCACTCAGTAACAATTCTGTCTGTCCCTGAGTAAAAATTCTGTGGCCCTAAGTAAAGTTTCTGTGGCCCTGAGTAACAATCCTCTGGCACTCCGTAACAATTCTGTCTGTCCCTGAGTATGAATTCCGTGGCCCTAACTAGCGTTTCTTTGTCCCTAAGTAAAGTTTCTGTGGCCCTCAGTAACAGTTCTGTGTCTGTGCGAGTAACAATTCTGTGTCTGTGCGAGTAACAATTCTGTGGCCCTAAGTAAAGTTTCTGTGGCCCTAAGTAACAATTCTCTGGCACTCCGTAACAATTCTGTCTGTCCCTGAGTAACAATTCTCTGGCACTCAGTAACAATTCTGTCTGTCCCTGAGTAAAAATTCTGTGGCCCTAAGTAAAGTTTCTGTGGCCCTAAGTAACAATTCTCTGGCACTCAGTAACAATTCTGTCTGTCCCTGAGTAACAATTCTCTGGCACTCCGTAACAATTCTGTCTGTCCCTGAGTAACAATTCTCTGGCACTCAGTAACAATTCTGTCTGTCCCTGAGTAAAAATTCTGTGGCCCTAAGTAAAGTTTCTGTGGCCCTGAGTAACAATTCTCTGGCACTCCGTAACAATTCTGTCTGTCCCTGAGTATGAATTCCGTGGCCCTAACTAGCGTTTCTTTGTCCCTAAGTAAAGTTTCTGTGGCCCTCAGTAACAGTTCTGTGTCTGTGCGAGTAACAATTCTGTGTCTGTGCGAGTAACAATTCTGTGGCCCTAAGTAAAGTTTCTGTGGCCCTAAGTAACAATTCTCTGGCACTCCGTAACAATTCTGTCTGTCCCTGAGTAACAATTCTCTGGCACTCAGTAACAATTCTGTCTGTCCCTGAGTAAAAATTCTGTGGCCCTAAGTAAAGTTTCTGTGGCCCTGAGTAACAATTCTCTGGCACTCCGTAACAATTCTGTCTGTCCCTGAGTAACAATTCTCTGGCACTCAGTAACAATTCTGTCTGTCCCTGAGTAAAAATTCTGTGGCCCTAAGTAAAGTTTCTGTGGCCCAGAGTAACAATTCTCTGGCACTCCGTAACAATTCTGTCTGTCCCTGAGTATGAATTCTGTGGCCCTAACTAGCGTTTCTTTGTCCCTAAGTAACAGTTCTGTGGCCCTGAGTAACAATTCTGTGTCTGTGCGAGTAACAATTCTGTGGCCCTAAGTAACAGTTCTGTGGCCCTCAGTAACAGTTCTGTGTCTGTGCGAGTAACAATTCTGTGTCTGTGCGAGTAACAATTCTGTGGCCCTAAGTAACAGTTCTGTGGCCTTCAGTAACAATTCTGTGTCTGTGCGAGTAACAATTCTGTGTCTGTGCGAGTAACAATTCTGTGGCCCTAAGTAAAGTTTCTGTGGCCCTAAGTAACAATTCTCTGGCACTCAGTAACAATTCTGTCTGTCCCTGAGTAACAATTCTCTGGCACTCAGTAACAATTCTGTCTGTCCCTGAGTAACAATTATGTGGCCCTAATAACGTTTCTGTGGCCCTAAGTAACAATTCTCTGGCACTGAGTAACAAATCTGTCTGTCCCTGATTATGAATTCTGTGGCCCTAACTAGCGTTTCTTTGTCCCTAAATAACGATTCTGTGGCCCTCATTAACAAGTCTGTGTCCCTGAGTAATGGTTCTCTGTCCCTAAGTAACTTTTCTCTGTCCCCAATTATCGTTTCTGTGGCCCTAACTCTGTCCCTGTCCCTAGTACAGAGCGGTCTGCCTCTGTTCAATAACTGCAGGCAAATGAAGAATTCCAAAATGGCCGCTATTTATAGCTCGACCATTACACAGTGCTGGCTGGCTGGCTGCTGATAGGCTGATGCGATCACATGTAGTTGAGGAATGCATTATGGGTCAGCGCGCCTTGTCTGCGCGCCTTCCCAGACATCCCCGCTCCGTCGCCGCACATGTCAGCCGCCATTTTCTGAAAAATTTCGATTCGCGCGTCCGAATTAGGCTATTTTTCGGATTCGGCACGAATCGAAATTTTTCCGATATTCGACTCGAATTCCACTTCGGATACTTCGATTCGCTCATCTCTAGTCATAACTTCTGGTAAGAGGCTGAACCATTTGTGTATTTTGGTGATGGTGGATCATGGGAACATCGCTTGGGATATTATAAGTGGAACTTTTCTGATTAATTGGACTTTATGATGATATGTTTTTGATTAGCGCCGCAATTTTTATATTATATTTTTTATCATTTATATTGCCTGATATGCAAGCTGCCTTTCTTTGATTTTTATTTATATTATTTAGTTATACAATCAGTGTATTTACCCAAGCGTATGTTTTATTGATTTTATCAATATAGTGGTGCAAAAAATTATGTACTTATTATTTTTGGGTTCCATATTTATTTGTTTCCATAGTCCTGTTAATTACTTTTACATAGTCTGGAGCAAATTGATAATCCATGACTTATCTATTTTTCTACAAAAAGAATCTATTGTCAAGCCACAATAGCACAAATTTTACACACTCCAAAAAAAACCTCTTCTTTTCATTTACATGCTTGTCCAGTTCTAAATAATATGTCAACACTTCCATTCCTTTTTAACCTCTTTTATGGTATATAAGGATTTTACATCATTGCTAATGAGAAAATGTCATTCTGTCTTATTTAATTCTCTTAGAATGGGAATCCCAGACCCTATATCATTTATAAATTTGGGGGTACATCACTAACAACCCTAGACCATTCAAAGAATGAATCATTAACCACTATTCTCTGAATATGATCTTTTAGCCAGTTTTCTATCCATTTACATACCAATTTTTCCAAGCCTGTAGACTTTACCTTACACATTAGCCATGTGTGGGGAACTGTGTCAAAAGCTTTTGCAAAATGCAAGTATACCACGTCCACCGCCACCCCTCTGTCCAAGGTTTTGCTCACCCCCTCATAATAAGAAATCAGATTTGTTTGACAATTTCTCTCTTTCATGAAACCATGCTGTCTGTTGCGTAAAATATTTTTTTCCAGCAATAACTCATCTATGTGGTCTGTTATTAAACTCTCCAGTATCAATGTAGTGGTCACCTTGCTTTATATTAGTAAGGTAACCTGTTTATTGAAATAGAGTTTATATACCCATCTTATTATTTTAGAAACTACTAGGGGGGAGCTAAAGCACAGAGTATATAGACTGACTCTGAGCTCCAGTGCCACACTACAGTTGCCACTGAGAAGTTAATTTCCAGGCTGATTGGACAACAGTTGGAAGATACCCCTGTGACTGATGATCTTGTCTTCAGGCCTCCAACACAAAGACAGACACCACATCATCCTCAGAGTTCCCTGCAACAGGACTTTGCTGCAACATTCATCTGGAGGCATATCTATCAATAATGTATATGCCCAGGTATATTCCAGTTCCACCAATTCTACCAGGACTTCTAGTGGGCCATTTGCTGCTAATATCTCTTTGAACAGAGGATGTACAGTATGTATTGCCATTAATCTCTTCCTATATATTGCCTGCATTATTTCTATACTGGTGTGCATCTATAAACTTATGGTTATTGTTATATGCTGGTTACAGTAGCTCTTCTGCTCCTAATTATGTTGTTATGGTTACTGATTAAAGTGATATTAAAGGCAATTTTGATTAAAAAAAATAACATGTTATACTTACCTGCTCTGTGCAGTGGGTTTGCACAGAGCAGCCCCAATCCTCCTCGTCTGGGGTCCTCAGCTGGTGCTCCTGGCCTCTCCCTCCTGCTGAGTGCTCTGGAGTGAACCTGCTTGGGTTTCCCCACAGCAAGCTGCTTGCTATGGGGGAATGTAAGCAGGTTTGCTCCAGAGTGAGTGAGCCCATTCACACACATTCCTGTGACCTTCATGCATAGAATGCATGAAGGTAAAAAACCTTGAGTCTTTACAACAACTTTAATTTTCCAGTAAGGGAATCCCCTCTGTTTACAGAGGCCCTGTTTTGGGGGTAGACACTGCTAATTTTATTGTCAAACCCACTCTTCCATTTACCAAAGGCTCTGGTTCTCATCTTAACCTACAGGTTTAGCACAAAATCCTGTTTGGGGAGGGCCATTTTTCACATACACAGTCAGTCAATGGGGTTATTTGCTAAACCTGAATTGTGCAAAATTTGGTGCACCTCTGCATAGAAACCAATCAGCTTCCAGGTTCCATTGCCAAAGCTTAGTTGAACAAGCTTAACTTAGAAGATTATTGGCTACCATACATAGCTGCACCAGATTCTGAGTGCACCAGTTTTAGTAAATCTACCCAGCATGTGTTGTAGACTTGGAGGTTATCGGAAAAGATCACACAATCTTTACATGGACATAAAGTTGCCAGCATATAACCACTATACAGTACTTTTGTTTAAAGCCACTCTATTTACAGTCAGTCATACAGTATATACACTCAGTCAGTGTGTGTTGTAGACATGGAGCAGAATAAAGAGCCTGAGCTGTCTTTACAAGTAGGGAAGGTTGATGACATGCTACCACTACACAGTACTTTTGTTAAAAGCTGCTATATCTACTGTCAGTCATATATAGTTAATCAGTGTGTGTTATACATTTGGAACAGATTATTATTATTATATTATGTTAATATATTAATATTATATTATTATATTATTATTATGCCAACAGTTTGTGCAGTGATTTTCAACATGGATGGAGACAGTACAGTTACAATACATTTCAATACAAGAGGAATCAGAGGACCCTCATTAGAGCTTACAATTTAAAAGGAAAGGTCAAATGATACAAAAGGTAATAAATGTGGGAAATGAGCTGATGGCGAAAGTAAAATAATTTATTAGTTAGATAGGAAAGGATATCACACAGTCTTTGTGGGGAGAGATTGTCATCCCTCCCAACAGTCCTCAATTCTGCAGGAGGACTATCTCCTCACTGAATGGAATTTTTATACATTTATTTTTGTATTGGTACCAAAAGAGCAGTGCCCAGCTCTATATGCCCATTGTTCTCAATCCCATGCATATCATCCTTTAGAATGTCCAGAATTTATTTTCTAGATTAATCTTCTATTGATCTCAATAGAGTTTGGGTTTAAGTTTGCAGTTTTCAAAAATTATGATGGGCTTGGCAAACAGCCCATGAACTGGACCCAAGCAAATCCTATTGGTGGTCAACTATTCTCCTGGTGAGTTAGCAAGCTAATAAGAAGTGGCCCAAAGTGCCACCCACTACTTCTGTACACTGTGCTCTGAATGTGCAGCTGCCCCCTCATGCATATTTTTCAACCTGTATAAGAAAAGGTTATCTTCTACAAGCCACCCCTCTTCCTTTATGTGCACATTAAAATACTGGATTCACAAATTACTCTGAAAGTGTACTTTAAGCTATTGTGCTGCTCTCCAAGTCTTAATACAATATTTGTTTAGGTGAGTATATGAGCAGTTGGGGGAGTTGCTCAGACCATTGTATTATGCTATTCAGTGTAACCTGGATTACAAATACATGTAACATGCATCATCTGCACCTACACCACTTTACTGTTTTGTATGACATATGGACCTACAGCATTGCTTCCAGCTAGCCAGGTCCATACATTGTACGGACCCGACATTCCTCCTTCTTCTATAAGCTCATGGTCACTTCAGTGACCATGAACATACTGTATATCATAATTATTCAACAGACACTTCTGAACATAACAATAGCTCTGTTCAGCAGATGTCAACCTGTTGATCAGAGCTATTTACCCTATATGTGGCACCCCCCTTCCCCCTGCTGCTCCCGCTAATTTACTGGATTTGTGGCACCCCCACTGTCACCTAAAATTCACCCTGGCCACTCTCTTTTTCCCCTTCCCCACCTCACTAAATTCTGATGAACCGATTCTCTCTACCCACACACCGATCCTGCCAGCCGGTCCACCTCTGCAGTTTCTGGCTTCCCTCTCTGCCCTCCTGCTGGCTTTATGTGCTGTAGGGGAGCTGCAGAGAAAAAAAATGCCACCGTTCTGACCCCCACTTCCTGTAGTACCTCCCCTTACTGATCCCACTTCCCACAGTGCAGCTGGTTGACTTCCTGACATGTGTTTACCAGCTCCCTCCCTTTCTTTGATGAACACAGATAGCGATCTGTACTGATTGCTTCTGTGTTCATTCATTATTCATTCTGTTTGTGAATGAGTAGGAGTTTCTATGTAAAGACATCTATTCATTCATAAGCATTGCAACTGAAGCTACAAAGAAAGGGACTGAATTATATGCCTTCAGTCCTTTTCTCTGTCTCAGAAAAAACACATCAGGGGTCTGTTAGACTTCTAACACTTCACCAAAATATTAAAAATAAAATTGTAAAACATTAAATAAAAAAATAACATAGTAAAGCCTTGTTCACACAGGACATACTACAGTGTACACCCCTGTAAGTCCGTGTTTACCTGCATGGAGATGACTAAGTGTGCATCCCCATTCAGGAAGTTCCATTGATGTCAATTGGGATGTAGCAACTGAACAGGCACAGCTGATTCTCCCACTTTGCATGTCCCTGAGCTCAACTGTGTGGACCGTGCACCCACACGGATGTCAGGTTGGGAGCAGCGACTGTGTTTGTGCAGCCTCTGCATCCCACTTGACATCAATAGGACTTCCTGCACGGGGATGCGTGGAACACCTGGGCATCCCTGTACAGGTAAAAGTTCAGTGTCTGCCACCCCTCTTTGCCAGTTCCTCCACTGACTCCAACTCAACCAACAAATACAATTTAAGATACTTACAACAACTTATAAAGCCATCCACAACTCAGCCCCTAGCTACATCGCTAACCTGATCTCAAAATACCAACCAAATCGTTCTCTTCATTCCTCTCAAAACCTCCTGCTCTCTAGATCCCTTGTCACCTCCTCCCATGCTCACATCCAGGATTTCTCCAGAGCCGCTCCCATCCTCTAGAACTCCCTTCCCCAATGTGTCCAACTATCTCCATCTCTGTCCACTTTTAAACGATCCCTGAAAACTCATCTCTTCAGAGAGGCCTATCCTGCCCCCACCTAACAACTGTATATGTATTTTGTCCATCAGCCCATCCCTCACGGTTATCACCTTTTGTATCTCTCGACCCTCCCTCATAGATTGTAAGCGCTAACAAGCAGGGCCCTCTGAATCCTACTGCATTCATTTGTATTGTACCTGTACTGTCTGCCCTTATGTTGTAAAGTGCTGCATAAACTGTTGGTGCTACATAAATCCTGTATTATAATAATAATAATAGGTAAACATGGCCCTTCATGGGCATACACCTTAGTACACTTCATGTGAACAAGGCCTCAGTAGGAATTTAGCAGGCATTTTACAAGTTATGTTGTGTTTGTCCCCTAATAATGATTTTAATATGTTTTTGGTGAAAATAGCTATTTGATAAACATTTGCACAGCTATTGTTGGGCCTTAAAAAATCAGTAGCATTTTTTTTTTTTGTTTTCAGAAAATATATGGTTTAGGGAGTATTTTACAAATTCTGAAAGCTGTAAGTGAAAACTGTGTTTATTTACAGTTTTGTGTTTCTTCCGTTTTGACCTCTTCACAAAAAGCCACAATTTAAATGTACAACTATTTGATTTGTATTAACTCAATTCAGTTTAGATTTATATTTTGTAAGTTTTGCTGTATTTGCAATCACGAATAAGGATTTTGTGTATTTTTAGCAAACATTGTTTTGATAAACATTTGCAAAAATATCACATGGCATAAAAAATCAGTAGGGCCTTTTTTTTTATTTCAATGGTTCTATGCTTTCAGAAAATGTATGTTTTGGGGGATCTTTCACAAAATCTGAAAGCTGTAAGGGAAAAATAAAAAAAAAATGGAAAAATTGGAAAATTGGTCTGACCATCTGAGTTTAAAAGTGAAGCACAGGGCCTGGCAGCAAAAGGGTGAAATAAAGCTGTGTACATTGGCTTACTGTTGATAAGCAAAGTATTTGCAAAATATCAGTCATTGCAGTGGAAATTAGCAATGCCAGTGCTCACAGAAAGTGCAGCCCTCATCCCTCCAGGTGATCCTCAATGGGGATCCTGCTTTTAACATCCTTTTATTAAATCATTGTGCTGAATGACATTTAGAGAGTGGCATCAATGTCAGTAATATGCTGGACAGTGAAAGGAACAACAAAATTGTAGCTCGTTATTTCAGAATAGTGTAGATGAGATAACTATTGACCTAGAGATTGCCTAAGTGTGTTACATGGAAGTGTAGGTAACAGCAGGGACATTTGAGTAAGGCAGGTGTGGGTATGTTTCAAACAAAAAAGGTAATGGTTGTTAAGAGCGAGTGCACCTTTTGGTTAGTAAGGTGAGGTCTTTCCACCCATCCTGCATATGCTTAGTAGGCGGAAACTCTGAAACCACTGATGTTGGTATGGTGGTACTGCATACCTTTCTTACAGGCTTCACATTCACATGCAGTAAATGTATATACAGTATATTACAGAGTCTTTAAATCAGTACTCTTTAGGTTAGTTAAAATAATTAGTTTACTGTGCCAAGCTGTGCATCCTTTCCATTTGTATATGGAGCATGGCCTATTCCACTTCATTAATTTGAAGAGCTCCATTAATGAATATTATAATACTTGCGTGCATATGTGATTTCACCTTTGAAGTGTTATGTGTTTTACTGAGTTAGGAGGACCAGTAATAATTACTGGGTCACTGCTCAGTTGGACATGGGAAATATAGACCTCCAGGCAAAATGTGATCTGTGTCAGGGATAGATGCACTGGGGCCATGTACAGACTGCATGTATTTAGTGTCCCTGGTGAATGTTAAAGCCAGGGCTAAACGCTATAATATTTCCTCTTTAAATGTCTGCAGTTCATTGAATAGAAACACTTTGCTTTTACATGGTCATTAAAAATGTATTCATAATCCAAAGCTTATAACTTCAGTTTAAGAAACAAATGGCAACCGTTTTGGACCAAGCTCAACTCTTTTTCAAGCCACTAAGTTGAGATTAATTCATTGACCTGAAAAGCGGTAGAGCTCAGCCTGAAACTGTTGCTATTTATTCTTATTTTTAATACTTAGAAAATAAAATCATTATATTGGTATTTCTTACATTTCTGTTGTTTTCAAACATTTATTTAAAAAATAATTTAGTATTATGTCCTTCCAAATTCAGGTTACTGAAAAATCCTCAACTGTTCGTGTTTATATCTATTATACAATACCTAGTTATTTCTCATGTAACAGCACCATTAAATTGTAATGTTCCACTTGCAACTCTGAATAACGGCAATTATTCAAATCTATTTTAGATCACCATTATTGTAACTGCAAAACCAGTCCTGTTATCAGTGATGCAATACAGAATATCTAATTTGACAGATCATTCATTAAAACTGAACTGAGTTGTAAAAAGCCACCATTCTGTTACATGCCCCCCCAAAAAAGAATGCATGGGCTTTTTTTCTGCATTAACCACCATGAGTCAGAAAGATTATTTCTTGTAAATAGATTGTTTAGAATTTGTAACAGGATAAAGTATGAAGCAAATGAATAAAACAGCACCAGTATACAGATGAATGTGAATAAAATACGTTTTGGAGCCTGCCAAACAGATATAAGGCTATTTACATACTTGTAACAGTAAGTAATATGTTATATTATCTCCTTGTGATGGCTACAATTTCGTTATTTCAGTGTAATGGAAGTTTTGTGATAACTACTTAAAGCCTAATCTACACTGGCTATTTTAGACTAGGCAGGTGCCCCCTTTAACCACTTGCCCTCCAAAGGATTTACTCCTCTTCCTGACCAGGCCATGTTTTGCTATTCGGTGCTACTTTATTTCAATTAATAACTGTGCAGTCAAGCAATGCTGTACCCAAACAAAATGTATATTCTTTTTTTTACACAAATAAAGCTTTCTTTTGGTGGTATTTGATCACCACTGAGCTTTTTATTGTTTGTGCTATAAACAAAACCACCGAAAATTTTGAAAAAAAAATATATTTTCTTATTTCTGTTATAAAAAATAAATATCCAATTAACTCAAATTTCATCATAAATTTAGGCCAAAATTTATTTTGCTACATGTCTTTGGTAAAAAAAAATCCCAATAAGTGTATATTGATTGGTTTATGTGAAAGTTATAGCATCTAAAAACTATTGTATGGATATTGGAATTTACAGAGCTTTTACTTTCTGACTGCCTATCGCATTTCTTGAGGTGCTAAAATGCCAGGGCAGTGCAAACACCCCAAAATGACCCCTTTTCTGAAAGTAGACACCCTAAGCTTTTTGCTGACAAGCAATTTGAGTCCATGGAAGATTTATTTATTTCCACAGGTTTTTGGAAAATTTTTTTTTTTTCTTACACAAAGTTGTCGTTTAAATAGTATATTGCTAACACATTTCCATGAATTACACCCCAAAATATATTTTGCTACTTCTCCTGAGTAAGGGCATACCAAATGTTTGAGACTTTTTGGCAGCTGTAGAATTTTCTGAGACATATATAATAATTCTTTAGTGTCTATAGGCGATTTTGGATAATTAAAGAGCCAGCAAAATAAAAAATAAAGTGTGATTTTATTTTATCACACAATGGCTTAAAATAACAATGTAAAACGTATATCATGAATAACAGTTCTGTGTAGGTAAAACAGAAATATCAAAACAGAAGTTATAAAGATGTGTCACCCTTATTTTCATGGCTGCTCTTCCATGTGGTTCTTGTCTTTTCAATGCAGCTTGAGTTTTTTTTTTTTTTTTTTTTTAAACAAAGCTTTATTTGAATTTTTCAATTTACATAAACTCAGCGGATGAAACACTCCAAAGATGCTTCTTGGCAACAAAGTAACCTTTTTTTTTTTTTTTTTTTTAACAGTACTGATAGATTGACCAATATGAGCAATACAAAATTTTGCATAGAAAACTGATCAGAAGGATTCACGATATGTCAGCAGTTAGAACCTCTGAACAGAAACTCTGAAGGCAAATGAGACAAAAGATGGGAGGCATTGTAAGTCAGTATAGAGTGTAGGGAATGTGTAATGGTAAGCTATGATATATATCCAAAGATAAGAAGGTTAGGACATACCACTGAACTTTGAATGAGAACTGGGGTGCTTAGAGTATGTCAGTTGTCAAGCGTAAGACATGAATGTTGAAGTAGGAAAGAAGCGTATGTAGAGGAGATAATCAAAGAAGAAGGATCAGGGAGATAGGTAGATCTATTCAGAAGGAGAAAAAGAGAAAAAAGTTGAGAAGGAAGCTAGTATGGAGAAAAGATGGAGAAAAAGATGGAGAAAAAGAAAAAAAAAAAGAAAGAGGTGGGAAAATGATGTTGGAACGGGCCAGAGGATCCCCTCTCAAGAAGTCGTTAAGAATATTTGGTAATGAGCCAAGCGCTGTGGTTTGAGAGAAAAATAGAGCTAGAGGCGACTCCCTGTAACAAAAAGTGATATACGTGTTGTGAGTCCTCGCTGATTAAGGGTGGGGGGAGAAGTTATAAAAGATTATACGATGAAGATGAAGTATAAAGAAAATGGTAAAGGAAGTAGATGAAAGGAAATGTGGCTTGGTTGCCTAGGTTGGCTAGAAGCGGTGTGAGAGCAACAACAAACGAGTATTGTAAATGTTTTAGATATAGTCATGCACACCTTAAATCCTCATAAATCAAAACAATAAGTCCGGGTTTACTGGATCATGTTTCCAGATTGGGGCAACACAGAAGAGCCATGAAGGAAAAACTGAAGCTCTGTGGTTGGAAAGGATTTTTGAACATAGAGTCTCCATTTTCGATTATATTGATCCTCACTGTGTTGGAGGGATGAGGTGAGGAAGTTAAGCTGGTCCAGACGAAGAAGTGCATTAAGAGCTGACTTGACATCCGAGATATTAGGAGGACTGTTGGAGACCCACTTTTTCAATATGGCTCTCCTCGCGACCATCAGGCAAGAGGACAGCCAGGGTTTTGTGGCTCGGAAAATGGCAAGCTGAAGGGGATGAGCCCCTGTGAAGACTGATTCCAAGTTGCCGAAGAGAAGAGGTAAAGGGTCCCTTGGTAGTTGTAGAGAAGTGATGAAGGCGATATAGCTGAGTAGTTGGGACCAAAAAGTAGATATTAGTTGGCAATCCCAAAATCTGTGTTTTAGCGAAGGTTTATAGTGCCCACACAAAGGGCAAGTAGAGACCGAGGGATTCCCACGGACATATAGGCATGGCATATAGGCATGGTGAATTAACTTTAATTGTTGCTCCCGCCAGAACTCATTGGAGTTGAAGGCACAGGTCAAAGTCTCTGATCCAAGGAGAAGTAGGAGTGGAGGCCTCTAGAGGTTGTACATAGTGTAGGTTTAATGGTCCATAAATATGGGATATCTTGTATTTCCGATTTCTAACTAAGATATCTATGAACGAGGAACGGAAGCGACTGGATTTAACCAATGTTATCTTGTTCACATAATTACAAACTTGCAAAACATACAGAAAATGATGAGGCGGTAGATTGAAAGAAGTTGAAATCTGAGAAAAAGATAAAGGAAAGCCAGAGGCCGTATCGTATAATTGGCTAACTAGTTTGAGGTCCCTTTCCAACCATAGATCATAAGCTGCGTGTTGTTGAGGGACAGAAAAAGCAGGATTATGATGTATGGGGAGGAAACGGGAAACCCATGGGGATACGCCTAATTTACGTCTGATCTCCCTCCATGTGATAAGGGTATCACGGATGAGTGGATTATATTTTAAGTGTGGAGGGAGTGAGTTAGGGTTGGAATGTAAAAGGGCTGCAAGATCGAAAGGATGGGCCATGGCAGATTCTATTTGCAGATTAGAATAGTTGGAAGATTTGGTCAGCCAATCTATACACACCCGTAAGATGCAGGAGAGATTATATACTCTGATATTTGGAAGACCAATTCCCCCCTCACATCTAGGCAGATATAGCTTATGCAGGGCAATGCGTGACCGACGTCCTTTCCAAATAAATGTAGAGAGCGCTTTGTTTAGTCTAAGAATGTCCGTATGCTTAAGTAGTAGAGGGATGGTCTGAAGAGGGTATAACAATTTCGGGAAGCTCACCATCTTGAAGAGGTGGGCTCTCCCTACAAGTGACAGTGGTAACTCTTTCCATACCTCTAGTTGGCCTATAATTTTTTGAATTGTTGGTGAAAAATTGAGCGAGTAGAGGGAAGAGGCCATTTTTCCAATTTTGATTCCTAAATATGTAATATGATGAGGAGCAATTTTGAAATGAGAATTATGAGCCCATGAGGGAGTGCGTGCATGGAATAAGGGAAGGACTTCGCTTTTCGTGAAGTTAATACGAAGACCCGAACAGTGCCTGAAGGCTGTGAAAATATCCTGTATATAAGGCAAATCGTGAGTTGGGTTGGCGGTGAAAATTAAGATGTCATCGGCAAACAAGGCTAAACGTAGATCTTGTTGAGCTATTTGGACTCCGTGCAGCTGTGAGTGGAACAGAAGGAAGTGGGCTAAGGGTTCTAGGGCCAAATTGAAGAGCAAGGGGGATAAGGGGCACCCTTGTCTTGTTCCTTTATGCAGTTTAATAGGGGTAGATGGGTGTCCTGCAGCAACCACCTGTGCTGTAGGAGTACATAGCTTGGACTACATGAGTGAAAGGGCCTGAGAAGCCAAATCTATGTAAAACCATCTGCAGCCACTGAAAGTTAACATTATCGAAGGCCTTTTCAGCATCAAGAGAGATTATTGCTAGATCTAGGTGAGGATTGATTTTAGCATGATTTAACACCGCTAGTACTTTGCGGATGTTTGAGGCAGCAGAGCGTCCTTGTATGAAGCCCGCTTGAGAGGGATGAATGATGGAAGGTAAAACAATAGCTAAACGATTTGCGATAATTTTCGATAGAATTTTGGCATCTAAATTTAGAAGGGAGATCGGCCTATATGAACCTGGGTCAGACGGATCTTTGTCTTTCTTTGCTATCAATTTTATATGTGCCTGAAAGGCAGACGGAAGATAGGCACCCCCTTCTTGTATAGAGCAGTAAACTGATTGCAGGGTAGGAGAAAGGGTTGTAGCCATGAGTTTATAGAACTCAGAAGTGTATCCGTCTGGGCCAGGGGCTTTACCATTAGCTAGAGTTTTTATAGCGGATTGAATATCGGATTGAGATATAGGAGCATTAAGAGATTGGAGTGCTGCGAGATCGATTTGAGGAAGAGCAATGCCGTCTAGAAAAGACAAAGCCTTTGATTGGTCAATAGGGTCGGGGCCATATAGTTTAGTGTAGAAACTTTCCAATATGGAAACAATTTCTTCAGGGGAGTGTTTCAATATACCCTGAGAGTCTTTGAGGGAGGTAAATTGTGTAGGAGTAAAGGGTTTACGGCACAAGCGAGCCAGGAGTCTGCCCGGCTTGTTGCCAAATTTATGATACTGTAAGTCGAGATGTGATTGGTGCATGGATTCTTGTGCTGTTGCCCATGTTTAAAATTGGTGTTTTGCCTCTAGCCAAGCTTTCCTGTGTTCATGTGTGTTGGAGTCAGCCAAATTTTTTTGCGTCTGTCGGAGTCGGATACTAGCTTCTTTGTATTTTAGAGCGACCTTTTTCTTATATGCAGATGTAAAGGCGATGATTTTACCACGTAAAACCGCCTTTCCTGTGTCCCAAAATAGGTTAGGATTGGATAAGTGAGCTGCATTAGTGATCTGGAAGTCTTCCCAAGTATCTTGGAGTTGACGTAACACCTCCTGGTTATTTGCTAAGAAAGAAGGAAAACGCCACGTCTTGTGAGATTGTGTGTTGTGGAGATAGTTGAGGGTTATGGATATGGGAGAATGGTCCGAAATAACTATGTCATGTATATCTGAGGAAGATGCGTATTGCAAAGCAATAGAATTGCAAAAAAAATAGTCTATTCTGGAAAGCGAATGGTGTACCGGAGAAAAGAAGGTGAATTCCTTCCCATCTGGATGGGCTAAACGCCAAATGTCTGTTAGTTGCATTGCTTCCGCAAATGTAGACAGTAGTGTGAGTGTTGATTGGGACTCCGCAAGTGGGCGGTGATTGTGTTCTAGTGATTTTGACTTATCTTCATAGGCCTTCATAAATGAGTTGAAGTCCCCTCCGACCACTAAAGGTAGATGTATGTAGGCGGACAGCTTTGAGGACAGGTCTTGAAAAAACTGTTTTGACGGTGAGTTTGGAGCATAAATATTGGTGAGGACCAATGATTGAGAGCCTACTTTGAGGTGTACCGCTAGGAATCTGCCTGCCTCATCAGTGTTTACCGAGATTATGTCAGGTGCGAGCTTTTTGTGAATCAGAATGAGCACACCTGCTTTATTATTGAGTGAGGGAGAACCTATAACGTGTCCTACCCAAAGTTTCTTCATACGAACAAAGTCAGATTGGCCTAAATGCGTTTCTTGGAGTAGTGCTACATCTGCTCTAAGTCGGCGGAGATGGCGGAGAATAGCCATTCGTTTATGAGGTGATCTTAAGCCCTTGACATTCCAAGAATAAATACAAATCATTAGGTCACATGATATGAGGTGAATACAAAGGTAGTGGACTTACAGTTTTGAAGGGTGGAGCCAGCTATCCGCCCATTACCACCCAATCTCTGAAGAAGTATGGTCGACTCCCAAGGAAGGGGTGATTTTCCAGAAAAATGTAAGGAAGGAGAGCAGAAGAAGGGAGGGAGAGAGTGGAACATGGTGGCCCAACTGGGGCCTATCAGAAGAGCAAAACAAACAAAAAACCATAACAGTGTATTGGACTTCACATAAATCTGCATGCTGTCCCTGTACTGTGACCAGTGTGTCCGGGAAATAGCAGAGTAGTGATCTGCAGCAGTGACTCATTGGAGTTGTTGAGAGGGCAGGGGAGCATGACCCCCTTGCCTAAATGGCATCGCCAAAGGGAGAAGAGGCTCAACAAATCGAATGACCAGAGCGGAACTGTGGTCGAGGCAAGGCACAGAGAAGGGATGACACAGTCAGTATATGTATATGCTATCAAGCAAAATGAGAGGAAAGTACCACAAGACCAACTAAATTATTGCTTTCTAACAACTGGTATAACTATCTGTGGACTGAAGATAATAGCTAAAGGCACAAGAAACTTAAATTCAGTTAAACAAGGCAGGTGGTCCAATTCGTGGGGTAAACCGTATAGCGCCTGAGAGAGTGCGCCAGCTCAGGATTGGCGAGATTTAGAGGGAGCAAAGTTAGTACGTGGGCGTTTCGGTGGATCTTTGCGAGGGCTTCGCTGATCTCTAGGGCCCGAGTTGCGAGGGTGAGGAGACGGCACATCATCCGTAGTCATCAAAGAATCTTGTAGATATTGAGCGGCTTCTTCAGGGTGGATGAAAGACTTTGTATCACCCGAAGGTGTAGTAAAGCGGAGAGTAGCCGGATAAGCCAGGGTGAATTTGTAGCCCCTTTGGTGGAGCGTGGCACATATTTCCTGAAAGGCCTTACGTTTGCGGGATACTTCTTGCGAGTAATCGGCAAATAGGAGTAATTTGTGACCGTCTACTTGTAGGGATCGAGAATTGCGGAAAGAATTAAGAATAGCCACTCGATCAGCGTAGTTGAGATACCTGACTATCACCGATCGCGGTGTACGGCGGTCATTCGAAGGCGGCCCCAGGCGATGAGCTCTCTCGACCTGACACAAAGTGGTTAGACCTAGAGCTGAGGGTATACGTGTGGAGCATAATTCTGGAAGCACCCCGGTTGAAAATGATTCTGGAAGGCCCACTATGCGCAGATTATTTCTGCGTGAGCGATTTTCTAAATCATCCAGCTTGTCTAGGATGGATTGGTGCGTACGATTGGTTTGAAGTGCACCTGAGCGCAGCGAGTGAACATCGTCCTCCAAATCTGACAGACGCTGTTCCACTTCAGTTAAACGTTTACTATGATCACCTATGTCTTTTCTGATCTGTTCAATGCCTGTGGCCACTGCATGATCCACGGCTTGTGTGATTATGGGCAGTAGAATGGCAGCAACTGCTTGTGCAATCTGGTCATATATTTCTGTGGAACTACAGGTGCCAGGAGTAGAGGTCAGGGCTGGTATAATATTATCACTGTGTGCAGGGAGGGTGTGTACATCTGCACCAGCGTTTATTGCAGCCTCTGTGCCTGTGTCCATTGATATGCTATGGGCGGCGGCCATCTTGGCTGCAGGAGGGGGAGAGCCGCATCCCTCTCCCCTCGTGGTGGGACCTGAGCCCTGTGGATTCGGCAGGAGGAATCGCTCCATGCCGAAGGGACCGAGGATCGTGCGGGGGGGCCAGTGGGGAGCTCCTGAAGCAGCTGACAGGAGTCCCCTGCGCAGAATGCCGGCTTTATATGCGGGGATCCCGGGAGCCGCGGGTCTCACCTCCTCACAGCATCAGCGCCGGAACCGGAAGCTAGCTTGAGTTTTAGCAAGAAGAAGGAAGCTACATGTTCTTAAGTCTCTTAGAGAATGCCCCTTTTTCAGTCTGTCAGTCTGTGAATAACCATAATGTCTTCATGCCATGCTTGTGTGTTTATGAGTGTGTGTGTAATGCGCGCTTCGCATCTCTTAGGATGTCTTTTTATGTTACATGTAGACGTCATAATTCATGATCTTAGAACCTTGCATGGCAAACAATACTGCTTAGTAGAGCAATTTAATTGAAGGGAGAGGATATTACATATATGGTCTTTTGATTGACAAGCCCATATGTAGTGGCTTCATAAGTTGACAATGTTGCATCAGCCTACCCATGTCACAAGTTACTGAATCTATCTTTACAACATAATATCTCAATAATGTTCTATAACCAAAAATCTACTTATGTAACACATATTACCAACTTATAAAACATAAACTAAATACACACAGATACTAATAGAAAAAAATATATATATATATATACAGTTGCAAGAAAAAGTATGTGAACCCCTTGGGATTACGTGGAGTTTTGCATGAATTGGGCATAAAATGTGCTCTGAACGTCATCTAAGTCACAACAATAGAAGAACACAGTCTGCTGAACATAATACTACACAAACATTAGATGTTGCCATGGTTTAATTGCACATAACATGTAAACATTCACAGTGCAGGGAGGAAAAAGTATGTGAGGCTCTAGCTTAATGACTTCTCCCAGAGCTAATTGGAGCCAGGAGTGAGCCAACCTTGACTCCAATCAGTGTGATGATATTGGATGTGTTGCTGACAGCTGTCCTGTCCTTAAAAAAACACACACCTGTTTTGGGTTTACTGATTTCAAGAAGCACTGCCTGATGTGAACCATGCCTCGCAGAAAAGAGCTCTCAGAAAACCTACGATCAAGAATTGTTGACTTGCATGAAGCTGGAAAGGGTTACAAAAGTATCTCCAAAAGCCTTGATGTTCATGTGTCCACGGTAAGACAGACTGTCTACAAATGGAGAAAGTTTAGAACTGTTGCTACTCTCCCTAGGCGAGGTCGTCCTGTAAAAATGACTGCAAGAGCACAGCGCAGAATGCTGCATGAGGTAAAGAAGAATCCCAGAGTGTCAGCTAAAGACCTACAGAAATCTCTGGCACTTGCTAACATTTTTGTTGACACATCTACAATAAGGAAAACATTAAACAAGAATGGAGTACATGGGAGGACACCACGGAGGAAGCCATTGCTATCCAAAAAGAATATTGCAGCACGTTTGAAGTTTGCAAAGAGCACTTGGATGTTCCACAGTACTACTGGCAAAATATACTGTGGACAGAAACCAAGATTGAGTTGTTTGGGAAGAACACACAACACTATGTGTGGAGAAAAAAAAAAGGCACAGCACACCAACATCAAAACCTCATCCCCACTGTAAAACATGGCGGAGGAAGCATCATGGTTTGGGGCTGCTTTGCTGCCTCAGGGCCTGGACGGATTGTTGTCATTGATGGGAAAATGAATTCCAGAGTTTATCAAGACATTTTGCAGGAAAACGTACGACCATCTGTCTGCCAACTGAAGTTCTGCAGAGGATGGGTGATGCAACAGGACAATGACCCAAAGCATACAAGTAATTCAACAAAACAATGGCTGCAACAGCACAGAATACGCCTTCTGGAGTGGCCCAGTCAGAGTCCTGACCTCAACCCGATTGAAATGCTGTGGCATGGCCTTAAGAGAGCGATTCACACCAGACATCCCAATAATATTGCTACACTGAAACAGTTTTGTGAAGAGGAGTGGTCCAAAATTACTCCAGATCGTTGTGCAGGTCTGATCTGCAACTACAGGAAACGTTTGGTTGAGGTTATTGCTGCCAAAGGAGGGTCAACCAGTTATTAAGTCCAAAGGTACAAATACTTTTTCCTCCCTGCACTGTGAATGTTTACATGTTATGTGCAATTAAACCATGGCAACATCTAATGTTTGTGTAGTATTATGTTCAGCAGACTGTGTTCTTCTATTGTTGTGACTTAGATGACGTTCAGAGCACATTTTATGCCCAATTCATGCAAAACTCCACGTAATCCCAAGGGGTTCACATACTTTTTCTTGCAACTGTATATATATACACATATATATATATTAATTCATACTAATTCTATTTTGGTTCACTCCCATGGCATCCAATACTAGAGACCTTTCAATTAGCTTTGCCCTTCTATAGAATACTCAGCTTCCAGCTAGTTAGCTTAACTCCAAATACATTTTTCTGTCTCAGCTATAACTGAAGAATTTACCACTATCACTTGTTTAAGGCCATTTGGAATTAATTTTTAACAGCAGACTAGCTGCATAGAGGAGCCCAAAATCCAATAACCCCTTTGAAAGCCTGATGGTGTGTAACTTCCTCATTTCACTGTGGATGAAAAATCTCATCCAACAACGCTGCACACACTAAGTATATTCTGAGAGCAAGACCCTGTTGCTGTCAGAATAAACAGATCAGTGCTGCAGCTAAATGGCATTCCTGCAAAGAGAACAGCAATCATTTGCAATATAACAGTAACAATAAAACTAACCTAATAAAACAACTTTTTTTATTGAAATCCCTGCCAAAAAATATTATAAATTATATATGCCAAAGCATAGGAGCAATCCACCCACTGGCCAAGCCATGCCCCCATGCTTGGGCATATATGTTGTTTTTTTTTTGTTGCGGATGAAAAATCTCATCCAACAGCACTGTACCAACTGACTTATATTCTGAGAGCAAGACCCTGTTACTGTCAGAATAAACAGATCAGTGCTGCAGCTGAATGGCATTTCTGCAAAGAAAACAGCAAAGGTTAAAAAAATACTTCAAATATATTAATAGTAAAAAGATTCGGTCCGAGCATGTAGGCCCTTTACAAAATAATCTAGAGTGGGTGACTGATGACAAAGAGAAGGCAAATTTATTTAATACCTTCTTCAACTCTGTGTATACAAAGGAGCATGGGGGAGCTCTTGTCCATAATGGGCATGGTATTGACACAGCTCCAGATGATCCACATTGGCTCACAACTGATATGATCCAAAAATATTTAGACAGTATAAAGGTGAATAAAGCACCTGGACTGGATGGCATACACCCATGGGTCCTTAAAGAATTGAGCTCTGTCATTTCAAAGCCATTGTTTCAAATTTTTTAGGGACTCTTTAATGACTGGCATAGTACTACTGGAATGGCGTAAGGCCAATGTGGTGCCAATATTTAAAAAGGGGTCAAAATCCTTACCAAGGAATTATAGACCTGTTAGTTTAACTTCTATAGTTGGGAAGATACTGGAGAGTTTAATTAAAGACCACATAGATGAGTTCTTGCTGGAAAATATTATTTTAAGCAACAGACAGCATAGATTCATGAAAGACAGAAGTTGTAAAACAAATCTGATTTCTTTTTATGAGGGGGTGAGCAAAACTTTGGACAGAGGGGTGGCGGTGGACGTGGTATACTTGGATTTTGTAAAAGTGTTTGACACAGTTCCCCACACACGGCTAATGTGTAAGGTAAAGTCTACGGGCTTGGAAAAATCAGTATGTAAATGGATAGAAAAATGGCTAAAAGATTGCATTCAAAGAGTAGTGGTTAATGATTCTTAATGATGATACTCTGAATGGTCTGGGGTCATCAGTGGTGTACCCCAGGGTTCAGTGTTGGGACCCTTACTTTTTAATATATTTATAAATGATATAGGATCTGAGATTAAAAATCCCATTTCAATCTTTGCAGATGACACCAAGCTGTGCAGTGGAATAACGTCTTCAACTTACAAGCAGACTTCAATGCACTGTTTAATTGCGCAAATGAGGTTTAATGTTGATAAATGTAAGGTTATGCACTTGGGGGTTAAGAATATGCTTGCATAATACATACTAGGGGGAGTACAACTGGGGGAATCAATGGTAGAGAAGGATCTGGGAGTTTTGGTAGATCACAAGCTTAATAATGGCATGCAATGCCAAGCTGCGGTTTCTAAAGCAAGCAAAATCCTATCTTGTATTGAAAGAGGTATAGACTCCAGAGAGAGATATCATATTACCCCTGTACAAATCATTAGTAAAACCTCATCTGGAATATGCAGCTCAGTTTTGGGCACAAATTCACAAATAGAACATTGGGGAACTTGAGAAAGTACAGAGAAGGGCAACTGCACTGACACGAGGCATGGAGGAGCTCAGCTATGAGAAAAGATTAGAGGAACTGAATGTATTATCTCTTGAGAAGAGGAGATTAAGGGGGGATATGATCAACATGTATAAATACATCAGTGATTCATATAGTGAACTCGGTGTAGAGCTATTCACCCAAGGTCATCACAGAGGAGAAGGGGGCACTCTTTACGTCTGGAGGAAAAGAAATTTAATCTCAAATCACGGAAAGGTTTCCTTACAGTGAGAGCTGTGAAAATGTGGAATAGACTCCCTCAAGAGTTGGTTCTGGCCAGCTCAGTGGATTGCTTCAAAAAAGGCCTGGATTGTTTCTTAGATACACAGAATATAACTGGATACTAACATTTATAGGTAACGTTGATCCAGGGAATATCCGATTGCCTCTCGGGGGATCAGGAAGGAATTTTTTTCCCAGCAGGAGCAAATTGGATCATGCTTTGCTGGGTTTTTTGCCTTCCTCTGGATAAACTGTGGGTATAGGATTATAACTTTTTTTTTTCTATGGTTGAACTGGATTGACTTTTGTTTTTTTTCAGCCAGACTAACTATTTAACTAGTAACTATGTAATGAGAGAAAAACTTCTGCTATTAAGTAGATACCCTCCATAAATGTGCATCGAATGGTAGACTAATGTATGAATTTCTAAATCATTATTCAACCCATTAGAGGTTAAAGTGTCCAACGTGAAGATCTAATAGCTTTCTTTCATGCAAAGCTTTTGGTGTCTTCTTCCATTGTCTAGATCCTTTGGGATGGCTTTAATGCTGAAGACCTTAATCCCACAGTGATTACCCTGATGTACTTCATTGAAGTGGCATGGAACTGAATATTTATCTGTTCCATTGTTGATGCTGCTCGTGTTTGCTAATGCAAACTCTTAATGGACATGAAGTGCACCCTACTACAGCAGGCCGCATGGGCAGAGCATCCCATAGACCACATGTTTTATACCATCGGTGCCTAATATTTCTTGTTTATGATGCCACATAATGCCGCATGTGCCACAGCTCTTTACCCCACATCTGTAACTATCTTTTTGGTCAAAAAGAGATAACCAAGCACCACAGTTTTTGCCTGGGAAGCCTTCAGACTTGTGCAGTCTACTCAAGGCTACTATGCTTCTTAAGTCTCAATGTTTTCTGATGGATGGTTTTATGATTGATGATGGATATATCTGTGGAAGGAAGCAGATTGGCCAGACTTAATCATATCAATAGAACATGGGAGAGAAGTACCAGAGACAGCCCATAAGAAGGACATGTGGGGAGGCAAGGCTGTGGTGCATAGAGAGAAAAAGAGAAGGGTGCAAAGGGATACCTGAGAGGGAGATGCAGTCTAAAATAGAGAGCCCCAAGAAGTGTTGTTATTCTTCATCTGACCTCCAGAGGACAAGTCAGGAGAGCAGGGGTGTCCATTGACATAATTGCCTTTCTTGCAGTCATCGTTCTCCAGCTTAGAGATTTTTCAGCCTGTGTTGCATTCATCTCTGTCCAGCCTGCTGATTCATTTATTGGGCTGCAGATTGCTGTCAGGAGGACACTGAACATTTAAGTGGTGAGAGGTCTTTGGTATATCTTATGTATATTGAACCTGCTTATTTCTGAAGGAATTTTACTGCTGTCTGTGATTCTCTGTTAGAAGGGGACCCCTTTATCCCTTAAATGTCAGTTACTCTGGAACATTTTTTGAGTGTTTCTCCTTCCCTGAATTACAAATATCTTTGTTTAAAGAGTGAGTACTTACGCGCCAAGTTAGAAGGTCTCACTGCTGGCTACACTAGTATTGGTTAGCCAAGACCATCGAGTATTGGTAAGGACTCATAGACAGCTGTGTTTGTGAAATTACACTATAGAGATATTTATTGCTGTTGTTTTTTATTGCTGCCAACATAGTTGCTCCCCCTTTCGACTAGTACCAGAGGCATATTAGAATTTTCAGGGCCCCAGTGCAAGACATCATGAAGGGCCTCTTGACTCTTAGCTAGTGCCTCCAAACCCAATGGTGGAATGTTAGAGCTCAGTCATAAGTGCGACCACTGGTGTCAATAGTTTTTTTATCATTATTATTTGTTACTATTTTTTTTTCCACAATATTATCAACTTGCCGACCAGCCAAAGTACATTTATATATACGTGATTTTGCATTTCGGGCACGTGTGAGGCGTGCGACCGCCCTGCCCTGCTCATGGACGCGGGTGTCAATTACTGGGTCCCAGCCCGTAATTACCTGCTGGAGCTCGGCGATTACCCGGAAATACTGACAGGGAGCACGGCTGCAGTGTTTACACTGCAGCTCTCCTCCCTGTCAGTTTGAGCACACTGGTCCAGAACGCTGAGCAGAGCCTTCTGGATCAGTGTGTTACAGTGAAGCACACACCCCTGTCCCCTAGTAAAACACTCCCATCACACAGTTAACCCTTTGATTGCCTTCAAATATTAACCCATTCCTCCCCAGTGTCATTAGTACAGTGTCAGTGGTTTTTTTTGCACTGATCATTATATTTGTGTCACTGGGGATGTCAGTGACCCCAAGTCAGTTCCCCCCAGTGTCAGAATGTTCGCCGCAGTCCCGCAGTCCCACCATAAGTCGCTGATCGCCGCCATTATTAGTATTAGAAAAAAATTCTAGTGTATATACCGCCATTTGTAAACGGTATAACTTTCACGTAAACCAATTAATTTACACGTATTGGGATTTTTTTTAGGAAAGACATGTCGCAGAATACATTATGGCCTAAATGTATGCCGAAATTTGATTTTTAAATTTTTTTACTGGACATGTTTTATAGCAAAAATTGCAAAATATTGTTTTTTTTCTCAAAATTGTTGGTCCTTTTTTTTTATAGCGCAAAAAATAAAAAATGCACAAGCGATCAAATACCACGGAAAGAAAGCTCAATTTGTAGGAAAAAATTTAATTTGGTGCAGTGTTACATGACCGCGCAATTGTCAGTTAAAGTAACGCAGAGCCATAACACAAACCGCTGCCTGACCACTTCCTAACCGCCCTATTGCAGAAATACTGCTACGGGGTGGCATGGGTGCGCAAACTCACATGTATGTATACGTGTTTCACACGCCCATGGTTTTCACGGCCCTCCCAGATAGTGTCAGATTGCCTGTCAGTACACCAGTAACCACATTTAACCCCTTAATTGCCAGGAACACGCTCATACACAATAAACCTCTATTGCTAGTATAGTGTCTGAAAGGATAAATATCTTTGATCAGATCAGCACTATGCCAGTGTTCACATTAATATAGCGTCCCCAAAAACACAGTGTTAGCAGGATCAGCCCCGAACAGGAGTGGACTGACAACTCATGGGGCCCCCGGGCAATAGGGGATCATGGGGCCCCTGTGTCCTTGCCCAAACTCAAAAAAGCCTATGAAAAAGGTACATCTCATAGGGCACACTACTGACCCTGGGCCCTCAGGCAGTGCCCGAGTTTCCAAATGGTCAGTCCGCCCCTGGCCCCGAACACGTGTGTTTAGCCCCTACACTAATCCTCCCCTCTCCCCCAGCAAGTGCAGTGTCAGTAGGTCATTGTCACTCGATACATTGCACACAAAACTGCAGTGTTCGCAGAATCAGGCCTGATCTCTGGTAGCACTTGTTGGTAAATTTTGATGACTCTCATATGCAGCAGAGTGCCAGTACTAGTGCCACGCTACCTTTTGATGAACTGGTGAGCACCAGTGGCCTAGTACATCCTGGTCTTTCACATACCAGCACTGCAGTATCACTTGGTGACGTGGTGAGTCCCATAAGTGCAGTACAAGCTGGTGCGGTAGTGGATCGAAATTGATAGTGGATCAAAGCAATTTATATGAACAACAATTTATCTCCGCCAACCCAAATTCAAACCTTGCCAGACCATTCACATGGAAACCGGTTACGGTTTCTGAATTAAAATATTTGGGGGGCCTAACCCTCAACATGGGCATTACTAAAAAAAATTAATTGTGGTTGTATTACTCCACAGACACGATTCATCATATGCCCGTGTTCCCTACTGCCATGGCCAGGCGTAGATGTGAGAGTATAATGTGTTTTATGCATTTCAATGACAATACACTCTGCCGTCCTCGAGGTGACCCTGAATTTGACCGGCTCCACAAACTTCAGCCCCTCGTAAATCACCTTAACCAAAAATTTGCAGATGTCTATACTCCCCAGCAAAAAATCTGTGTTGATGAGTCCCTCATTAATTCTTCTGGTGACGGCCATTCAAGCAATTTCGCCCCAGCAAGAACTGGTGCATGTTGTACCGTGCGCCCTAATGTGTGCCCACCATTAGAAGTGGGTGAATGCAGGGCAGTATATTCTTATGGTGGGAATATCGCACACTTTTTCTGGCAGATATTTCTTCTCTTTTTTTCATTCAGTCCACAGGCTGCATACATCACTGTATTTTGAATGGTTATACCAGGATGATGCCTACAGCTGCAGGCATCATCCTGGTATTGTTTTTTTTAGCCGGCAATCGGCTTTCATGTAAAAGCAATCCTAGTGGCTAATTAGCTGCAAGATTGCTTTAAAAAGCAGCGGGGGATGATGCCCCCCTCCCCCGCTGCCTTCCACTGCCTTCTCGGGAAACCTGAGAATGCAGCCGGTGTTTCTGCCCGCTGACCATAGAGCTGATCAGAGACCAGAACTGTGCCAATCATCTCTATAGTCTAAGAAATCAGAAGCTATGAGCATTTCATCACTTCAGTTTCGCAGGATATAAACAGCTCCATTTGTAAATTGGGAAAGCATCTGATCACATTGATCTTGGCTTGATTAGATATCTAGAGTCTAATATACCCCAGATTTCTCAAAAAAAGAATACATGACAATGCCCACTGAAGTTATAGGGAATATTTGCATTCCCTGTGATAGCATTAAAAGTGATCAAAAAATAAATAAATAAATAAATAAATAAATGGGACAGTGTAAAAATAATTAAAAAAATCAAAATAACTTAAAATTAAAAAAAGAAAAAATCACCCACACCCCCCAGCATTCGCATACTTGTGTGCCCGAGCGTTGACCCTGTGCTGGTATGTAAACAGCAGTTGCACCATGCATGTGAGGTATCGCCGCGAACGTCATGTCAAGGGTAGTAATTCTACTCCTCATCTATAAATATAAAATGGTAGCTTGTAAAGGCTTTTAAACGTTGCCTATGGATATTAAAAACAAGCATGGTGAGTATTTTGCAGATCTTGTTTATTGCCACAAGTGTTTGGAAAATGAAGAAAAAGAACAAAAACATTTATATATATATATATATATAAAGCATATAAGCAGTTAAACACAGCAGTTGAACTAAAGCAGGAGAACTTAAGCAGCAGGAAGACACAACAGCAAGAAGCTCTACTGCATGCTGGAAGACTGCAAGCAAACACCCTGGGAAACATCTTACATACCTGAGACCCACTCTGTGTACCTTTATATAATACGCCCCTCTTCTCCTTATCATATTACTATCCTCTGTTCCCAAATCTCATTTCTTTACCCCTCTGCTCCACCCCACAACCTGTACATCTCACCCTCACTGCTATCATCTCCCTACTATTGCTCTCTTCACCTCCCCAAAATGCCTCTTCCACTCCTCCTTCTCATTTTCCTCTCCTCCATTCCCAAAATCCGTTCACTATATCCCTCTGCCCCTCCCAAACAATTGTATATTGTGTCCTCACTGCTTCCTTCGCCCCTCTATGGCACCCACCACCTCCTCCTATCACTCCACTCTCCCACTGACCCCAACACCTCCACTAGTAGTTTCTCACGCTCCTGCACATCCCGCTCCCATGCCACCTTTCTCACCCTTCTCCTCCTCATAACCGCGGGGGACATCTCCCTGAATCCTGGCCCTCCACCACCTCCCTCACCCGCACAAAACCCTCCCGCCTCCACGTCCAACTGCAACCCCCACAACTTAGTATCTGTCCCCCTGCTCCCTAAAATCTGCCCCCCGTTTTCATGTGCACTCCTGAACGCCCGATCGGTGTGCAACAAGCTTACCGCCATCCACGACCTCTTTGTTTCCCGCTCCCTCAACCTCCTAGCGATCACGGAAACCTGGATCCAGCCCACTGACTCTACCTCCCCTGCTGCACTCTCCTACGGAGGTCTCACCTGGACCCACTCACCCAGGCCTAACGGTCGTAAAGGTGGTGGGGTTGGTCTGCTCCTGTCACCGCAGAGCACCTTCCGAGTCCTCCCAAACCCCCCCTCCCTATCCTTCTCCTCCTTCGAGGCCCACTGCGTCCGACTATTCTCCCCAACCCCCCTGAAGATTGCTGTGATATACCGGCCTCCTGGATCCATACCCCGCTTCCTGGATGACTTCTCCTCCTGGCTACCCTTCTTCCTCTCCTCTGAGCTACCCACCATCATCCTTGGGGATTTCAACATCCCTGTCAACCTCGACAACCCAGACACAGCCCGTCTCCTCCACCTAACCTCCTCCTTTGCACTTGCACAGTGCATACAATCCACCACCCACTCCGACGGAAATATCCCCTCGACCTTGTCTTCTCCAACCGCTGCACTCCCAACAACCTCACCAACACCCCCTTCCCTCTCTCTGACCACAACCTGATCACCTTCTCTATCTCCTCGTCCTCCAACGCCTACCCCTCCAAATGTCACACTACTACCAGCCGTAACCTCCGCAACCTTAACCCTGCCTCCCTCCACTCTGCAGCTGATCAACTCCACGACCACATCCTCCCCCTGTCCTGCCCCGACTTGGCTTTGACCGCCTACAACAATGCGCTCTCAACAGCCCTTGACTCACTAGCGCCTTTAACCACAGGCAACATCAGACCCCGACCGCTCCAGCCCTGGCAGACTGATCACACCAAAACCCTCAAACGACAAAGTCGTGCCCTGGAGCAACTATGGCGCAAAACCAAATCCCAACAAGCCTTCACCCACTACAAATCTGCCTTCCACACCTACACCTCCTCCCTCCATGCTGCCAAACAGGCCTACTTCTTGACCCTCATCAAGGCCCTCTCCTCCAATCCTCGCCGACTCTTCTCTGCCTTCAACTCTCTACTCTCTCCACCCCCCCCCCCTCCACCCAGCACATCACTCACTGCCCTTGAGATTGCCAATCACTTCAAAAACAAGATTGACACAATTCGCAAGGACATTGCCGCAACTCACACACCCTCTCAACCCGTCCCCTCTCACACAGCTACCCCCTTATCCCCCCTCCCCCTTGACATAACCCACAGGGACTTCGTCGCTGCTCAAACTCTCTCCAACCCCCTTCACCCTCACTCAGCTACCCCCTCATCACCCCTCTCCCATGGCCCCACCACTGCTCTGACCTCCTCTTCCACCCCACCCTACATTCCTCATACTAAAGCTCCCCCCACGCTCCGCACCTTTGACCTTACTACCATCGAGGAAGTCTCCAAGATCCTCTCTGATGCCCGCCTCACCACCTGCCCCCTCGACCCTATCCCCTCACAACTCCTACGACCTTCCTCCTCCTCCATCCTATGCTCCCTCACCCACATCTTCAATCTCTCCCTCTCCTCAGGCACTTTCCCCTCCCCTCTGAAACATGCACACATCACCCCCATACTTAAAAAGCCCTCCCTGGACCCCAATGACCCGAACAACCTCAGACCCATCTCCCTGCTCCCATTTACATCTAAACTCCTCGAGCGCCTAGTCTACACCCGCCTTTGCTCTCACCTCAACGACAACAACCTCCTCGATCCCCTACAGTCCGGCTTCCGTCCCCTACACTCCACCGAAACCGCCTTACTCAAACTCTCCAACGACCTGCTAACCGCCAAAGCTAATGGTCACTATTCAGTGCTCCTACTCCTTGACCTCTCTGCGGCCTTCGACACAGTCGACCACCCCCTCCTCCTCAAAAAACTACACTCCCTCGGCCTCAGAGACTCTGCTCTCTCCTGGCTCTCATCCTACCTGTCACAACGCTCCTTCAGCGTTACCTATAATGCTACCACCTCCCCCTCACTCCCCCTCTCTGTTGGGGTCCCTCAAGGCTCTGTCCTTGGGCCCCTTTTCTTCTCCATCTATACCTCCTCCCTTGGCCAACTCATACACTCTCACGGCTTCAACTACCACCTCTATGCCGACGACACACAAATCTATCTCTCAACCCCCCACCTCACCCCCTTGGTCTCAGCCCAAATCACACACCTACTGAGCGACATATCAGACTGGATGTCGCTCCACTTCCTTAAATTGAACCTCTCCAAAACCGAGTTTCTTGTCTTCCCCCCAGCCCGGACACCACCCCCCATTGACTTCTCCGTCACATCCAACAACGCTACCATCAAACCCGCCCTGCAGGCCAGAGTACTGGGTGTCATTCTGGACTCCAACCTATCCTTCCAGCCCCAAGTCCAATCTTTAACAAACTCGTGCAGACTCCACCTCCACAACATCGCCAAAATCCGCACGTTCCTAACCCCAGAAACCACTAAACAGCTCATCCACTCTCTCATCATATCACGACTCGACTACTGCAACTCCCTCCTCACTGGCCTGCCTCGCCGCTGGCTATCCCCGCTTCAGTCCATCCTGAATACGGCTGCCAGACTCATTCACCTTTCTAACCGCTCTGTCTCCGCCACCCCCCTCTGCCAATCCCTCCACTGGCTTCCGATTGCGCAACGGATCAAATTCAAAATCCTAACACTGACGTACAAAGCTGTCCACCATACTGCCCCGAACTACATCACTGACCTAATATCCAAGTACCGCCCAGCACGCACACTCCGCTCCTCACAAGACCTCCTTCTCTCTAGTTCCCTGGTCTCCTCCTCCCATGCCCGCCTCCAGGACTTCTTCAGGGTGTCACCCATCCTCTGGAACTCCCTGCCCCAACCCATCAGATTATCACCTACTCTTCTCTCCTTTAGGCGCACCCTGAAAACCCATCTCTTCAGGGAAGCCTACCCCACCCCCTGCTAACTTGCCGACCTCCTACACTCTTCCTACCACCCCATCCCCCACAGCTATCTCCTCCTGTGCCACCACCCCCTCCCTCCTAGATTGTAAGCTCGAAAGAGCAGGCCCTCGAACCCCTCGTGTATCACATTGTATTGGTATTGTTCTGTCACATGTTCTGTCCCCCTTTGTAATGTACAGCGCTGAGCAAACTATTGGCGCTTTATAAATACTGTATAATAATAATAATAATATATATATATATCAAAACCTTGTGAGAAAAAATGAGATCTGCAAAATACTCACCATGCCTCTTTTTAAATTCCTTGTGTCTACTTTCCAAAAAGGGGTCATGGGGGGGGGGGGTTGGTGCTATCCTGGCATTTCAGGGCCTCCGAAACTGTGATAGGTAGTGAGGAAGTGAAATGAGGAAGTTACGCACCTATAGTTTCAAAATGGTCATTGGATTTCAGGCTCCTGTATGTGGCTAGGCTCCCAAAAAATCTCACACATGTGGTATCCCCATACTCAGTAGAAGTAGAAGAATGTATTTTGGGGTGTAATTCCACATATACCCATGACTTGTGTGAGCAATATATAATTTAAATGACAACTTTGTGTACAAAAAAAAATGTTTTTGTAATTTTCCAGAAACTTGTGGAAAAAAAATAAATCTTCCATAGACTCGATAAGCCTCTCAGCTGCTAGCTTATGGTGTCTACTTTCCAAAAAGGGGTAATTTGGGGGTGTTTGTACTATCCTGGTATTTTAGCACCTCAAGAAATATGATGGGCAGTCAGAAAGTAAAAGCTGTGTAAATTCCATTATCTATACCATAGTTTGTAGACCCTATAACTTTCACACAAAGCAATGCATATACACTTATTGGGATTTTTTTAACCAAAAGCATGTAGCAGAATATATTTTGGCCTAAATTTATGACAACATTTTAGTTGTTTTGGATATTTTTTGACAGAAATGAGAAAATATTGATTTAAAAAAAAAAAAAAAAAATTTTGTTTATAGCGCCAAAAATAAAAAGCGCACAGCTGATCAAATATTACCAAAAGAAAGCTCTATTTGTGTGAAAAAATGACAAATTTCATTTATGAATCATATTGCATGACCGTGCAATGGTCACTTAAACTAGTGCAGCGTTTTATAGCAAAAAAAAAAATGGCGTAAATTGCAGTATCTATACCATAGTTTGTAGACGCTATACCTTTCACACAAAGCAATCAGTATACACTTATTTGGAATTATTTTTACCAAAAACGTAGCAGAATACATTTTGGCCTACATGAATAACTAACTTTAAGCTTACTATATATTTTTTATAGCCGAAATGAAAAAATATTGTTTTTCTTCAAAATGTTCGGTCTTTTTTTGTTTATAGCATGAAAAATAAAAAGTGCACAGGTGATCAAATACCACCGAAAGAAAGCTCAATTTGTGTGAAAAAAGGACATAAATTTTGTTTGGGTACAGCATTGCATGACCGTGCAATTATCAGTTGAATTCTGCTTTCTGCTACCAAGTAGCAGAAAGAGGCCTGGTGATTAAGCGGGGTAAATCCTCTGGAGGGCAAGTGGTTATTTTTTACAATTTTTTTAGGAGCCCCATTTGGGGCTTTGGTGAAATATCAGGGGTTTAAACAGACCTCTGATGTTTCATCTTGGAGACAAAGAAAGTAGATTGAGGACCCCGCCCTCAATTTCCATCTCTGCAGCCTCAGCAGTACTAAATGAATGGACAGGAATAGCTCTGTAAAGAGTTTACTACACTTCAGTGATGAGTGGACAGAGTCAGTGATCTGTACCGACAAGGAAAGGGCAGGAAAATTACATATTACAGTGAAGGATGGGAGGAGCACCGAAGTTGCCAGGGAAGATCACAGAGGGGGCCAGGAGAGAGCAGAGGGTCCCATGGGCAGCATAATGAAGCTGGACAGGAGTGGCAGCATATAGAGGAATGTTTAGCCCCTGATTAGGGCATTCTGGTAATGCCATTCATGGTCAGCAAACACCTTCCCCATTTACCACACTGTGTCTTTGCATTCTCTAGTGGTTGATATTGCATTGACTCTGTTACTGTTAACCCTGTCTAATCAGTTGTTTTTATCTCAGGGCTTGCTTCAGCCATAAGAAAGCACCTTTGTGCCACTACAGTTTGGAATTACCAGATACAATCAGGGGCAGGTAACTACTGACAACAGTAGGAGAAAATCCAATGAATCCAGCAGCTTCTTTGGGGGTCATTAATTATTGAGTTTAGCAGTATTTGATCAGATAGAACAAACTGCTCCGAGTCCCTGTAGTTTAGACCCTGTCACCAGACCATTTATTTCAACAAAAATATTCCCTTAAGATTTTACATTTTACCTATTTTATGCATTTCATTTACCTGTACATGTCTTTCATGTGTAGACATCCAAAAGTCCTAGGACTGCTATTGGGAGCTGTTATCTTGGATGACAAGCCAGCAGTCCCAGCAGACTAAGAGCTGTCACTCAAGTGACAATCTATAGTATTCCCCTTTGTTCCACCTCCAGCGGCAGCATTAAAGGTTAAGTAGGGTGGTGAATGAGGGGACAGAGGACCATGACCAGCACAGAGAGTAATTAGATACTGACATATATGATGTGCTTGGAGAGAGGGGCTGTTCTTTTCCAATTTTCTAGCAATATTAAAGTCACCGTGGATTAAAAATACTGCAAGTAAGCATTTAAAATATTTGATTATTCTGTGCTTTTGACTGCATTTTTGGTGACAGGTTTTTCTTATGCAACAAACCAGTATTTAAGAGCATGAGATTATTTATGATCATACAGTGCCTTAATCATGTGCCATTAACATTCTGATTCCTTTCACATAGAACATTGCACATGCCAATTTTTAAAGCAGTGCATCGGGATGTATGCAATGTGCTTTGTGGTTCACTATGGTACATTGTGTATTTCCAGCTACTATACAGTGTGTAGGGGTGCTAATCACAATCACATGTACAGATCAAAATGGGTCCTAAATGCTAATATTGGAGATAACTACTCTTTTTTAGGGATGAGCCAAACACATTTGGGCTTTGTTTGAGCAGTTTTGAGCCAAATGTTAAAGGAAACCTTCATTTTTTAAATATCATTTGAGTGAGATCAGCGATTATATGTGTAACTCTACCTGTACCTGTGTTTCTGGATCCCTCTAAGCTTCGCACAACCTGCATTTTCTATTCTTGCATCCATAGTCAGTAGTTATCTCCAACATGAACTTGGCTTTTGTTATTTTATTAAGGGATGTAACTTGGATAGGGTAATAGGGATTATGGGATGCCCAACTTGAGTAAATCAATGCACAAGGACAACTTCCTTCCTATTTACAGAAACAGATCCTGGACTGTTCTTTTCCTTAATAGTAGTCAGTCATTACAGATCAGTAGTAACTGCTGCTTACAGGCTAAGGGCTCACAGCCCCCCTGAAAGTTAGCTTAGCTTGTTGCAAACTACATACAGAGTCCCTTCTCCCCTGTAGAACTACTCCCAGGTTCACAGCCTGCAGACACTATCAGCCCTCCTGGCTGCTCAGAAAATCTCCCAGGACAAGGATAAAGGATTAAGTACAGCACTGTCCTTTGAAAATTTGCTACATGTGGCAGTCTCCCCCTTGTAAATCCCTGGGTGTGCTGATGTACTCACTCTGTCCTCCTTGCTCCCACTTCTCCCAGGCCTTGATCCTGTGCATGCCTTGAAGATGAATGAACTGTCCTGAGTCAGCCCGTGTTCAGCCTGGAGGCCATCCCCCACCTGGAACAAAGGGACCCCTCCCAGTGTCTTCAGCACTCTATCTTCCACCTGACTCCTGTGCCAGCTTGATTCTTTCATATTTATGGGTTGGTATCACAACTCTATGATGCCTTCTAAACCTGGGATTGGTTAGACCACAGACATACAGGTTAGGTATCCACTTCTTACACCCACTAACTTCTGGAAGGTTCCATAGTCCTCCAAAAACAGGTGGAGGTGATAGAGTCCCAACCTGTTAAACCATTCAGCCTGCCTGCAGTAACCCACATTAATTACAGACTCACACAGTCACCATGAACCATACACAATAAATTTACCTACACTACTCTAGTAGCACACTAGAGGGTGCTACATATGTTTAAAGTGAAACAATACAGTTGCAAAACTCAATTAAATAACATACCTGGAGTGCCCTGACCCTGTATTTGAAGTCACATAAGTGACAACACAGGTAAAATCTACTTTATCAGTAAGGGGTGGCTGACTGGCAGGATAGAAGGCACTGTCAGCACTAAGAAAAGGAAGGAAGGTCTCCAGTGGCAATTGCAGAGACCAGTGTTTTGAGGGCATATAGCGGTATCCCCATGCTTGCCCTCTTTGCAATGGAAATTTCTGTATTGCTCAATCTATCTCCCTGAAAGAGTGGCTTCCTGTCCTTACACTATCCACCCACAGAATGCATGCTAAACCCCAGCAGGGTCCCCTATCTACAAAGGCTAACCCAATCAAGATGACCACTAAATGTCATCAGGGATTGCAGCGTCCAATCGGACAGCTGCTCTCCCTGTGTCACCTATGGAGGCTCAAGAAGGAAAACATCCCTCTGAGTCTCTTCTCCCTCAAAATAGTGGCAAAACACCACCTGCTGGATGGAGCAAGAGCTAAACCTGCCTTATCTTATTAATTCCTAATATAATCTCTACCTTGGACTATTTATAATCAGCTGTCTGCACCTCACCTAAATCAAAGTAGAACTATCCTAGGTGGGAGTCTGATATATATGTTAAAATGGTAACAGAGATGGGAGGGTGCGCAAGCATGCCCCCCTCCCCCGAACAATACCAGGCCATATACCCTCAGCATGGGGGGGCATGGGGGCTTTAAAGAACAAATATAGTTGAATGTTTAACTACTACTTGCTTTATCTGGATAAATAAGAACTTTCACAGTGAAAATATATTATCAAGTACTGGATATTTTGTGAATTCTTATTTGAAGCATAGCTCCAGGTTTTGTGAATATGTGAAGTACTAACATATATACTAAATAACGTTTAACCAATATTCATTACCTATTTACTGACTGCATCAAATGAAAAATGTTAATATTTTATTCATTGACATGGAGATATTTAGGAACATGAACTGCTATATGAAGACTATTTTGAAAAGATTTCCCTTGAACACAATTATAATTCAAAGGCACATGCAAACACAATTGAATAAAAGATCTAATAACCAACATTTAGGCCAATGTTAGCTGGGTAAAGCACATTCCTTCTAACTGCTTAAATGATATTATGTATGACATGCTGGTTTTAAATATGCTTCTATTTCTTCCCTCTCCAATTTAGGCAGTTGTTAATATAGGGTTTATCACCTTCTTTCGTAGCAGCTCAGTATGGCATACAATTCTTCAGCTAATAATAAGTGAAATAAGGAAACTAGGATATGCAAATTAAAGTAGATTTTTTTTAACATAAAGCCTATTTGAAATTTCAGTTTAAACAAGAACTTCAGTAATAAAAAAATATAAACTTTCATACTCACCTAGGTGGATGCAGAATCAGTCCAATGCTGCATCTGTCCACTGCCGCCCTGAGAACCGAGCAATCAAAGACTACTGATCACTAAGTTCACAGTCTTCAGTAAGCAGAGATCCAGTGACTGTCAATACTGGCTTCCTGCTCTGCCCATTCAGTGCTCACTAGAGTGCTGAGCTGTGGAGGGGATGGAAACAGCTGGCTCAGACTCTCAAAGGCTTTCTGAGAAGCTGAGCCAGCCCCCAGTCAGGAAAATGGGTGGATTCCAACTTTAAAGTCAGGATCTCTCCAGAGCCTTGACTGGCTCAGTGATGTTGGCCGCATCTGGTGTGACATGGGGGGTGTTTAGCTCAGTGGTAGATGTCTCATTTAGTGAAGTCCACGTCAGACAGAATTGTTTTAAAAGCCTGGTAGCCCACTTTTATTAAAAGGAAAATGGAAAGTCCATAAAACATAGGGTTTCACACACAGCAAAAGGTACAAATGAAAAATGCTAGCTCATCTTGCTCTTGAGCTCTCACTCAGCTTTAATCACAGTTCCTCTGCTCTTTACGCTGGTCACCCAGACCAAAGGTTCTTTAAAGCAGATGGCTTCACTCTAATGCACACAGCTCCTTTGCCCCTAGTCCTCAGGCCTTTATCTTTCTCTCACTCTAACGCACACAGCTCCTTTTGGGCTTGGAGTCCTCCTGACTCCTGGACGAGAAACCCTGCTGTCTCTCTTGCGTAGAGCCTCGAGATATTCCCAAACTTCCATTATAAGACCTGTGTACACCTGAGCACACAGCCTGCTGATCCTCCACAAAACCCAGACACTGGGTTGGAGATTCCATCCTGCCCAAGACACAATGGAATCTTCAAACTATGGAGCCCCATCCAAGAATACCAAAACCTGGAGAAAGCTGCAAAAGCTGCTTTCTCCATTCAAAACACTCCTTAGTCCTGCATTTGTGCAAACATGCAAACCCTTTGTCCTTTTCTTGACCAATTCCACAGTGACAAAGCTTTGTACTGTCACACTGGGTCACAGGAAAGCAAAACTAAGTGCAAATAAAAAAAAGCATAAAATGAAAAAGAGATAATAATGCAACAGAAGACAAAAAGGGTTAAAGCAGCTCAGTATGACAAGTCCAATACTTATCAAGTCCTGGTTCAGCAAAGGTCAATCAACAAGCAAGCTGGTACAGTGGCTCTCATAAGATTTGACAGATGTTCTTTGTTTTGATGGTGAAGGAGAGCTGTAAACTGCAGAGGCAGCCCCTCTTTTCTTAACAGTGAAGAGGTGAAGAGGATATTGCCAGAAATAATCTTACCAATTATGAGGTTGAAGAGTGGCCGAAGGGACATCACAGGTTTATGACAGTACAGTGGTCACTCATTTTAAACAGTTTTATACAGATATTAATATCTTTGAATACGTACAGGTTGCATTCTGGGAATGTTTATTGTCTAGCATGTAAATTCCATTCCAGAGATACTAAATATGTTATTTCTCAGATAGGTCTGCCACCCAGGAGGTGGGAGACAGTCATCTCGTCTTCTGTATACAATAGCCTAGTAATGTGTGATCTTAATTTGTTCAGTATTTTCTTCCACATTAAAATGTATAATAAATAGTAATGTAGATTGGTCCTGTCTGATTTTATGAATTATGTGTAGATTTTGAAACTATTACAGGAGTCTCTTGCAAGTCGCTTCAGGCCTAAATGGCTTTTACTATATCATTTAGCCCTTTATCATTTTATTGCACGTCATGTACTCCTAGTGGGTTTAATTACCCTGAGGCTCCAAGCATGACAGAACTAAAATGTTTTACGGTTGCGGATGTTTTTGTTATTATTTCAGGATTAATGAAATACACTGAATTCTAATTTTGATTCAACAAGGAAAAATAAACAACAAAGTGTATTCAGTTAATAGAGTTGAGAGGGTCTGCATGTCCTTTCAATAGACTGATAAGAATGTTCTGCAATGCAGTTAAAACTCTGTTCATTATTGTAGCACTTGTACGTACAAATATGGATGCGTACATCCATTTTGCTAAAGATCCTCCATCTTGTGTCATTCTCACTCCAAATCAGCTCTCCCCTCCCTTTCTGTTCAGTGACATGTGGTCTTCTGTTCAGTGACATGTGGTCTGTGTGTGTGCTGCGTTCAGGAGTGCATCGGGCACAGCTGGATACCCTTGATGGTTGTAAACCCAATTAGCTTATGCCAGGGTGTCTGTCCCACTCTTGCTCTGAATGCTCTGAAGCTGATCGTAAAGCTATAAACCCGTCAGTCACTGGACTTCAAAAGTATTCCGGGATAGCAGTAAAACATATCTCTCATTTGGAGACCACTTTTTTATACACTTTCATAATTTCTGGTATCTGGACGTTCAGAATATCATTCTGCAGATTATCCTACCAGTGGATAGGATGATACATGTACCTAGGGAAGGTTATTGACCCTGGCATAACGTGCGAGGGATTTTGGTTCTAGCTTGGGTCTCCACCTAGATCCCCCCTCCCCAAATGAGGCAATTGGCCCTTGGCTTCAGAGACATCCCATGCTGGGAAACTACAAAATAGGCTGTCAGGCCTGGAGAAGTAAGTTGAAGAGATCTCCCTTTTAACATCAGCAACCAACGTTGGGAGAAAAGGCACCCTTATGTTTGGACACTTGAACGCTGCTTAAACCAGGATTTCTGCCTTCTTAAACTTCTTAAACTTCTTTCTTTATCTCTCTGTTGTGTTATTGCTCTCTGTATTTATATATATACATTGGCTACATCTGTTTCTGTAAATATTTTTATTGCACCATTTTGACCTTTTTAGTAATAAATCCTATTTTCTGAAAAGTGTTGAACTGTTTCTAAAGCTCTTTAATGCAAACTAAGAATTCCTGTCTCTGAAGAGCGCTATTGTGTGTTTTAAACTTCTGCAAACATCTGCCTGCGGTGACAGTGTGTATACAGACGCTTATTCAAACATCATAGTGTTACAGCTAAGATTGGCGAGTTTCCTCCTTCTCTGTACAAAAAGGCGGTGGTGGCAGTGTGAAGGGTTAATTGCATAATTAACCTGACCCAGTAACAATCACTCTCAGGCTGCGGCACATAGATTGTGGTCCAGTGAGCTGGAAAATATTTGTACAGGTTGCAGCTGAGTGTGGCATCGTTACACACATGACAGCGTGGTTTTAGATTGGCTAGTCCTTCGGTCACAAGTTAGTGAGAAGGGCTGGGGGTCAGACGCCGCACCCGTCACAATTATGTGCCCTGAAACGGTAGGGGGAGTCACTGTTGCTTTGTCTCTTATTTTAAAAAATGTCATGATGTGACCTGGATCTTGAACAACATGGCCACATACAGCTTTTGTGTGCTCAGTACACATTATTATAGCATCAACTATTATTTTAGTAAAATAGTACCTTTTAAGAGTAGTTCTGATATTTTCCTCCTGCTAATTTGAGGTCCTGTCTCCTTGTTCTTGATCTTAGCTTCATATTGAAACTGCCCTCCTGAAACGTATTCAGACTTTTGATGTATTTAAAGGTTTCAGTTATGTCTCTTCTGTCTTTCTTTACTCCAGACTGTACACATTAAGCTCTTGAAGTCTACCCTGATTTGTTTTATCCCTCGGACCTTTCAACATTTTTGTTGGCCATCTCTGGACTTGTTCTAGCTTATCAATATCTTTTTGTAAGTGAGGTCTCCAGAACTGAACACAGAATTCTAAATGAGGTCTAACTAAAGATCTATATAAGAGAATGCCACAATACAAAGCTTTAGTATAATGTTCCAAAAAAATTGTACCTTTTAGTATTAAAAAGCAGTCCTTGAGCTCCAGACCAGTGTTTTTGCTTAGGCTGAGATGATTGCATCAGTGTGCTGCAAGCAGGAGAAAACCTTTCCCCAATCCAATAGTCAGCAACTAGTAGATTGTGATTTACCAGTAGATCTTGGTTAGGTGACCGGTAGATCGTGGTTCTGAATTGCTCACTTGCCATCCCAGAGCATCAAACAGAGTGCAATGCAGAGGGACTGCTTGTACAGTTGGAGCTGTAGTAGGGAGCAAGAGAAGCAAGAGTTACATGAGCCGATGCCTCCTCTGTAATGCTTGCTGCTGTCCCATGTGCAGTGATACCAACTGCACTCCACCTTTTATCCTGGCTAGTGGTCTCCAGAGTGGTGCCAGCAGCAGGAAAGAAGAGATCTTCAGGTAAGTGTGCAGAAATACACTGGGCATAATAGTATAGGGCTGCGTTCACACTAATGTGCTGTGATTTACCCACACCTCGGGTGCAGTGTGGTGTACCTGCAGCTTTACTGTGGGTTTGCTGTGCTTAGCCATAGACTTTTATTATAATATGTGGGTTTAGTGCACTTTCTAAAAGCACACCAATACTCCTCAATGTAGGAGTTTTGGTGCGCTTTCAGAAAGTGCACCACCAGGGGCGGACTGACCATTTGGAAACTCGGGCACTGCCCGAGGGCCCAGGGTCAGTAGGGGGCCTCATGAGATGCCCCTGGTATGTTTTTCATAGGCTTTTTTGAGTTTGGGCAAGGACACAGGGGCCCCATGATCCCCTATTGCCCGGGGGCCCCATGAGTTGTCAGTCCGCCCCTGTGCACCACACCAGCAGGATATAATAGAAGCTTATGGCAAAGCATACCTAACCCAGGAAAGTCGCAGATGCACTGTGCTGCACCAGCGGTGCAGGTAAACCTTAGCCCATCAGTGTAAAAGCAGCTTTATAGGGGGCTCAGAACAGTAAGGGCTTCATTTACAATTGCAGCTTGGGTTGGTAAAACCCCATAGTTAAGATGTGTTTTTACCACACCGTCCCAACCGCACCCCCTTTAGCTACAGTGGCCAGGGGTGTACACATGTTGCAACCACAGCAGGAGTTATACATCCTGTTATGGTTGGTGGGTGTAGCACCTGCCAAGCATGACCCTTTCAACTGAATGAGGCAGCTCTGTAAGTGTCCTTCAACCTTATGCAGTATAGCAAACAAGGGATTAAAGCAAGCAACGTTGTGTTGCTTTTTAACCACCTGCTTTAACCCCTTGGATCCCGCAGAAGCATGCAGTTGTGGGGCGCTTGCAAAGTGGCCCCATTTACTTCCATGATTCACAATTGGCAGGCAGTAGCACCCACCAAAAGCAACAGGGGGTTTAATTCCTGCTGCATCAGGAACTGTCGTAATCTTTTCTCCCCCAGTGATTAGACTGCAATGTTATAACTTTATAGTCAGTCATGTGGTGAGAGTCCTGTAAGGAATTGATCTGCATCAGACATTTGTAACAAAAAACTGAAAAAAAAATGCACAGGCACAAGGGTTTACATGTCATCTCTAAGCCAACATCTCAATCTCAGAAAGTAAATGTAAGCCCTGGATATTGCTTAAATATAGATGGCTTCATCCTACTGGCCTTTCTTTGAGAGCAGCTAAGAACTTTGATACATTTTACTGTACAACTATTAATTAATTTAACTTGTTCCCACCCGGCCAATATCAAAGTGATGACCGAATGAGACTCTAATCGATCCGGGTGGTGTCATATGACGTCCTTCCCGGATTGTGCCTCGCATGTGCCTGTGGTGCTACGCTGTGTCGAGATCTGTCACCGGCTGTGTACCTCAGACACAGCTGATGATAGATCTGTGTACTGGCCTATTGGCAGTACCATGTGACCTCCTGTAATCAATCACAGCAGGTCACATGACAATTATAAACAATGGATGGCTTCCTTTCATGCCATCTGTGACAGACATGGCGTCAGACCCCCAGCCCTTCTCACCAACTTGTGACCGAAGGACTAGCCAATCTAAAAGCGCGCTGTCATGTGCCTAACAATGCCACGCTCAGTTGCACCCTGCACAAAGATTTTCCAGCTAATGGACCACAATCTATGTACCGCAGCTTGAGAGCGATTGTTACTAAGTCAGGTTAATTCTGCAATTAAATCTTCACACTGCCACCACCTCCTTTTTGTACAGAGAAAGGGGAAAGTCACCAATCTTAGCAATAACACTATGATGTTTGAATAAGCGTCTGTATACACACTGTCACCGCAGGCAGATGTATATAGAGGGTTACAAACACACAGTAGCGCTCTTCAGAGACAGGGATTCTTAGTTTGCATTAAAGAGCTTTAGAAACAGTTCAACACTTTTCAGAAAATAAGATTTATTACTAAAAAGGTCAAAATAAAAGTATTTACAGAAAAAGATGTAGCCAATACATATATATAAATACAGAGAGCAATACCATAACAGAGAGATAACAGTAAGAAGTTTAGAGAGGTAGAATACTTGCCGTCAGCCTTGGTTTAAGCAGCTACAAAGGTCCTGAGCAAAAGGGTGCCTTTTCTCCCAAAGTTGGTTCCTGGTGTTAGAAGAGAGATCTCTTCATCTTATTGCTCCAAGCATAACAGCCTTTTTCTAGGAAGCCAGCAGGATGTCTCCTTAAAGCAGAGAACCAATCGCCTCATTTGGGGAGGGGTGTTTTAGGCAGGAACTCAGGCTATGACCAAATCCCTCCCAGTTTATATCATTGTCAATAACCTTCCCTAGGTACATGTAGCAGCCTAGCCACTAGTAGATTAATATGCAGAATGATATCCTGAACATCCCGACATCAAATATGCCATATCTTACTATCTCAACTGGAACTATATGGCTTTCTGCTCTCCTGTAGACTTTAACTAGGTATGCAAGATATCAGGAGACCCGCGTTAAACTGAGCTATCCAAATATATGCTTTGTTTCATTGTAATTATTTCCTATCTTAAGATATAAAATTATATGGAAAAGTGGGTTTTAAATGTGATGTCTGTTTTACGGCTATCTCGGAATGTCTTTCATGTTCAGTGAAGGACTGGTTTATAGCTTTATGATCACTTATAAGCAAGAGTCTCACAGACATACTGGGCCCAGGCTAGTTGGGGTTTATAACCATGAAGCTATCCCGCTGTGCCTGATGCTTTGTGACCTCAGCATACACACAGACCACATTCCTGAGGGAGGGAAATTGGAGGGAGAGAGAATGATACAAGATGGAGGATCTGTAGCAAGATGGATGACCGCATTCATCTCTGTACGTACGATTGCTACACCATCAATTATATACAATTGTTTCATTAGCGCTGATTGGTCACAGTGATCACATGTACAGACTGGGCCAATCACAACTGTGTCATGTGATTAGCTATGGCCAATCATAGCTGTGTCATGTGATTAGCTGTGGCCAATCACAGTTAATCACAATAAAAAAACCTGAATGCATTGATTTAATTCAGTTAAATGCTTGCATATAGCAAATAAATTCTTTGTTATACGCCATCATATAAAAAAAAATACTGATCACTTCCCCAAAGTAGTACAATGTTAATATGGTAAAATGATACTACTCTGGTCACAGTGTGAGTGTGTGCCGAGCGGCCGCATTTTGTGTACCATTTGAAAACACATATACGTGCTGAGAGCGTGCACCCTGTGGAGCCAGCACATATGTCAGTGTCTCAGATCATGTGACTGCCGTGACAATAAATCACAGTGGTCACATGATCCTAAAACCCAGCCTCGCCTGAAAATTGGCCTGGTTAGGAAGTGGGCAAAAGTGCCCAGTATTCAAGTGGTTAACTATTATATGGCAAAAACCTGATTTTTAAATTGGTTCACTAGCTTATATCAGATGTGAGTTTATAGAGCCAAATATTACTAAAATTAAAATATAGCAACTGCATTTATTTATTTTTAATAAACTTATTTTATATACTGTGCCAGTAATAAGGTCAGGGCACCCCCCAAAAAATGAATAAGAAAACACAATAGCACCCTTATTATTCTAAACTCTGCCAGTCTGCAACACAACTTGAATTTAAATCTTATGTCTGTAATGTCAGTTTTCCATATACAACATACTACCCCCACCATAAATTCTATTAAACTTTGTTAGCTGACAATTGTATAACCAAGCAGGATGATAAATTCCACTTAGACAAAGGAGCATGATCTTAGGTTATCTAATGAGATCTGTCAGATCTGCTCAGCTAGGCTATAGCTTGTTTTAAATTTCTAATGACTATTTTAATAGACGCATGTTAAAACATTTCAGTTATTGACACACAAACTAGATACGTACGTTTCTTAGTTAGTATCTGGCAGCCAATACAACCCCTAAAAAGCTCAATAGGCCTGAATGCTGATTGTAATTGACTGTCGTAAAACATTAAGATCAATATACATTTTAGTTTGGCTTTCTGTGACCACAAGCTCCCTTAGACACGTGAGCTTCATTTTGTTTTGATTTTTTTGGGGAGTGAAAATTTCATTTTTGGAGATTCGGATGTATCTGAATCTCTGAATGGACACAGAAACGAATGGCAATAAATCCAAAAATGTTATAAACAAATTAACAAATGCATTTGTTTCATTTGTATGACATCACATGATTCTATAGTAGTTCGGGGTCCATGGAAAAATTAACTACTTGCCCTCCGGAAGATTTTCCTGAGCAGTGATAAGGCACTGGGTTATTTTAACTGACAAATATGTCTTTGAGCTCTGTCATTTCAAAGCCATTGTTTCTATTTTTAGGGGCACTTTAATGATTGGCATAGTACCACTGGATTGGCATAAGGCCAATGTGGTGCCAATATTTAAAAAGGGGTCAGAATCTTTACCAAGTAGTTATAGACATGTTAGTTTAACTTCTATAGTTGGGAAGATACTGGAGAGTTTAATAAAAGAACACATAGATGAGTTCTTGCTGGAAAAAAATATTTTAAGCAACAGACAGTGTGGATTCATGAAAGAAAGAAGTTGTCAAACAAATCTGACTTCTTTTTATATGGAGGTGAGCAAAACCTTGGAGAGAGGGGTGGCAGTGGATGTGGTATATTTTGATTTTGCAAAAGCGTTTGACACAGTTCCCCACACACGGCTAATGTGTAAGGTAAAGTCTACAGGCTTGGAAAAATCAGTATGTAAATGGGAAAAAAAACTGGTTAAAAGACCATATTCAGAGAGTAGTAGTTAATGATGATACTCTGAATGGTCTAGGGTTGTCAGTGGTGTACCCCAAGGTTCAGTGTTGGAACCCTTACTTTTTAATATATTTATAAATAATAGAGGGTCTAAGATTAAAAATACCATTTCAGTCTTTGCAGATGACACCAAGCTGTGCAGTGGAATAAAGCCGATCTCAATGAGCTGGTCAATTGGGCAACTATGCGGCAAATGAGGTTTAATGTTGATAAATGTAAGGTTATGCACTTGAGGGTTAAGAATATGCATGCATCATACATACTAGGGGAAGTACAACTGGAGGAATCAATGGTGGAGAAGGATCTGGGGTTTTGGTAGATCACAAGCTTAATAATAACATGCAATGCCAAGCTGCAGTTTCTAAAGCAAGCAAAATCCTCTCTTGTATTAAAAGAGGTATAGACTCCAGAGAGAGATATTTTACCCCTGTACAAATCATTAGTAAGACCTCATCTGGAATATGCAGTTCAGTTTTGGGCACCAATTCACAAATAGAACATTGGGGAACTGGTGAAAGTACAGAGAAGGGCAATCAAACTGATAAGAGGCATGGAGGAGCTCAGCTATGAGAAAAGATTAGAGGAACTGAATGTATTCTCTCTTGAGAAGAGGAGATTAAAGGGGGATATGATCAACATGTATAAATACATCAGCGGTTCATATAGTGAACTTGGTGTAGAACTATTCACCCTAAAGAAAAGAAATTTAATCTCCAAACACGGAAACGTTTCTTCACAGTGAGAGCTATGAAAATGTGGAATAGACTCCCTCAAGAGTTGATTCTGGCCAGCTCAGTGGATTGCTTTATATGATGTCCTTCCCGGATTGTACTTTGCGCGTGCCCGCAGGGCCTCACTGTGGCAAGATCTGTCACCGGCCATGTACCTCGGACAGATCTGTGTACTGGCCCTATTGCCAGTATCATGTGACCTGCTGTGACCAATCACGGCAAATCACTTGACAGTTGTATACAATGGATGGCTTCCTTTCATGCCACCCATTATATACAAGTGTGTCTAGCTGTGAATGGTCACAGCAGTCACATTCATAGGATGGGCCAATCACAGCCCATCTGTGTCATGTGATTAGCCGTGGCCAATCACAGCTAATCACAAAAACAACCTGAATGAATCGATTTCATTCAGTTAAATGCTTGCTTATAGCAAAGAAATCATTTGCTGTAAGCAAATTATGTAAAAAAAAAATATTGATCATTTCCCCAAAGTAGTAAATTGTTACTATGGTAACATTATACTACTTTGGTCATAGTGCAATATAAAAAAAAGAAAAAAATAGAAAAAAAATTATCTTTTTTTTTTGTACTGTCACCAGTCAGTGTCCCAGATCACCGCCACACCAGTTATATGCTGATGCTGGTAATGCACTAGTGACAGTATGTAAAAATTTTTTTTTTTTAATTTCTTCATTTTCCAAAAAATGATGACAAAAAAATTACAACTTTGAAAAACTCGCCATGCCTCTTATGCGATTCGTCGGACTGTCTACTTTGCAAAAAGGGTCATTTGGGGGATATCTGTACTGTTCTGACATTTTTGGGCCTCAAGAAATTAGATTGGCTGTCAGTACTTCAGGATTGATCAACTTTCAGATATATCCCATAGTTTGTGAACTCTATAACTTTCCTACATACTAAATAATACATACTGATTTGGGGTATTTTCACCAAAGAAATGTAGCAAAATACATTTTGGCCTAAATTTATAAAGAACAATTATTTATTTGCAAACCTTTATAACAGAAAGAAAAACGTGGTTTTTTTTTTCAAAATGTTCAGTCTTTTTTTGTTAATTTAGCAAAAAATAAAAACCCCAGTGGTGAATAAATACCACCAAAAGAAAGCTCTAGTTGTGTGAACAAAATTATAAAAATTTAGTTTGAATGACAATTGCGCGGTCATGCAACACTGTACCCAAAGTGTGAGAGCTCTGAAACCTGAAAATTGGCCTGGGCAGGAAGGGGGTAAAGGTGCCCAGTATTGAAGTGGTTAAACAGTCCAGATATCAAAGTATACACAATTTTCATAGCCTTGGCTTTAACTGAGATATACACTGCACAAAAAAATTAAAGGAACATTTTTATGTATAGCATCAAGTCTTTTAAACTCCTGGGATATTGATCTGGTCAGTTAAGTAGCAGAGGAGGTTGTTAATCAGTTTCAGGTGCTTTGGTGTTAATGAAATTAACAACATGTGCACTAAATGGGCAACAATGAGACAACCCCCTATACAGGAATAGTTTTACAGGTGGAGGCCACTGGCACTTTTTTCCCTACTCATCTCTTCTGACTGTTTTTCACTGGTTTTGCTTTTGACTAGGGTCAATGTTACTACTGGTAACCTGAGGTGATATCTGGATCCTACAGAGGTTGTACAGGCAGTCCAACTCCTCCAAGATGGCACATCAATACGTGCCATTGCCAGAAGGCTTTCTGTGTGTAATGCACCGCCTGGCGGTACCTTTTGCAATCCACAGGATAGGATTCCCCAGAGCACGGAGTCTAAGTTCCAGTCTGCTTGTTCACCAGGGCCCCTGATGGTGGGGATGGACTTGGAGCAGACAGTGACCAGGTGGCGGTCCCTGAGTACACCCACCCGTGGTAGAGGGATCTGCCAGAGGTATATACTGGAGAAGAGCCTGACGTGAAGAGGCGGATAGATCCGTGCAGGACGGATGGATGGATGTCAGCAGGCACAGGGTAGTCGGGTCACTCGCCGGGTCAGTAACAGAAGTTCAGATCAAATAAGGGAATCCAAAAGAGTAGTCAAACAAGCCAGGGGTCGGAGCAGGAGAAGTTAGCAGAGGTCAGGATCAGGCAGTCAAACAGCATTACACAGGAACAGGAACACAGGATAATAGACCATACAGCAATCAGAGTCTGTGCAGGGCAGGTATAAATAGTGCGCCCTGCCCTGTCATTGGTGCCAGGCGAGCATCCCCAATCGCGCATGCGCGGCCGCCGCTGCCCAGGTCCTAGTGCCCACCGGCTAGAATGAATTGGCATTCTGCGCATGCGCAGAACCGCTTGCTGCCGCGATCCCTGACATTGTCTCCCCCTACGGGCTTCCTCCGGATGCCCAACCAATCTCTCCTCTGTGGGTGCTTACGATAGAACTCTCAGACAAGTCTAGGGGCGTGAACATTCTGGGCCAGTTCCCACAAATTCTCCTCGGGACCATAGCCCTTCCACTTAATCAGGAACTGTGTCTGTCCGCCTCTTTTCCTGGAATCTATGATTGCTTCAACCTCAAATTCCTCTTGTTCGTTAATGGTTATGGCCTCCGGAGGTCTGGACCTTTGGTCCGGAAAGGGATCTGGCATTTCTGGCTTCAGTAGCGACACGTGGAAAACTGGGTGAATCTTAAAAGTTCCTGGAAGTGCCAGTTCATACGCCACTTCATTGATTTTCCGTTTCACCCGGAATGGACCCATACATTTCAGTCCCAGTTTTTTCGAGAGACAAGACATCCTCAAATTGGTAGTGGCTAGCCAGACCTGATCCCCTGGTTGCAGGTTTAGTTCACCTCTTCTTCTCCTGTCGAATGCCCTTTTACTGTCCTCCTGGGCCTTTGCAATAGCTTCTTGAAGCACCTTGTTATTGGCAGAAAAAAAATCCAGCATATTTAGCATAGCAGGGACTGGGCTTTCAGGTCCGGTAAAAACGTGGGGTGAAACCCGTAATTGGCAAAAAATGGGGATTGCCCTGTAGCAGAATGATTTGCGTTATTGTACGTGAATTCAGCCAATGGCAAGAGCGCCAGCCAGTCATCCTGGAGGAAAGACGTATAGCATCTTAGGTATTGTTCCAACGTCTGGTTCGTCCTTTCCATCTGCCCATTTGTCTGTGGGTGGTAGGCAGACGAGAAGGACAGTTTGATTCCCAAAAACTCGCAAAATGCTCTCCACACTTTTGATGTAAACTGGACCCCTCGGTCTGAGACAATGTCTTCTGGAATTCCATGGAGCCTTACCACTTTTTCACAAAGATGTGTTCCGTTTCCAGAGCCGAGGGCATGTTCTTTAGCGACAGGAAATGGGCCATCTTTGACAGGCGATCCACAATTACGAAAATCACTGAATGGTCTTGAGATGGTGGAAGCTCCACTATAAAATCCATGGAGATCATCTGCCATGGCTGGTCAGGTATAGGCAACGGTCATAGTAAACCCCAGACCTTACTTCTGGTGGGCTTATTCCTTTGACACGTGGCGCAGGTCTTCACGTACAGTTCACAATCTTTAGCCATGCTTGGCCACCAGAATGTACGCTGGAGTAACTCTAGGGTCTTTGCGATTCCAAAATGGCCTGCCAGTGGGTGGTCATGGCAGTGCCCCAGAACTAAGGTTCGGACCTCCTCGGGTACCACAATTTGCCCTTCTTTCCAAAAGAGACCTTCCTTGCTCTGTAGGGAAACCCCGGGTGGGCTTGGCATTCCTATGGATGCGGTCTGTAGCTTAGAGCATAGTTCCGTTTGGAGGGTGAGAAAGTTTCCCGTGGACAGGATAGTGTCCAGTTTGGGGACTTCTTCTGGGTCCTCAAACATGCGTGAGAGAGCGTCGGGCTTTGTATTCTTCGACCCGGGTCTATAAGTAATGTGGAACACAAATCGGCAGAAAAAAAGTGCCCATCTTGCTTGGCGTGGTCTCAGGCGTTTGGCTGTCCTCAAGTACTCCAGATTCTTGTGGTCTGTGAAAATCAAGATTGGATGTGTGGCCCCCTCCAGCAGATACCTCCACTCTTCCAGTGCCGTCTTGATAGCCAGGAGTTCCCGGTCCCCAATGTCATAATTCCTCTCTGCTGACGTGAGTTTTCTTGAGAAGAATGCCACTGGGTGCATGAGTTATCTGGTACCTTTCCTCTGGGACAGGATGGCCCCCACTGCGTTCTCAGAAGCATCAACTTCCACAATGTATGGCAGAGAGGAATCAGGGTGATTAAGGATAGGGGCAGTAGTAAATAGCTTCTTCAAGGTCTCAAATGCTGCTTGAGCCTCGGGTGTCCACCGGAAATGGGCCCCCTGCTTGGTGAGCTGGGTAATGGGAGACACGAGACCCGAAAAGTTTTTGATGAACTTTCTGTAAAAATTTGCAAACCCTATGAAGCGTTGCACGCCCTTCTTGTTCGTGGGTACTGGCCATTCTGAAATTGCCGAGATCTTTTGGGGATCCATCGCAACCCCCGTGGTGGAGATGATCAGCCCCAAGAATGCAATGCTGTGCTGCTCGAAGCTGCATTTGTCAGATTTAGCATACAACCCGTGTTGGCGTAAACGTTCCAACACACTTTTGACATGACCCCTATGGGTTTCCAAAGAAGAGGAGAAGATCAAAATATCATCCAAGTAAATGACCACAAAAATGTCCAGGTAGTCTCTAAATATGTCATTAATGAAATGTTGGAATGTGGCTGGGGCATTGCAAAGTCCGAAGGGCATGACAAGGTACTCAAAGTGCCCAAATCTAGTGCTAAATGTGGTCTTCCACTCGTCCCCCTCCCTTATGCGGACCAGGTTATATGCACCCCTCAAATCTAATTTAGTAAACACGGCTGTTGTCTTTAACCTTTGGAACAGTTCCGGAACAACGGGAAGGGGGTAAAGATTCTTTATTGTAAGCTTATTTAAGTCACGATAATCAATACAGGGCATAAGGGACTTGTCCTTTTTCTCGACAAAAAAGATTCCAGCTCCGGCTGGTGATGTGGAGGGGCGGATAAACCCTTTCTGGAGGTTATCGTCAATGTATTCTTTGAGTACCCCCAGTTCCCGCTCCGATAGGGGGAATATCCGTCCGAAAGGAATCTCAGATCCGGGTAGGAGGTCGATGGGACAGTCGTATGTTCGGTGTGGAGGAAGAATGTCTGCCCCCCCATTTACTAAAAACGTCTAGATAGTCGTGGTAGGCCGGGGGGATGACTTGGATGAGCTTGGCGTCTCCATCTATACATCGGAGAGACTGGGGAGCCAAGGAGGTCGGGGCTTGACAAAGTTCCTGGCAATATGGTGATAGAAACTGGATAGAACCAGTTTTCCAATCAATCTGGGGATTGTGTGCCCACAACCAAGGGAGTCCCTGGATAACTGGGAACAGAGGGGATGCAATGGCATCCAGACGGAGGAACTCCGTGACCCACCAGCCAAAAAGATATTAAGCCCACAGTCCCTGGTCTGGAGGGGGATCCTCTGTTGGTTGGCAAAATCTAAATCAACAAAGCAACTACATGCTCCAGAATCAATAATTTCTGTTGCTGACATGGTTCTTCCTGGAAGCTGAAAAAAATTGGGTATGGCTAAGTAAATGGCATGGTTACAACATTTAGAGGATATGGTGGAAAAAACGAAAGCACACTTACCCCGTTTCGCTGGGCAAGAACGCACCACATGACCTGCTTCCCCGCAGTAGAGACAAAGGTTATTCACACTTTGCCTGGCGTTCCTCAACTGACAACGATGGGCGTGCCAATCCGAGTTTCAAAGGTTCTGGCATCTCCTCAGACTCCAAGTTCCGGATTCCTCCTGGCACGGATTGGACTGGAGCACGGGGAAGTACCCATGTTGGTCTCTGACCCTGGCTGGACCTCTCTAATCTGCGTTCCCGCAGTCTGCGGTCAATCTGTATGGCCAGAGTGATGAGATCCTCCAAAGAGTCAGGTAGGCCCACCCTGGCTAATTCGTCCTTAAGGGACTCAGAGAGACCCATGCGAAACTGGTGGCGTAGTGCGGCATCATTCCACCAGGTGTCCCCCATCCAGCGTCTGAACTCAGATGCAAACTTTTCTGCTGCCCAGCGGCCCTGCGGGAGGGAGTACAGGACCATCTCTGCGGATGCTGCCCGTTGCAGATTGTCGTATAGGACTGCCATCGCATTGAAGAAATCTGTCACGGTCTCCAGATGGGGATCGTGGGTCTCCATTAGTCGGTGAGCCCAGCCCTGGGGCTCGTCCTGGAGTAAAGAGGCGATGAACCCCACTTTTATCGATTCAGAAGAAAAGGTTCGTGGCTGCAGGCTAAAATACAGCTGGCATGCATTCCGGAAGGCCCTGAATTTAGCTCGATCCCCACTAAAACGTTCCGGCAATGGTATGCGGGGTTCCGGTGGAGGCAATGTGACTACTGCTCGGGCAGAAGGTTCTGAGGGCTCCCCGGCTGCTGACGGAGAAACCGAGCCCTGAGACGAAGCAGCTAGTGCGGCTAACGTCTGAATCCGGTTCTCGAGGTGTGTGTAACCCTCCTGCAGTGTTTTGATGGCTTGAGTTAGTGCCACCAGATGCTGACATATGTCCTCCAGTGAGGATGGCCCTCTTCCAGGCTCCATCATGGCCGTATGGTTCTGTAATGCACCGCCTGGCGGTACCTCTAGCAACCCACAAGATAGGATTCCCCAGAGCACGGAGTCCCAGTCTGATTGTTCACCAGGGCCCCTGATGGTGGGGATGGACTTGGAGCAGACAGTGACCAGGTCGCGGTCCCTGGGTACACCCACCCATGGTAGAGGGATCTGCCAGAGGTATATACTGGAGAAGAGCCTGACGTGAAGAGGCAGATAGATCTGTGCAGGATGGATGGATGGATGTCAGAGTAGAAGCGTGGTCAGGCAGGCCAGGTCGGTAACCGTGGGGACAGCGCGGTACAAGGCAGCAGGTACAGGGTAGTCGGGTCACTCGCCGGGTCAGTAATAGAAGTTCAGATCAAATAAGGGAATCCAAAAGAGTAGTCAAACAAGCCAGGGATCGGAGCAGGAGAAGTCAGCAGAGGTCAGGATCAGGCAGGGTCGGCAACAAGTCAAACAGTAATACACAGGAACAGGAACACAGGATAATAGACCATACGGCAATGAGAGTCTGTGCAGGGCAGGTTTAAATAGTGCGCCCTGCCCTGTCATTGGTGCCAAGCGAGCATCCGCGATTGTGAGTGCGCATGCACGGCCGCCGCCCAGGTCCTAGTGCCCACCGGCTAGAATGAATTGGCGTTCTGCGCATGCGCAGAACCGCTTGCCGCCGCAATCCGAAGTTTTTCCTGGTAATGTCAGCATATGCTCACATATATGCCTATGCCTCCTTGATTTGCATGCTGCATTAAGCTGTTATATATGTTTTATGACAGCTATAATGAATTATAAACTGTTCACCATTGGCTAATAAAAATACTACACTATATTAGCTTTACTCTGGTGGCTTATTCCTGGAGCTAAATCCGGTGCTGTAATAACCGGTTGCTGTAATAACCGGGTGGAGTTGACACCGCGGAGCTGTCCTATTTGCTGTGAGGGTCCCATGGAGAGTCCAGTGAAGGGGGTAGCGAGTACCTGAGAAGTACCATATTCCCATTAATTCCTGGATGACCACTAGATCTATTGATTACCTTTACATGCACATTTAAAGTGTGGCGTTCGGTGAGTGCAAGCACACCTCTTTTTTCCTTACCCACAAGGAGTCACGAGCACTTTATTTATCTGTAAAGGAGCTACTGATACCAGCACACTCTGGATGATACAAGCACGTGTTTAAGGAAGAATTTATGTGGACTGTTATATGTTTACATTGTGCATTTATGTCACTATGATTTCGTCCATATAGGACGATGCACCTTTGTCACTTTATTTGCGCTCCTAGTTAGCGCTTTTTTACTTATCACTTTATATTATTATTACTATTTGTAGCGCTGCAATTTTGATATGGACAGGACCATAGAAGGTCCTTAACCCAGCAGCAGGACTGGTATCTGCTCCTTTATGCAAGGTGGAACAGGATGAGCACTGCCAGAGCCCTGCAAAATTACCTCCAGCAGGCCACTGGTGTGAATGTCTCTGACCAAACAATCAGAAACAGACTTCATGAGGGTAGCCTGAGGGCCCTACATCCTCTAGTGGTCCCTGTGCTCACTGCCCAGCACCAGAGAGCTGGATTGGCATTTGCCATTAAACACCAGAATTGGCAGGTCTGCCACTGGTGCCCTGTGCTCTTCACAGATGAGAGCAGGTTCACCCTGAGCACATGTGACAGACATGAAAGGGTCTGGAGAAGCTGTGGAAAACATTATGCTGCCTGTAACATCATTCAGCATTATTTTTTTGGTGGTGGGTCAGTAATGGCCTGGGGAGGCATATCCATGGAGGGACACGCAGACCTCTACAGGCTAGACAATGGCACCCTGACTGCCATTAGGTATTGGGATGAAAACCTTGGACCCATTGTCAGACCCTACACTGGTACAGTGGGTCCTGATTTCCTCCTGTTGCACACCTGGCCTCATGTGGTGAGAGTATGCAGGCAGTTCCTGGAGGATGAAGGAATTGATACCATTGAATGGCCCCCACGCTCGCCTGCCCTAAATCCAATAGAACACCTCTGGGATATCATGTTTTGGTCCATCCTATGCCACTAGGGTGCACCTCAGACTGTCCAGGAGCTCAGTGATGCCCTGGTCCAGATCTGGGAAGAAATACCCCAGGACAACATCCGTTGTCTCATTAGGAGTATGCCCCGACAGGGTATCTTTGAATTCAGTCCTCTGTAGGTTGATCATTTTCATTTCCATCAAACTATGGGGCGTCCTTACCTTTCTAACACATTACGCAGTCCATATCAGTATAGATATCCAGCATGAAATTTTTCCCATTTGAGAAATTGTGTTTTCAAAGTGTTATTTTATTTTTTTTTTGCAGTGTATTTATAAAACATGTCTATCTTACTGTGTTAGGAAGTAACAATTATTTTAAGACTAAACACACCTATATTATGAGCTGTGGAAGGCCAGTCAGGCACATCACGTCTTCTTAGGAAAGCATATTTCCAATGTATGTCATGGGTGGTCTTGTTCAGAGGGTAATTTTATGCTGCACAATAAAATGCCTTTGACTCTTGTGATTGTGTTGGGGATGTCTTCGTGGTGTCCTCTAGAAGCTGTGGCATCCACAAAGAAATTAGAAGACCCTTTCACTTTTATTAAAAGAGGAGGAGATGGTGTGTACATCCTCTGAGTAACTCAGAAGTCTGTGTTATCTCTGTGCGTGTGTTCAGGAGAGCATGTGTGTAAATTGATATTCTTGCCTAGATATCTCAAACATCTGAATATTAGTGAAAAATATGACAAACTGATGAAATCAATATAGAAAATACTTTTAGTTTAGATTTTAGTTTATAAAGCAATCCTGTCATTAAAACCTACAACAGAAATATCTATAAAAGAAGACTGTGGGGTTGGTTTACTAAAACTGGAGCGTGCAAAAGGTACAGCTCTGCTTAGAAACCAATTAACTTCCAGTTTAGTTTTTTTTTGTCAAAGTACAATTGAAGAAGCTGAAATTAGAGGCTGCTTGGCAACCATGCACAGCTGCACTAGATTTTGCACTCTCCAATTTTAATAAATCAACAACAGTGAATAATACTGTTTTTACTGCCTGCAGTAGATTTAATGACAGTCGCTTTAACATAATAAACACAATATAAACAAAAGCAGTATACTTAACCACTTGACCTCCAAAAGGTTTTACCCCATTTATGACCAGGGAATTTTTTACTTTTCAGCACTGTGCTAATTTAAGTGGCAATTGCTCAGTCACGCAACACTTTACCTAGATTAAATGTATATAATTTATTTCACACAAAGAGATTTCTTTTTGTGGTATTTGATCACCACTAGGGTTTTTATTTATTATTATATAAAACCAAAAAAAGAAAATTTTGAAAAAACAAATCTAATTTCTGTTATGTGATTTTATTGGATATGTTTTATTTCTTCATAAATTTAGGCCAAAATTTATTCTGCTACATATCTTTTGCAAAAAAGAAAAAAAATACCATAGCTTGTTCCGTCTACAAACTATGGTATATATACTGGAATTTTCACAGCTATAGACACCATACTAGTAATGGCGGTGATCAGCGACTTATCTGGCACTAACAGACACTGGCTGGGAGGGACACTAACTGACTAACTGACACTGATGTTGCTAGTGAAACTAATACAGTGAACAGATATAATACTGTACAATGAACTAATGGCACTGGCTTGGAAGGGTTTTACATCAAGGGGCAATCAAGGGGTAAACTGTGTGCCTAACAAGTGTAATGTATGCTGCTTTTACTCACAGATCTGGCTGTTTTTTCTCCCTGAATTTATAATTTATTTCAGGGAGAAATAACAGCCAGATTGCTGTCTGTGTATAGAGTTCTATGTGTTTGTAAACACAGAACTCTGTGCTGGGATTGGCCACAGCAGACCAGCAGCTGTAGAGCCAAAAACACTGGCTGAAACCTGCTGACAAACTCAAGCTGTGTCCAATCACAGCACAGGTCAGCAGGTGACGCATTCATGTGCACTCCAAAATCAGGAAGTTCAGTACAACATATGGGTGCCTGGATGTGCCAGCCGCAGCAGTAAAAATATGGTTAGCGAGCGGCAAGTGGTCAATATTAACTGAAAAAAATGCTTACATTTTGTTGTTTAAGTCATTCTAGTGTGAATGGTTGTTTATACTCCAAGAAACTACATGTTACATGCTAGCATGGTACTTCTCATGCCTGGGAGAAATGCTGTGCTATAGAATTTATATTGGTAAGCTCATTGTGATTGATTTACCTAAAGGCAAAAAGACTCTTCACTTTGCAAGTGCAGGTGCACTTTTTCCCCAGTATTTACTTAATGTGGTGAATTCTGCTGATTTCCATCATCCAATTATGAACAAGCTAAAAAGGTTTTTTTTTTCCCCTGCACCTGATTGGGTATTCTTTACAAAGTTACATTCACTAACCTCTGGGGAAATTAGTCAATTTGACTTTCGTAAATCAATGCTATGGATTCTGTTAGACAAAAAGCAATCCATATTTCTATTTATTCGTCAGACAATTTTGTATTTTTTTCTTTACTTAGCAGTCCTTTAAAGTAATATTGTATGTTTCTCAAACAGATACAGCTGTGAAAAACAGCAGTTTCCATGAACAGTCCAGTCCATGTAGAGGTTAATACTTCCCATACAAGTGTTGATAACTAGAGCCTTTAACAGCACTGAGTAAACCTTTCTATTAAATATACAGCCTTCTCAGGGGAACTGTCAAACAGAAACAAAGCTTAAAAAGTGAGAGATCAAATTGCCAAAGAAAAAGAGTGTAATAAAAGCAAAGACCAGGAGAAAATGTTAATCACTGCAGGTAGGCAAAAGCAGGCATTTTCTGTCTTATGGCCTTTGTGAACTTTCTTCTGCTAAGGATGAGGTCCCCTGCTTTTTCATATAGATATAGTTTAAACTCATCCATGGAGGAAAATGATTCCTTTTATCCACCACTGAGAGGATTGTTAAAGGTCATACCTCAAGGGACCATAAACTGATAGAGTTGGTTAGTGCCAAAAGGTCATGAAATAGCAGTAAAGAGAGCAGACATGGGAACAAAACTCAAAGAACTTGTTTTCCTCATTTCGGCCTAAGAATTTCAGCATTTTATGCTACTGTTGACCTGTCTAGTTACTGACATCTTTGACCTTACTTAATATTGTGTATGTATTATTTTTCCCACTTGGCCTAAAGGTAGAAGGGAACATAATTTGAAATCATAGGGATGCAATCACATGCTGCATAGTGCAGGTTTCATCTTTTTTTTCATTTACTTGGAAACAATAAAGGGGTAAGCCAAAACGCAATGAACAATAAGGACCTTCAAATTAAATAGTTTGTAAGAAAGGGAATTTTTTTTAGCATTCAGGCAGTTTTTCTTTCTTACAGTATACATATATTATGTTAAGTGTTTCACATTTTGAAATGTTTACTCAACATATTGTTGCAATATTACTACACTAACCTACATAAGTAATTAAAATATGAATGGGAGTTAAATAATCTTCTGATTAACAATGATACATTGCGTCATTTTTGTGGTATCCTCTATCTTAATAAGCTAACTATTGTGTCTATACTTGAAATGGACCTTGCAGTACAACATGTAACGTCTGCATATACTGCCTGGGTCCCTTGCTATTATTAGATGTAAGGCTCAGTTCACACTAATGTGATTTTAGATGCAAACTGAGTAGCACTGAATCGCATGGCAATGGAAATCACATTGTTTTGAATGGTGCCCATTCACATCTATGCAACTCAGCACGGTGAAATTTTGGAAAAAGTTTCCTGTACCACTTTGGTGCAGTTCCAGTATACTTTTGGTTCCATAGAATATGCAAACTACATCCAAGCTGCATCACATAATTGCCCTGAAAATCGGATCAACCTTGGATTGCAGCAGTGTGAACCTAGCCTTAAAAGTTACTTGTAAAGAGAAAACTGAATACTTATTTAATCCATTTTGCATTGCAGAAAGTGACATCACTGTCTTTCCAGGAAGCTTCCAGGAGAATGCAGAGCAAGCCAAATCTAGCATCAAGACATGCCCAATGCAAGATATTTTTTTGTGATATTTAAGCTGCTCTTTATTTCCCAGGACCCACTGGACAAAGTGTGACATCACCTTCACTTAGACACTATGGGATTCATTTACTAAAACTGGAGAATGCAAAATCTGATTCAGCTCTGCATAGAGACCAATCGACTTCCAGTTTATTTTGTCCAAGACTAATTGAACAAGTTGAAGTTAGAGGCTGATTGACTACCATGAACAGCTACACCAGATTTTGCACTCTCCAGTTTTAGTATATCAACCCCCATAGGTGGAAAATGGAGGTACAGTAATTGTAAAATGTAATATTAATTGTAATGTACAGTGCTGAGCGAACTGTTGGCACTTTATAAATACTGTATTATAATAATACTACTACTACTAATAATAGCATTATTCTTTACAGGTATATTTTATACCCACTAACAGCAGGTGATGTTTAAAGATGGAGTGGATCTGAACAATATAGGAATACCTTGAATTTATCTATAGCATACACTTTATTGCACAGAGTGGCCCCAAACCTTCTCCTCTGTGGTTCCCAGCTGGCTCTGTTCACTCCTCCTCTTCTGTGTCTGCCCCCATTGCAAACCGCTTGCTTTGGAGTCAGACAAGCATGCTCGTTCCCAAGCTGGGCTGCGTGCATCTATAAACACACACAGCATAGCTTGGCCACTCCCCCTCCATTACCTCTTTACAGAATTTGATTGACAGCAGCAAGAGCCAATGGCCTCAGTCCCTGTAAGTTGTAGGAGAGGGGAGAGAAGGGATGCAGCCATGCACAGCATTGAATTGACTGAGGATTGATGAAGTATTTGAAGTCCTAGATTGTAAGCTCGAAAGAGCAGGGCCCTCGAACCCCTCGTGTATTGTATTGTACTGATTTGTCTCATGTTCTGTCCCCCACGCTAATGTACAGCACTGAGCAAACCCTTTGGCGCTATATAAACACTGTGTAATAATAATAATAATAATAATAAGTATTTATGGAGGTAAAGGGAGCGCAGCAAGTTGTCAATTTCTTTTCTACCTTAATGCAGAGAATGCATTAAGGTAGTAAACACATTTTAGCTTTAGAACCACTTTAATAAACTTTCCTACAGTAGATCTGAATTCTCAAAAAGAACAATTCATTTTGCAGATCACTGTAATTTAAACAGTACTACCTTTTTCTTTAGAAAATATAGTTTTTCCTTTACTCCTATTCATGTTTTCTTTCCTTATTTTCTATACATCTTCTATACTCTTTGTCTGAACTAAGGCTGGCAATACACTATGCAATTTATTTTTTCGCAATTTTCTGTCCAATTTCTGCCTAATTTCCTTTAAATTTACCTTCAATTAAGTAGTGCAAGGGCCTGCCTAATTGGATACAATTGAAAGTGTTCTTTAGGTTTGACTTCATATTATATAGTTTTTGGTAAATCTAAAGCAAAATTCTCAAGAAAATTGTATATTGTATGGCCAGCCTAAGTATGGATGTGTGCATGCTCCATCTGAGGCTGAATGTCATAGGTTTACTGTAGTGACCCCTCACCCCACCCAAAAAAAGTGGCAAAGTACTTGAATCAGCTGCTTGTAGTCCGACTTACTGTAGATGTGTGCAGGAAAAGATGACAATATTATAGCTGAACTGAGTAAGCATTGTCACACTAGGAAAGGACGTTGCTAGTATAATTGAACTGAATGCACGGCATATAAAATAGGATACAGCCTCATGCATTACATGCATACAGTATGTGTCAAAATACATACAACTTAATGCATTTAGAGCTAATTTTCTAAATGCATCTAGAAGCATATAATGCTTTTCTATGGCTGAATGCACACTAAAATGTTGAGCAGCATTTAGTCTAGCTATGTTAAAAAAAGAAATGTGTGCATCCAGGAACCATGCAGTCTGCTTTTATGATATACAGCTAGGCTCCTCCCAACGTGTTTTGTGCCCGTGCTCGTCTTCAAAGGGCACAAAGACGTGCTCGGGCATGAAACACATTGGGAGGAGCCTAGCTGTATACGTCATGCTGCCGAGGCCATCAGGAAGGCCGGCGGCCATCTTTGGAATCCTGTGTTTTGCTGTATTTTTAGCCAGATGTGAGTGCATTTCTTATTTACATGAATTACCCATTCTTAAAATAAAATACTGCATTATCAAGTACCTTCTTGGCTTGTCATTCCACGAGAAATCAGGGTGCATACTACTACATGCTTTGAGGGTCCCTGTCCATTGGTCATGTACATTTGAGGAAATGTCCTTGGAAAGTTTGCATAGATTCCACTAATCTACTTGTATGCTGACCTGTGCCAGATGATTGCCTTGGTCCTGTCCACATCCAGATGACCATGACGGGTTATACCATTTAAACAAATGCGCAAAAAGATTGCGCTTCTGGTTAGTGCATTCACATTACCATTCTGTAAGTACTCAAGTCACGGAATTCACGGAATTGGATTATCACTTGAGTGGACCACCATAATCACATGACTATAGTATATTTATTATTGGATAGTGTTTACATTATTTATGTCATATTTGGATGATTCATGTGATTTCACCTTTACGCCTATTGGCGCCTGCACATATCTTCACTTGTATAATTTTAGCGCAGCATCCCTGTTTTATCAGACTTTTTAGAGGGTAGGAGGTTTACCTTGATGCTAGCAGCTTTATACCTAGCGCTTGTTTATATCCTATGTTTATATAGTCTGTTTTTATGAAGCTAAACCCATTCAAATGTGTATAAACCTTTGTGAAAGTACATCAAATGCAGGAGAAATTGATCTACGAAGGTTAAAGCTTGTGTATACTTACTAGATCAATTTCTCCTGTGCTAGATGCAGGTTACATTACAGGAACATATGCATTCAAAAAATCCTTGATTTTCCCAGCAGTTTTTTTTCCAGGAATATCATTTTCAGGTGTCATTGCAGCCATTGCTGAAAATGTTATTGTAAACAGGGATGAGCTTTGAGTTTGGCTTGAACATGAGTTTGGCCAGAACCCAGCCTGTTTGCAGTTCGGCAAGCCACCCTCCACTCCATGTTGATGGGAACAAGAGCTTCATTCCCGCATGGCCAAATATTCTCTGTGCAGCATCCCCCCCAGCCCCCCTAATACTCATCTAAGCCCCCTCTCGACCAAACAATGTGCACTGGAATCTTTCCTATCCTGGGTCTCCCTCTCCTCATTGGCTGAGACAGCAGCGGGAGCCATTGGAACGTTGTCAATGTATAAGATATTTCTAACACACAGCATAGACATACTGAGAAATACACCCCAAAATACAATCTGCTATTCCTCCTAAGTATGGCGACACCACATGTGAGACTTTTTCACAGCCTAGCCACGTAGAGAGTCCCAACATCCAAGCAGCACCTTCAGAAATTACACATCCAATTTCCTGACTGCCTATCACATTTTTGGAGGCCCTGAAGCACCCAGACAGTGGAAACACCCACAAATTGACCACATTTTGGAAAGCAAACACTGCAACATATTTTCTATGAGGCACAAGGAACCTTTTGAACATGTCATGTTTTTGCCACACACTTTTGCGAAATGAGGAAAGAAAATTAATATGTATTTTGTTACACGAAGTTGGCAATTTATAAGATATTTCTAACACAC